>NW_027332008.1:590561-912527 GCF_048418815.1 Hemitrygon akajei | reverse complement strand
GCGGCCCTTCAGCACGGCTAGACTGTGTACTCCTCTGTTTAGTTGTTGCCTGAACTGCAGAGTTCCTCCAGCATTTTGTGTGTGCGCGTCTCTGTATTTCCATCAACTGCAGAATCTCTTGTGTTTTATATCTGCCTTTGTAAGAGGATTGTACTTTGGCATTAGATATACTTTGATATTGAGTATATTGTTTATGTGAGCCGCTTTCTGCGTTAAAACACCCGCTGAGTTTTTCTATATACAAAAAAAAACTGAGGTTATGGACATAGAAGCGGTGCTTGCAGTAACTGTTTAAAAATTTCGCCGGCGCTGAAGCATCGATCATATGCGCAGGCGTCAATGTTGATGACGTATGCGAATATCACGCATGCGCGCAGTTCACAAAAGGCCTATGGAAAACGGCTGCCGGATCGGACGCAGGTAAGCGAATATTTCGGGGCGACTGTCTTAAACAGCGATTTCGGGACAATTCCTGTGAACTCCGCACAGCGTGACCCGTAATCCCGGGACAGTCCTGCTCTCTTCCCTCCCTCTCAGCCCCACGTGCCCCGGGGAGCTTCCGGCTGATGAGGGAATGGGAACCGATGGATCTCTCAGACAGAGCTGAGCTCCAGCTATCTAAATGCAAGGATTAGGAACTCGGAGAAAGGGAACAAAATCTTTTACATCCGCAGTTGAGAAAATCACCTTTGTTCTATCTCCAATTACTTACAAGAGAAAATCTGCAGATGCTGGAAATCCAAGCAACACACACAAAATGCCGGAGGAACTCAGAATTAGTACTCTTTTCCATAGATGCTGCCTGGCCTGCTGAGTCCCTCCAGCATTTTGTGTGTGTTGCTTGAGCTACCTCCTTTTGTTCTCGACTTTTCTACCCGTGACGACATGTTTTGACCCATTCTTTCAGGGAAGATAATGATATCAAAAACCTTTGCCCTGGGCAACAAGTAGCTTTCACATCACAAATGTGCCAGACTCCAATGAGACAGACTACTGCCCTTCCCTTCATATTCATTGGCATTACCATCACTGAGTTCACCACCGTCAGACACCCAGGGGAGGGTTCAGGGGAAATAGTTATGTACAATACAGAAACTGGTGTTACCTGTGTGTATTGTGGTGATGCAAAAGTTGTTGGAGAGTTTACAAGTGGGAAGAGGTGGAGTGATATTTGGAAATCTGAATTTTTAAAGCATAATTTAGCAAGCAAACCATTTATAGACAATGTGCAAAAGCTTTGTTGGGAAAATCCTCCATTACCTGTTACAGGCCTGTGACATGGTGTGAGAGTGCAGATGAACTGGATCGAACCCAGAGGAGATCACAGTTCTTACAGACAGTGATTTGCTGGCTGTTAAAATGAATACCTCTCTATATAAAATTCACAGTGCACATGTTGTCATTGGGTAAGAGAATGCACAGTACAAGAGTTATGTGCATACTGGTCATTACAAATTAGAGGGGGCATTGGTGGGAAGGTGGGGAGAACTCCAGTGTCCCTGACACCCTAACCTACAAGATGTGCGTCCAGCTGCACTTTAAGGAGATGGAGCTGAAAATTGATGAATTTTGGATCATCCAGCTGTTGGAGGGGGTGATAGATATGACATGAAGAGAGGTGAGTTGCACCTAAGGTGCAGGACACAGGAAACTGGTTGAGAGACATGAAGGGGAATGAAGTTAAATAGCCATCGCAGAGTACTCTTGTTGCCATCCCACACAACAGCAGGTGGGCCGCATTAGAAACTGTTGGGGAGGGAGAGATTACCTGGCAGAGGAAAGTCAAACAGGTGATAGGGGATTCGTTAGTTAGGGGAACAGAACAGAGGGGATGAATGGTCAGTCTTGATGGTGTCAAAAGGACCTGACAAGTGTGGTTTGGGATAGGCCGTTTTCTGGCAAAGGAGTACTTGGTAAGCGGGAGGCCTTCAGAAGAGACATTTTTGAGAGTGTAGAGTTTGTATGTTGAAAGGTAACTGGTGCAGGGAACCTTGGATTTCAAGAGATATTGAGGCCCCCGATATTTTGTTCCTCTAAATGCCTCAGACTGTTGGGTGCTACCAAGACTCATTTATGACAACAGTATCATAATTCCACCCCCGAGCTCATCTGACTTATTTTCAATCATCTTCTGTTGGTTTCTAAAAGCTTCGAATAGTTTTTGCTCTTTTGTTTGCCCTCTCTTTGACATTTATGTTGGCTTTGGCTTCTCATTTCAGCCACGGTTATGTCTTCCTGTCTTTACAATGCTTCCACTTCTTTGGGATGTATCGATCACTCAGCTCCTGAATTCTCCCAGAAACTCCAGCCATTGCTGCTCCGTTGTCAGTCCAACCTTTTCCCTTCCAATCAAGTTTGGCCAGCTTCTCTGTCACAGAAACATGGAGAAGTTCAGTACAGAAACAGGCTATTTGCCCAATCCAGTCAATGCCAAACAAACATTTAAACTGTCTAATGCAACTACCTGCATCGGGACCATCACCCTCCATACCCCTACCATCCAGGCTCCCATCCAAACTTCTCTTAAGTGGTGAAACCGAGCTCATATTCACCACTTGTGTTGGCATCTCATTCCACCCTCTCACGACCATTTCAGTAAAGAGCTTTTCCAAATGTTCCCATGAAATTTTCACTTCCCCACTTACCCATGACCTATGGTTGTCATCGCACCCATCCTCAGTGGAAATAGCTGCTTACCTGTACCCTATCTATACTGTCATAATGTTGTCTATTCCCAACAAATCCTCACAGAAATGTATAATATCTTTGTTTATGTTTCGAGCCTTTTTCAGATGTATAGGATGATGAGGGACACTGATCGTGTGGATAGCCAGAGGTTTTTTCCCCAGTGCTGAAATGGCGAACGTGAGGGAGCATATTTTTAAGGTGCTTGAAAGTTGATACGGAGGGAATGTCAGGGGTAACTTTATTTACAGTGAGAGTTGTGGGTGCATGGAACGGATTGCAGGCTACTTGTGTGAGAGTGTTTCAGTTACTGTGGGGCCAGGAACCCATGCAGCTCAGTGGGAACAGGGAATAATACCAATGGAGAGAGTCAAACTGAGCCAGGTCACAGATCGGAGATAGCAGAAATGCCCCATTCTTACAGAGACAGGAAAAGCATCAGAGAATTTGATGGTCATTCCAGATACCAGCACCGTGCCCAGTTAGAACATGATTTCTCTTTCCAACTCTTCACTGTAACAGTGTGATGCCAGCTGACACCTTGACAACTCAAGCGATCTCATTAGAAATGCCCTGCACCCATTGATGAATTTTGTAAATCTTTTTACAGGTTAAAAATGACAAGGAATTTGCCTACGGGAATCTCGAAAACAACACGCCAGTTTTGTTGTCTCTGTCCAGATATTTAAGAAGTGCAGCAAGGGATTCAGTCGATCATCCTTCCTGCTCAGACTGTGGGGAGGGATTCACTCGATCATCTGACCCAATGGCACGCCCGTTAGTTTACATGGGGGGAGCCCATTCATCTGCTCAGACAGTGGGAATGGATGCACTTGGTCATCTCAACTGAAGGTACATCAGCAAGTTCACACTGGGACAAGGCCATTAACCTGTTCTGTGTGT
Organism: Hemitrygon akajei; assembly: GCF_048418815.1. Lineage (NCBI taxonomy): Eukaryota > Metazoa > Chordata > Chondrichthyes > Myliobatiformes > Dasyatidae > Hemitrygon > Hemitrygon akajei. Next base: position 908,939 of record NW_027332008.1, on the reverse strand, counting down.
GAGAAGGGATTCAGTCTGTCATCCCACCTCTGGACACACCAATCAGTTTACATTGGGCAGAGGCTGGTCATCTGTGGAATTTGTGGGGAAGAATTCACTCAGTCAACTAACCTAATGGCTCACCAGCGAGTTCAGACTCGGGAGCGGCCGTTCACCTGCTCAGACTGTGGGAAAGGATTCACTCAGTCATCTCAGTTACTGAGACACCAGTCAGTTCACACTGGGGACAGGCCATTTAACTGCTCAGCCTGCGGGAAGGGATTCACTTCCGCATATAAGTTACTGAGACACCAGTCAGTTCACACTGGGGAGAGGCCATTCACCTGCTCAGAATGCGGGAAGGGATTCACATCATCATATCAGTTACTGAGACACCAGTCAGTTCACACCGGAGAGTGGCCGTTCACCTGCTCAGACTGTGGGAAGCGATTCACTGAATTATCTCGACTGAAGATACATCAGCGAGTTCACACCGGAGAGAGGCCATTCAACTGCTCAGACTGTGGGAAGGGATTCGCTCAGTCATCTCAACTGAAGGTACATCAGCGAATTCACACTGGGGAGAGGCCATTCACCTGCTCGGACTGTGGGAAGGGATTCACTTCATCATCTCTACTGAAGGTACATCAACAAGTTCACACTGGGGAGAAGCCGTTCACGTGCTCGGACTGTGGCAATGCATTCACTTCTTCAGCGCACTTACTGAGACACCAGTCAGTTCACACTGGGGAGAGGCCATTCACCTGCTCAGACTGTGGGAAAGGATTCACTTTGTCATATAAGTTACTGAAACACCGGTCAGTTCACACCGGAGAGTGGCCGTTCTCCTGCTCAGTCTGCGGGAAGGGATTCACTGATTTACCTCAACTTAAAGTACATCAGCGAGTTCACACCAGAGAGAGGCCATTCACCTGCTCAAACTGTGGGAAGGGATTCGCTCAGTCATCTCAACTGAAGGTACATCAGCGAATTCACACTGGAGAGAAGCCGTTCACCTGCTCAGACTGTGGGAAAGGATTCACTCAGTTATCTCAACTGAAGGCACACCAGGGAGTTCACACCGGAGAGTGGCCAATCACCTGCTCAGACTGTGGGAAGGGATTCGCTTCGTCATCCCATCTGAAGATACATCAGCGAGTTCACACTGGAGAGAGGCCGTTCACCTGCTCAGACTGTGGGAAGGGATTCACTTCGTCATCCCATCTGAAGGTACATCAGCGAGTTCACACTGGGGAGAGGCCGTTCACCTGCTCAAACTGTGGGAAAGGATTCACTCAGTCATCCATCCTAAAGGCACACCAGCGACTTCACACTGGGTAGAGACCGATCTGCTCAGACTTTGGGAAAAGATTCTCTCAGCCAAATCAACCAGTGTGCATCATTGAGTTCACACTGGGGAGAGGCCGTTCACCTGCTGTGAATGTAGGAAGCGATTAACTCAGTCATCTAATCTTATGTAGCTCTCAGTTCTGCTGGCAGCTTAACAGAGGGGTTTATAGCCCGCCCACCCCAGTCTGGCCAAACTGAAGAATCTCGTTTGGGTGGATACTGAGCGATGTGTCCCCTGTGAAATCTGCCCCGGGGTTCATACTTTCTATGGACTGTCTCTTTAAAATGCAAAGAGAACCGAGACTGACTTTGGACACGCTGTTGGATTTCTGCAGAAGTGCAGGGTTGCTATGGTGACCAGCTAATGTTTATGCTCTCTGTGATTAAGTAAGGTCAGAATGATCCTTTACCGACACAGAACAAGCAAGCGACTTCTTACAGAGAGAGGGGGCGGAGCTACATGATGGACAGCTGGTGTTCAGCACAACGGTATTTAAACACACGTAACTGCTTTTCTCGCAGGACACGCGGTTGCACGAAGGCTAGTGATGAAAGTTTCTGCTAGTTGGACTTTCTAGCAGGGTGGGATTTGAGGATCGATAAAGAAGAATCGATCTGTGGCTGTTAGTGCGTGTAAGAGCGACCCTGTGGAATCTACCGGTGAGTCTAACCCTTACCTGGGTTGGTAGACTTTCTCTTGAAGAAGGTGCTCTTGAGTTGGTCCCGTCTGGCTAACTTGGAAGATTTGATGGGCATTGGAAAAGTCGACAACACCTGTTTACTTGGATTACATCTCCCTCTCCCTCCTTCCCTCCCTCCCTCCTCCCGCCCCCCCACCAATCTTGTGAACTAAATTGAATCTACCACATCATCGTAAGACTATGTCGTTTACCACCTAGGTTTTGGATTTTATATACAGGTGGCCCCCGTTTTTCGGACGCTCGCTTTACGACAGCTCACTGTTACGAAAGACCTACATTAGTACCTGTTTTTGCTGACCAAAGAGGATTTTCGCTTTTACGATAAAGATGATGCCTGCTTTATACGTGAGTTTATCCCGAGAAAGACTACCATGACCGTGAAGCCTTGTGCGGGCAGTTGTGTGTGCATGCGTGTACGTACATAGCTGTGCACGTGCCTTTTTTTTCCTCTCCAAATCGATTTCACTTCCCTATCTTCCCGGTTTTAAGTGAAACTACACCGTGCATTCAATATTTCTACTTTATGTAGTGTGCATATTTATTGTATCATTCTACTTTTATTATAGGTTAGTATTATTTTAGGTTTTATGTGCTATTTGGTATGATTTGGTGAGTTATTCTTTGGGTCCGGGAACGTCCAAAATCTTTTCCCATTTAGATTAATGGTAATTGCTTCTTCGCTTCATGACATTTCGGTATACAAACGGTTTCATAGGAACACTCTACCTTCAGATACCGGCAGAAACCTGTATTCACACCTATATATGCATAACATTGCTAACCCTTGGATTATCTGGTTTAAGTTCACTATTATTAGTAGTTACCAATTAAATAGTGTTTGTTAACTGCAAAACCAGACTCCAAGTGTGTTCAATTGTTGCTGGTAGTTTTATAGGTTTGCATCTGTGTGACACCTGAAATAACAAATGCTACATAATATGTGATTAAACTATTAAGATTTATAATTCTTACTTTGATTATGGGGTTAGTAAAGAAATCAAAAAAAAAAGAAAAAGGGCCCACTCTCTCCATTCACGTCTTCTCATCTCTCCCCAGCAAAAGGCCATGAAATTCTCTCTTCCAGAGTCACAAGAAAGAACATTTCTGTCATTGGATAGTCCCGCACTCCAAAACCCTGTTATCTCTAGTCTTATCCTAAACATTGCTGCTTCAGGGAAACCACTACCTCAGCAGTGAAACATTACAGAGAGGCCATTACATTAGCAGTGAAACCTTACAGCGTGTTACACTTGTAACACACTACCGGTTTCACACTGGGGAGGAAGTTTCAATAAGCTGCATGCTGGATATTTGTCCATCACTGTTGCCGAATGCAATTTCGAAAGTGTAAGTGCTGAACTCTGCAACAATTGCTGCTGCTGACCACACCCAGTTCTGCACCCTGGTCACTGGGCATGGGAGGAGTTTTTTCTGCTGCACATTCACCTTTAATGGAACTGGAGTTTAATATTCTGGATCTCAGACAAATAAACCAGTTCTATTTTAAACTCTGCCTTTGGTACTTAGTGAACTTATAACACAACTGGTGTACTCAGGCCTGCGGAACCCGGCCAGTGAATCTGTTCCACATCCGTCCATTTAAATCCTCCCCTGTTGTCCATCTCTCACTCTCCCTGTGGTGATGGGTTCCAAACAGTCACCACTCTGTGGGTGAAGAGGTTTCCCTTGAATTCTCTGCAGACTGAAGAAGTCGAGATGACTGCAGTTCTAATCTCTGGGTTGATGAAGAATGACATTGTTCGTTAACCTCCTCAATCACAACTTATTTCCACATTATGACTCATTTTCCCTGCTTCTAAAGGGTTGTTGGAAACACCGCTGTCCTCTAAAGACTGAAATTGGAATTGGAAACCATAAGTTGGATGTTCCACGGAGCAGGGTCAGAAACCAGAGGTGGGTCTGCACAGGGCAGAGTTTGAGACTGGGCGATGGACGGGGGTAAGAACGTATGATGAAGAAAAAGGAATCAACAGTGGGGCGTGGCAACAAATGACAGAGTAGCAACATTTGGACGCTATTTGGCAGACAAAATAACTTGGTTATCTGACTGATGAACAATGCCTGTGGTGAGAGGCCCATTGGTCGAGGCACATGTGTGTGTTGAGAATGGTTATACCTGTTGAGGGAGTTATTCCTGCTTGTTTATCCTGTATTATTATATCTGAATGGTTATTTGAGATTATCCTATCTGTAATAATGTATTTATTATCATAAATTGTGAGATTATGTCTTTAACTGAATCAGGCTTGAATTTATGGTGCCTTAATGAAGTTACCATGGTCATTCATCCGTTTGTATTTTAAAGCAAGATTTTGGTGAATGACATTTGCCACTTGCTTGTACCTGCATAAGTAATCAGATTGAGTTCAACTGCTGCAGGATCCTGGAATGTGTTGATTTGTCTCTGGTTTTTCTTGGCATTTTCTGCATTTAGTGTCTTATTTGCTTGTATTGCATCTATTTCAGATTTTTTTCTTTTTGTTAAACACCTTGTCCTGTATTTCTGCAAGGAACCCCTCTGTTTCTGGGAAGAGGTGTCCAACTCTCAGTCGGGTGCTCGGTGCTTCCTTGTCACCATCTCATCTGCTCAGATAGTTGGGATGTCTCCCATGGAGGGTCATACTCATTCCACTGGTTAATGTTTCTTCCAGAGTGATGATTCATTTTTCTGAGTTGGCCTCTCATGTACGTGTTCTGGTCTGTATTTCTCATCACGATTGCATATACACACATGGAGTGCTGAATCCTGTTCATTTCTGATTAAAAATATACAGAAGTTTTATCTGATTGTTGTGTGATTTTTTTTAATGTGTTACTCCTCTCCCTCCTTCTGTCCAAGATAGTGTTAAACTAAGTGGGTCTTAGTGTAAATTGTCTTTTCTAAAGTTGTCATTTCAGTTCTTATTTATCTTTGTAAATTTTACTGATTGGAATGGGACCAAGATATTTTCATTTTTAAAAAAAGTCAATGTCAGTATTGATGAAGGTGTTTATTGCATTTGTTGTGTTTGTTACCAATTGAGCACTGTTTGGCATTTTTTTTAAGCCTTGAACTAAATTTTGTCAAAGGTTTTCTCAATTTTGTACTATTTTCTATTGTCTGATATTCCAGATACGTGGGTATCAAGAGTCCCAAAGAAGGGTCTTGGCCCGAAATGTTCATTCCCATCCATAGATGCTGCCTGACATGCTGACCTCCTCCGGCACTTTGTGTGTAGTTCTCTCCATTTCTAGCATCTGCAGGTCCTCTCGTTTCCCAGATACTTATATGTTTCTTGAAATAACGAGCCGGTAGTAGGTAAAATATTAAATAAACTCATTATAAAGATGTTGTATAGGGTTGGAAGGTGCAGAATCTCTAGGTAGAATCACTGCCCTCTGTGGTGGGGATTTACAGACACTTACCACCCTCGGAGTGAAAACATTTCCCCTCATCTCAGTCCCGGACCGTCCACCCACTTTCTCAGAGACTGGGATCCCTGGTTCAGCCGTTAATGATGTTGGGCATTTCAATGTGTTCAACTCTCAGTCCTTGATTCTCTAAATGAAAGGGTTTTCACATTTGATCTATATGATGACAGACCACTCCAGGGATCAGTCTGGTGAATCTTCATTGCACTGTCTGTAACAAATACTCTCTAACCTCCTTGTTAATTCTCTATGGAAATAATTTCCATCTTCTGCAGCCCCGTGTTGCCCCAACCACTCACCTCCCACCCCTGTCACGACTTCCACCTTCCCACCTCCCCCCTCACCTGGATCCACCTCTCACTCCCCAGCTCTTGCCCCATCCGACCCTTCACCTCCTTTCTCTGACTATTTCCCGTCCACTCTCAATCCAGAGGGAGGGTCTCGTCCCGAAATGTTGACGGTCCATTTCCCTCCACAGATGCTGCCCGACACACTGAGTTCCTCCAGCAGTTTGTTCTTTGGTCTGTATAACCCGTGTTAGTATGGGGAGCGGGATTTTACACCATATTCCAGGTACAATCTCAACAAAGCACAAATAATTGTCACTTTGCCCGGACCATTGGCCCCGCTTGCAGGGCAACAGTCTGCCGGTGTTTGCCCCCAATGTGGTGAATCCCTCTGCTCGACACCACCGTGGGCTCAGACATTTCCACAGATGAGCCCCTCCTGTCCCCACCGGGACAAACATCCTGTCCGCCCCCTCTCTCATCATCTTCATCCTTTCAATAAAATCCCCTCTCTCCCTCTCCGGGGAGCCGGCATCAAACCGACGGGCCGAGCGGTCTCCTCCTACCTCTCAGCGATACATCAGACTCCGGCCGCAGGAGACGCTTCACAAACGCCCCCCAACTTCCCTCGGATGGAAATGTAAATAAATCAGGAAAGCGGACATTTACTTTGAGATTTGTTCCGCTCTGACGAGAGTCCAGCTCCGCAGCGAGAGACGAACTCAGCGGGGGTAACGCCCTCTCCGCTGGCCGCTTCCGCTATTGGGTGTAACCAGTGATTGACATTCCTGCGTACCAACGGCAATAGCGCAGCTCCTGTAGCGTAGCCTGTCAGCGCTGGTTCATGCTCCTGATGCTCTGCTCTTCAGCGCTGGTTCATGCGATTAGTAGCTCCGCAGTTAAACCGATAAAGCTCGAGCACAGCAGCGCGTGGGTGACTTATGACAACGCGCACATGAGGGCAAATCCCGGTGTGGGGAGCCGATATGTGACGTCAGGCTCGTAGGAGCGGAGCTGTTGACGTCACGTGTGGGTGGGCGCTCGCATTTAAAAACACTTTAATGGGCGTTCCTTATGATTTTGGTGGGACAACAATATTAATCACGGGTTTCATCACTGAATCCAGTGTTGTGGGATGTAAAGTCCCCTGTTATGTGTCCGGCTCTGCCGTGTTGTTGGTGGAGTGGGCAGCGTGGTGTTTGTCTCGATTCGGGTCACAACACCAGAATTGCCAGCGGGGTCTTACACCAAACCCCTTGTCACTGCAGTCTTTGTCTCCTGATAAACTCAACACCCCGACCGTGTGGACCATAGGTATCCTTCCTCACCCACCCCGTTTTTATTCACTTTATGAACATACAATCAAACCGTGCACGGTATATAAAACATATATATATGTTTTCACTATCGTGTTGTTGTGTTGCATTGGAGCCGGAGTAATAATTATTTCGACCTCATTTACACGTGTCTGCTGGAAATGGAAGTAATCAACCCTGAATCTTGAATAAACATTTCAGCAGCTGCAGCGTCACATTTCTGTCTCTCAGCGTTATTGCGGCAGAGCGCCACCTGGTGACAATGGAGTCCACAAATCAGGGGGTCCTGTTATTGTGGCACATCACCACCAAGTGGAAGTGTTGTCCACAAAAGGGAGAGGTTTACAACGATGTAGAGGGGTGTAGGGGGCTGGAAGCCAACTGCAAGTGGATGAAGTGCCAGACCTGCCCATAACCTCTCTCCTCGCCACAAGACAGGGTCCCAAACTGTCCTTCCATATGAGGCAACTTTTCAACATCGTGCTTGTTGGGGTCATCTACTGTTTCCAGTTTCACAGGTGTGGCCTCTTCGACATTAGTGAGACCCGATGTAGTCTCTGCATTCTGCACTCTGTCCCGATGAGGTTCTGCAGATGTTGGAGATGCAGAGTAACAGACACAACATGTTGGAGGAAGTCAGGAGGTCAGGTAGCTTCTATAGAGGGGATAGAGCAAAACAGAGATTTCATGCCGAGACCCTTCATCAGGACTGGAAGTGGGGAGAAGCCGGAATAAGATGGTGCGGGGAGTGGAAAGAGTCCAAGCTGGTAGATGATCGGTGAAGCCAGATAAGAGTGAAGGTGAGTGGGTGGGGGAGGTGGGAGATGAAGTGAGACGCTGTGAGGTGGTAGGTGGAAAATGCAAAGGGCTGAAAAAAAAGGAATCTGATAGGAGAGGAGAGTGGATAATGGGGGAAAAAAAGTAAAAGCGGAACCAGAGGGAGACAATCCGCAGTGGGGAAGAGAGAAGTGTGGAGACAGCATGGAGGAGACGGGCGTGTGGGTTGATGAAAAAAATAGGTAGAGGTAGAAGTTAAAGATATCGATGTTCATGCCATTGAGGTGTAAACTACCCGGATGTAATATGATTTGTTGCTCCTCCAACCTGAGAGTGCACTCATCGTGTTAGTTAAACAATGAACCGGAAGGGAGAGTGGATTAATAATTTCCCTCTGGGATCCCTATTAAATCAATCCTCTCTCACCTTAAACCGGTGCCCTCTGGTTGTTGATTCCACAAAAGTGGGGAAAAGGACTGCGCACATTCCCCATTTCTGTACACTCATAGTTTGGAACACCCGCATAAGGTCACCTCAATCTCCTGCACTTCAAGGTGTGAAATCCCAACCTGTCCAACCTCTCTCCAGAACTCAGTCCCTCGAGTACCGGCACCATTCCTGGAAATCTCCCCTGCACTCATTCCAGCTTGACGTCCTCTCTCCTGTAGCAGAATGACCAAACACGAGGAAATCTGCAGATGCTGGAAATTCAAACAATGCACACAAAATGCTGGTGGAACACAGCAGGCCAGGCAGCATCTACAGGGAGAAGCACTGTCAGTGACGAAGGGTCTCGGCCCGAAAAGTCGACAGTGCTTCTCCCTATAGATGCTGCCTGGCCTGCTGTGTTCCACCAGCATTTTGTGCAGAATGACCAAAACTGAATACAATAATCCAGGCGCTAATACCCTAATCCTAATGCAACCTCACTGCCCTCTTCTCCAGGCCATGAGCCATGAGATATCAGACAGAGGCTGCTCAGCCAATCGAGTCTGCTCCGCCATTCCTTCGAGTACAATTGATTACCTCTCGCAACCCCATTCTCCTGCCTTCTCCCCATAATCTTTGAACATCCATTTAAAATACACTCAATGACTTGGCCGCTACTCCGTTCATGGGAATGAATTCCAAAGATTAAAATTCCTCCTCATCTCTGCTCTCAGTGGATGCCCTACACATTGAGGGCTGTCCTCTGGTCCCAGACTCACACAGTACAGGGTGCATCTTCTTCACAGCCACTCTGTCGAGGCCTTTCAATATTTAATAGGTTTCAGTAAAATCCCCTCTCTTTCTTCCAGACCAGCGAGTACAGGGTCAAAGTCGTCTAATGCTCCTCATACTTAACCATTTCCTTCCTGGAATCACCCTCGTGAACGTTCTCCGGACCAGCTCCAATACGAGAGTATCATTTTCTCAGATAACAGGTCCGAAACTGCTCACAATACACCAAGAGCGATCTGACCAATGAGTTACAAAGCTACAGTGTCACATCCTTGCTCTTATATGCTAACATTACAGTTGTCATCCTTCATCAACACAATCTGCAAGCAAACCTTTAGGGGCTCCTGCTCAAGGACTCCCAAGTACCTATGCACCTCTGATTTTTGAATTTTCTCCCATTTATTTTTTTCTACGCCCCTATTCCTTCTACAAATTGTACATGACCGTTCCCTTGCATACACTGTGTTACATCCGCCACTTCATTGCCTGTTCTGCAAACCTATCGAAGTCCTTCTGCAGACTCCCACTTCTCTCGAAACTACCTGCCCCGTACGTATCCTTGTATCAACTGCAATGTTCGTCACCAAGGTATCAATTCCGTTATCCGTATCATTCAGATTTAATATGAAACGATGCGGTCTCAATACTGGCCCCTACAGAACACCATGAGATACCGACAGCAAAACAGAAATGTCCACATTATTCTGACTCTTTCTCCCTTGTCAGTCAGCCAATCTTCGATCCAAACACGTATCTTTCCTGTAATTCCATGAGCTGTCATCTTGTTAAGCAGCCTCACATGCAGCAACTTGGAAACATAGAAACATGAAAATCTTGCAGCACAATATAAGCCCTTCGTCGCACAAAGCTGTGCCAAACATGTCCTTACCTTAGAAATACCTAGGCTTACCCATAGCCCTCTATTTTTCTGAGCTCCATGTACCTATCCAGGAGTCTCTTAAAAGGCCCTATCATTCCGGCCTCCACCACCACCGCCGGCAGCCCATTCCACACACTCACCACTCTCTGCATAAAAATCTTACCCCGACATCTCCTCTGTACCTACTTCCAAGCACATTTAAACTGTGCCCTCTCGTGCAGTCATTTCAGCCCTGGGGAAAAAGCCTCTGACAATCCACATGTTCGTTGCCTCTCATCATCTTATACACATCTATCAGGTCATCTCTGATCCACCGTCACTCCAAGAAGGAAAGGCCGAGTTCATTCAGCTTCTTCTCATAAGGAATTCTCCCCAATCCAGGCAACATCGTTGTAAATCACTTCAGTAACATTTCTATGGCTTCCACGTCCTTCCTGTAGTGAGGCGACCAGGACTGCGCACAGGATTCCAAAATGCATCTAATCAGGGTCCTATATAGCTGCAACATTAAGTCATGGCTCTTCAACTCAGTCCAATGGTTGATGAAGGTCAATGCACCGTACGCCTTCTTAACCACGGTGTCAACTTGCGTTGCAGCTTTGAGTGTCCTATGGACTCGGACACCAACATCCCTTTGATTCTCCACACTGTCAAGAGTCTTAGCATTAATGCTATATTCTACCATCATATTTGACCTACCAAAAATGAACCACCTCACACACATCTGGGTTGAACTCCATCTGCCACTTCTCAGCATAGTTTTGCATCCTGTCAATGTCCCACTGTGACCTCTATCATCCTTCCACAGCACCCACAACATTTGTGTCATTAGCAAACTTAATAAACCATCCCTCCATTTCCTCAGCCAGGTCATTTATAAAAATCACGAAGAGTAGGGGTCCCAGAACAGATACCTGAGGCACACCACTGGTCACCGACCTCCATGCAGGATATGGCCCGTCTATAACCACTCTTTGCCTTCTGGGGCAAGCCAGTTCTGGATGCACAAAGCAACGTCCTCTTGGATCCCATGCCTCCTTGCTCTCTCAACCAGCCTTGCATGGGGTACCTTGATAAAGATCATCTGACAATCCAAGCAAATAACATCCACTGCCTCTGCTTTATCTATCTTGCCCGTTATTTCCTCAAAATATCCCAAGAGATTTGTCAGACACTATTTCCTGTAAAGGAATCCTGCTGACTTTGTCCTACTTCATCATCCTCCCCAATTACAGTACCCAAAAAACTCACTCTTAATACATCCGAACATATTCCTGACCACTGAGGTCAGACTAACTGTCCTATAATCTCACTGGACAACATTTTTTTTAAAGTGTTGCTTTCTCAGAATTTTTTTGTTTATGATAGACTGCTTGAAGATTAACACAAATATAATTTCAGACTACATGTATCACGTAGGAATTTGGAAAAAAACGACAAATTAACTTTTATTGAATATATTATATTTAATTGCAGAATGGTGCTGATGCTTTGCAATAGTGCAACTAAGTTAAAAATATTTTGTTAATGATTTTCATTTGTACTCAGTATCCGAGGTTTTTCGCTCAAGTGTCAAACAATAATTCGCAGTGTTGCTGGATTCAATGGAAACTGCGTGAACAGATGAAGAGTCGGTCATCTTTGGTCCAAATCCCGTTTGGACCGTCGGGGAGAGCTGACAATGGGAAAACAGAAGTAAAAGAGGAACCAGAGGGAGACGATCAGCAGTGGAGAAGAAAGAAGTGGGGAGACAGAATGGAGGAGACGGGCGTGTGGGTTGATGAAAAGAAAAGATGTTCATGCCATCGGGTTGTAAACTACTCGGATGTAATATGAGGTGTTGCTCCTCCAACCTGAGAGTGCACTCATCGTGTTAGCTAAACAAAGAACCGGAAGGGAGAGTAGGTTAATAATTTTCCCCTGGGATCCCTGTTAAATCAATCCCCTCTCACCTTAAACCGGTGCCCTCTGGTTGCTGATTCCACAAAGGTGGGGAAAAGGACTGCACACATTCCCCATTTCTGTACACTCATAGTTTGGAAATCCTGCACAAGGTCAGCCTCAATCTCCTACACTTCAAGGTGTGAAATCCCAACCTGCCAAACCTGTCTCCAGAACTCAGTCCCTCGAGTACCGGCACCATTCCTGGAAATCTCCAATGCACTCATTCCAGCTTAACGTCCTCTCTCCTGTAGCAGAACGACCAAAACTGAATACAATAATCCAGGCGCGGATACCCTGACCATACCCTAACACTAATGCAACCTCACTCGCCACTTCTTCAGACCATGAAGCATGAGATTTCACACAGAGGCTGCTCAGCCAATCGAATCTGCTCCGCCATTCTTTCGTGTCCACTTGATTATCTATCTCAACCCAATTCTCCTGCATTCTCCCCATGATCTTTGAACATCCATTAAAAATACACTCAGTGACTTGGCGTCTGCTCCGTCCGTGGCAATAAATTCTAAAGATTTACCACTCCCTGACTAAAGAAATCCCTCCTCAACTCTGCTGTCAGTGGATGCCCTGTATATTGAGGCCGTGGCCTCTGGTCCCGGACTCACACAGTACAGGGTGCATCTTCTTCATAGCCACTTTGTCGAGGCCTTTCAATATTTAATAGGTTTCAATGAGATCCCCTCTCTTTCTTCCAGACCAGCGAGTACAGGGTCAAAGCCGTCTAACGCTCCTCATACGTTAGCCCTTTCGTTGCTCATGAACCTTCTCCGGACCCTCTCCAATACGTGCACATCCGTTTTCGCAGGTTGTAAACTGTTCACAATACACCAAGAGCAATCTGACCAATGCGTTTTAAAGCCACAGTGTCACATCCTTATTCTTATATGCTAACATTACAGTTGTCATCCTTAATCAACTCAATCTGCAAGCAAACCTTTAGGGACTCCTGCTCAAGGACGCCCAAGTACCTATGCACCTCTGATTTTTGAATTTTCTCCCATTTATTTATTTTTTCTCAACGCCCTTATTCCTTCCACAATTGTACATGACCGTACATTTGCATACACTGTACATTTCCGTACATTTCATCCACGTCTTCGTTGCCCGTTTTCCAAACCTATCGAAGTCATTTTGCAGACTGCAGGTTTGCTCTAAACTATCTGTCTCTTATCTGTATCAACTGCAAAGTTCTGTGGATGCTGGGAATCCAAGCAACACAAACACAAAATGCTGGAGGAACCTAGGAGGTCAGGCAGCATATATGGGAAATAGTAAACAGTCGACGTTTCGGGCCCAGACCCTTCATCAGGACTGGGGGGAAAAAGATGAGACGTCAGAGGAAGAAGTGTGGGGGTGAAAAGGGTAGAAGAAGTGGTCGGTGATGGGTGAAACCGCGAGAGTGGAAGTAGTGAAGGAAAAAAAAACTTAGGATTTTATTTGCTTAACGATTCTCGAAAAATCATTGCTAATGCCTCCACATCTCTTCAGCCACCTCTTTCAGATCTCTGGGGTGTATACCATCTGGTACAGGTAACCTATTTACCTTCAGACCATCTCTGTTTCCCAAGAACCTTCTCCCGAGTAACGTAACTTCACACATTCTGACCACTGACATCTGGTACTTCCGTATTCCTGCCGGGGTCTTCGAGAGATAAGAGTGATGTACAATACTTATTCAGTTCATCTGCCATCACCTTGCACCCCGAGCCCATTACTACCTCTCCATCATCATTTTTCAGTGGTTCGATATCCGCTTACGCCTTTCTTTTACACTATAATTACCTGAAGAAACATTTGGTACCCTCTTTAATATTACCGGCTAGCTCACTTAAGTGTTCCATCTTTTCCTTCTTAATTATTTTAGTTGCATTCTGTGGGTTTTTAAAATCTTCCCAATCCTCCTACATACTAGTAATTTTTGCTCTATGCCCTCTCTTTGGTTTTGATGTTTTCTTTGGTTTCTCTTATCAGCCACTGTTTTGTCACCTTAGCTTTAGAATCCTACTTCCTCTTTGTGATGCATAGAGATTTGAGGAGCGAAGAACATCTCAGACAGAACTACAGTCAGCTCGACTTCTTCGCTCTGCAGAGAATTCAAGGGAAACCTCTTCGCCCACAGAGTGGTGACTATTTGGAACTCATTCACAGGGACAGTGAGAGGTGAACAACAGGGGAGGATTTGAAAGATCTGTTGTGGAACAGAATCACAAGCAGGGTCCAGCCGGCCTGAGTTGACTCTCTGCTGTACACTAGTTGTGTTATAAATTCACTAAGTACCGGAGACAGCGCTTAATATAGAACTGATTTATTTGTCACAGATCTAGGCCCATTAAAGGTGAATGTGCAGCAGAAGAAACTCCTCCCATGCCCAGTGACCAGGGTGCAGAACTAGGTGTGGTGAGCAGCACCAATAATTGCAGAGGTCAGCACCGACAGTCACTCTCGAAATTGCATTCAGCAACACTGATGGATAAATATTCAGCATGCAGCTCATTGAAACTTTCTCCCAGTGTGAACCGGCAGTATGTGGTAAGTGTAACACGCTGTAAGGTTTCACTGCTAAAGTAACGGCCTCTCTGTAATGTTTCGCTGCTGAGGTAATGGTTTCTCTGTAGCAGCAATGTTTAGGTTACGACTAGAGGAAATAGGGCTTTCGAGAGTGGGGCTGTGCAATGAAAGAAATATTCTTTTTTGTGAGTCTGGAAGAGAGATTTTCACGGTTTTTTACTGGGGAGAGATGAGAAGACATGAATGGAGAGAGTGGGCCCTTTTTCTTTTTTTTTCATTTTCTTTACTAACCCTATAGTCAAAGGTAAGAATTATAGAGCTGAATCGTTTAATTGCATATTGTGTATCGTTTGTAATTTCAGGGTACTGATCTGTAACATGGGACACATCACACAGCATCCACCCAAATGAGATTTCTTAAGTTTGGCCGGGCTGGGAGCTATCAGCCCGTATATTAAACTGCCAGCTGAAGTGAAAGATACGTAAGGTTAGATGACTGAGTGGATCGCTTCCCTCATTCACAGCAGATGAACAACCTCTCCACAGTGTGAACTCAATGATGCACTTTTGGTTGATTTGGTTGTGAAAATCTCTCCTAAAGTCTGCGCAGGTGATCAGTCTCTACCCAGTGTGAACTCGCTGGTGTCTCTGTAGTTGAGATGACCAAGTGAATCCCTTCCCACACACTGAAGCCTGAATTATTCTTCTGCGTCCAGGCTACGCCGTAGGCTCTACGTAGCCGCGTACCCAACGCTGCACCCTAGGCTGTACCGTATGCGGTAGCCTAACGCGCACATTCCTAAAAATGTAACTACGCGTCGCAGCGACGCAGACGACAAGAACTGTGATTGGCCCACCTGGTAGCAGCCAATTTCCTTTTCTTTTTCAATCTTTTTATTAAGTTTCAAATTTAATAAGCAGAGCAATAATAGTAATGATATAAAGAGATCGGGATTACATTAATAACGGTTAACATGTAAAAACACCAATTCCAAATGACAAATATAGTTTACCCTCCCAATCTCATAGCAACTAACCATGAAAAAGATATTCTATAAGGGGAAAACACCCTAAACTAGAAAAAGAAACACTAAACTAAATAAAAACAAATAGACAACGATTGGGCTGTCATATCACAATGGCTGAAATTATTATTTGTCATTAACTCCGCTCCTCTATAAATGAACAAAACCTTATTACACAAGATTCAAAGGGTCAACTTACATCATATGAATATATTGAATAAATGGTCTCAGAGTCTCTTCAAATTTAACCGAAGGATCCACAGTACCACTCGTATTTTTTCCCAAGTTTAGACATGCTAAGGCTTGGGAAACCCTTTACAATGTAGCAGGGGGATTGGAATCTTTCAAGTAAAATGGGTCTTCTGGCTATTAATGTAACAAATGCAATTAGACGACAAGCTGATGAGGATAGTTGACTAGAGTCTATCACTGGTAGTCCAAATATTGCAGTAATAGGATGTAGTTGTAAATCAATACGCAGAACTACTGAGATAATATCAAATATATCTTTCCAATATTATTTTTAGAAGAGGACTAGACCAGAATATACGTTTCAATGAAGCTACCTCGGAATTACATCTATCACAGACAGGATTTATATGGCAGTAAAAATGAGCTAACTTACCCGTGGTCATATGAGCCCTATGAACCACCTTAAATTGTATGAGGGCATGTCTGACACACACTGAAGAGGTATTTTCTAATTGAAGAATTTTCTCGCATTTCTGTATAGGTAAAGGTATCCGAAGTTCTCTTTCCCACCCATTCTTAATTTTATCAGAATTATCTAAGCGTATTTTCATAATTAAATCATAAATAAATGATAATAAACTCTTCCGATATGGATTTGAACTTTTTTTCCCGTAACTTCAACTTGATGCGATATCGGAACAGAAGGTAAAATAACATTCAAAAAGTTTCTAATCTGTACATATCTGAAAAAGTGTGATCCAGGCAAATTATATTTATTAGGAAACTGTTCAAAAGACATAAAACAATCATCCATAAATAAGTCACGAAAACATAATTTTCCCTTTGTTTTCCATAAAAGAAAAGCTTGATCAATTTAAATGGTTGAAAGAAAAAAAAGATTTAATAGAACTTGACAGTATATATTTATTCAGTCCAGAAAATTTACAAAATTGAAACCATATTCCTATTGTACGTTTAATTATTGGATTTACCATTTGTTTATTCAATTTAGTAAGTGCAAAGGGGAGAAAAGCCCCTAAATTAGAAGCCAATGAAAACTCCTGTACAGACTCACACTCGAGGTTCATCCATCCTGGACACTGAGTTTCATCCAACTCTTGTGTCCAAAACGTTAAATATCGAATATTAATTGCCCGATAGTAAAATCTAGGTTCCGCCTTCCTTTTTTGACTTCTGTAAATATTTCTTCCTTAAGCAGGAATTTCTATTCTGCCGTATATATGAAGAAATTTTAGAATCAATAATATCAAAAAGAAAGATTTAGGGATAAAAACTGATACTGCATAAAATAGATACAGAAATTTAGGTAAAATAATCATCTTAATAGCATTAATGTAACCAATCAAGGATAAGGACAATGGGAACCATTTAGTAAACAATTGTTTAACATGATCAATTAAGGGTAAACATTAACTTTAAATACATAGTTGTGCTTCTTAGTAATTTTAACACCCAAATAAATAAAATAATCAGCAACCAATCTAAATGATGACTGTCTATACATTGAGACTTGCATATTTAATGGATAAAGCACACTTTTATTAAGATTCAGTTTATAAGCAGAAAAACTACTAAACTGAGCAAGTTGTGTTATTATTGCAGGAATGGATTTTTCTGGATTAGAAATATATAGCGACAGGTCATCTGCATATAGTGATACTTTACGCGTCCCATTCCCATGAGTAACAGCAAATATATTGGGTGAATCACGAATAGCAATTGCCAAGGGCTCCAGGCCAATATCTGTTAGTAAGGGGCTCAAAGGGCAGCCTTGTCTAGTACCTTGGAAAAGCCTAAAGAAAGGGGATCTTTGATTATTAGTGAAACAGACGCCAAAGGTATATGTTATATCAATTGTATCCAAGATATAAATTTTGGGCTAAAATTAAATTTCTCAAGTATTTTAAAAAAATATTCCCATTCAAATGTATCAAACGCCTTCTCGGCATCGACCGAGATAACACACTCTGGTGTCTTAGATAAAGTAGTGTATACAATGCTCATTAACCTCCAAACATTAAAATGTGTATAATGATTTTTAATAAATCCTGTCTGATGCTTGGAGACAATTTGTGGCAATATCTTCACCAATCTAATTGCTAATATTTGAGAAAGGATTTTAGATTCAACATTCACAAAGATATAGGTCTGTCTGATGCACATTCAGTGAGATCTTCACCACTTTTAGGAATTAAATAAATAGATGCTTCATAAATTGTTTCTGGTAACTTACGTACAAATAAAGCATCTATAAAAATTTTACCTAACCAGCGAGAAAGTAAATCGGAAAAAGATTTTAAAAATTCAGCTGTATACTCATCCAGACCAGGTGCTTTAGCAGAATTCATTGAATAAATTGCATTCTTTATTTCCTCTTCAGTAATGGGTGTGTCTAATACTAAATGTTCATCAACTGATAATTTCAGAATATATAATTTCCTTAAAAAATCATGCATTATGGTAGAATCATCAGGAAATTCTGATTGGTATAAATTGGTATAAAATTCTTGAAAAAAAATTGTTAATTTCATCATGGTCAACCGTCAAAGTGCCATCCTGTTTAAGAACCCTATTAATCTGAAGTTTCGCCAAAGCAGTTTTTAATTGGTTAGCCAATAATTTACCCAATTTATCACCAAATATATAAAATGACTCTTAGTTTTAAGTAACTGATTTTCAATCGGGGATGTTAATAACAAATCATGTTGCATCTGAAGTTCAACTCTCTCTTTATAAAGCTCCAAATTGGGAGTAATAGAATATTTTCTATCAATTTCTTTAATCTTATCAACCAATGTACGTATTTCATTATTAATTTGTTTTTTTCAATCCAGCAGAGTGTGAAATAATTTACCCTCGGATATATGTTTTAAAGGCATCGCGTGATATCCCACTGAAAAATTTCTCCCGTTGAGGTAGTTGAAAAGAAAAAGGTAATCTGTCCTTTAATGAAATTAATAAAATTTAAGCTCTGAAGTAAAATAGAGTTGAACCGCTATTGTTTGGTACCAAAGGTTACATCAGTTAACTTAACTGATAATTTCAAAGGTGCATGATCGGAAATGGCAATTGTATCATATTCATAGGCAGTGACAAATGAAACTAATCGAAAATCAATAAAGATGTAAAGGATTCTAGAGTAATTATGATATACATGAGAAAAAAGAGAACTGTTTTTCATTAGGATGTAAAAACCTCCCAATTTCTAAAATTCCAGAGTCAACTAAGAAGGAATTAATAAAAATAGCAGATTTGTTTGTAAGTACCTGATTAGGCACAGCCTTATCCATCATACGTTTCAGACAACAATTAAAATCTCCACCCATTATTACCATATATTCATTTAAATTGGGAAGAAATGCAAAAAAGTGCTTAAAGAATTCAGGATAGTCAGTATTTAGTGCATAAATATTAACCAAAACTAATTTATTGCCATAAAGTTAACCGGTGTTTATAGAAGTCTATCAAATTGGTCTGAAATTATATCATAGTGAACAAATGAAATCTAGGAGTCTATAAAAAAAAGAGACACCTTTCACCTTAGTCGATGAGTTAGAGTGAAACTGCTGGTCTTTCCAAAACCTAAAGAAGCGCTGATTATCCTCCTTACTCACATGAGTCTCCTGCGCAAAAATAATCTGAGCATTCAGTCTATGAAAAACTCTAAAAATCTTCTTCCATTTAATTGGATGATTCAAACCGTTCGTATTACATGAAACAAAATTAATAATGACAAAATCAATTAATAATATCCATTTTCCATAAATAAACCATGTAGTATGTAAAGGGTTAACCATATTGCATAGGAAACTCACGAATCAGGAAGAGGGAAAATAGTTTAAAGAGGAAACGGAAGTTACGACAATACAGACACGTTTGTAGTGTCAATTCAGCCCAAAAGAAAAATACTAGACTAAAAATAGCCTTACCGCCCCCCCCCCCCCACTCAAAGACCGAAAACCTGGCCAATAGACAGTCAGACAACTATCTAAGAACCACCCTACCCCCATCTCCCTTGAGGGCAAATCTCCAAATTAAAAAAAAAATAAAAAAACAACCACCCATAGTCAAAATATTATGAGAGGAATGTCAAGCAGATGTTAGAGAAAAACAGCCAATGGCAGACCATTTTAAAATAAAAGGTCTTAAAGAATGACACAAAATACAATCTTAATAATATTTCAAGAAAAAGGAAATAATCAGCAAATCAAAGTCTTAATGATTTTCAAAAGCAAACAATTAAAAATAAAAAAAGTAAAACAATGAAGGAAAAAGAAAGAAACTTTAATATGGAAACATCATAAACATCCGAACGTCAAAACACAGTACGACTGTAATCAACCCAAGGGCAAAGTTCCAAAGTTCCAAATCTATAAGCTGGTTGTTAACTAATAAACCAGATACACACAGACATAAAGAAACGGCAAATTTCATAGACATCCAAGCTTAAATGTTGATCATCAAAACATTAGACATCCGCATTCAAGCTTAGATCTTCGAGAAATTGTTTTGCTTCATCCACGGATTTAAACCATTTGAATGATTCATTGGGCAGAGCAAACCTTAGGTGAAAAGGATGTAACAAAGCTGGACAAAGATTCCTCTGATATAACTCTGACATCACCATTTTAAAATGCAATCTTTCTTGCATAACCTCAGGTCAAAAATCTTCAACAAAATGAAACTTAAGATCCTTCTATAAGCTTCACAATTGTTTCTAAAGTTATCGGTTCTTTCGTCTGTTTCGATTCTTTTGCTCTAGACATTTCAGCAAGTTGAGAATAATTCAAATAGTTAAAAAGAAAAATTCTGCATGTTTAGACCCCTTTAGAATAAGTATAAGAAGATCCTTTAAGGGGTGTTTGTAGGTTAAAAAGACGTAAAAGGTTTGGAGCAAAGCCTAGAAGTAGTTTACTCCATGAGCGCCATCTTGAGACTCCCCGAAACTTAAGATTCTGATGCTCAGTAACTGCTTTCTGACGAGCAATCCGAATGAATTGCTCCTTAGTATTCAGATTGTGACATCGAAGAATTACATGACGCGGTTTTAACCCTTTTGATCGTTTTGGTTTCAGCGCCCGATGTGCGCGGTCGAGCGCAGGAAGAGAAGAAAAATCCTTCGAGCCAAAGACCTCCATTGAGAATTGAGAAAAAACTGAGTAAGATCCCGGCTCTCAACGTCCTCACTGAGTCTATTATCCGCAAATTCAGTCTGTGGCTTCGACTCTCCAAATCAATAATCTTGACTTTATTCTGCTCCAATGTATGAGTGGTCAAAGTTCATTTCTTTTCCAAAGAATTCAATTTGTGATCTATCTGTTTTTCAGCTTTAATAAGTGCTGAAATTTGTCGCTGCTGTTTTTCGTTCTTCTTTTCAAGTGTTGCCAAACCACCTTCGCTCTCCTTTAACCATACTTCCAAGGTAGTAAACCTTTTAGCAAGTTTTTCATCCAAAAGATTCGAGATAGCCGGTAAAGTAAGTTGAAAATTTTAGGCTGTTCAAAGACATCTTCTTTCTTTCCATTTCCACTGCCGGTTCCCTTGCCTTCGGCTAATGCCTTTCTTTCTCTGTAAGCCATTTCAGTCGATTAAAATTCAAATTCAAACATATAAAAGTGTTATAAACACTTTGATAAAGATATTAAAGGGGTGGTAAGTAAATTTAAAATGAACGGAGCAAAGCCCAAAAGCGACTCCATGTATTGCCTCCAAGAGAGTCTTTTGCCTAATGTAGCCTAACGCACACATTCCCAAAAATGTAGCTACACGTCGTGGCGACACAGACGGCAAGAACTGTGATTGGTCTACTTGGCAGCAGCCAGTTTCCTCCTACACATTTCCTGTTGCTTCGAAGTTGGAAAGTGGAACAAATTGAGGAGAGGGTAAGTGAGGAAGTCAGAAAATATGTACATTTGCACGACCCTTCGTCGGCCAACAATAAAGACTTGAAAATGGCATCAAATTTGTGGAAAGAAATTTCTACAAACATCGATTTGGTTGTTGCGTAATGCACAAAGAAATGGAAAAACTTCTCTCTTTTCTGCGCTGCAGTAATTTCAATAAAAGTAACTCTTGTTCAAAAGCTATTTGCTCCAACTCCAACAAGATGAACTCAGCAGTCGCCATCGTTCCCAACTCCTCATGGGTCAATTCAATACAGTGGAATAGAACCCCAACACCAACTAGCGTTTTGACAGAGCGACGTAGACACACGAACGCACAAGTAGAAATGATCACAACCGTGTAGATGACATGCATGGGCTACTGCGTATGCTACGTCATAGTGCCTACTCAGAGGTATAATTCAGGCTTGAGCAGGTGAATGGCTTCTCCCCAGAGTGAACTGACCTGTGTGCTTGTAGGTGGGATGACTGAGTGAATCCCTTCCCACAGTCTGAGCAACTGAACAGCCTCTCTCCAGTGTGAACTCGCTGATGTACCTTCAGTTCAGATGAGGAAGTGAATACTTCCCACTGTCTGAGCAGGTAAACGGCTTCTCCCCAGTGTGAACTCGCTGGTGTCTCAGTAGGTGAGATGACAGACTGAATCCCTTCCCACATTCGGAGCAGATGAACGACCTCTCTCCAGTGTGAACTCGTTGGTGTACCTTCAATTCGGATGAGCAAGAGAATCCCTTCCCACAGTCTAAGCATGTGAACGGCCTCTCCCCAGTGTGAACTCGCTGGTGTACCTTCAGATGAGATGACCGAGTGAATCGCTTCCCACAGTCTGAGCAGGTGAACGGCCTCTCTCCAGTGTGAACTCGCTGATGTAGCTTCAGTTCAGATGAGCGAGTGAATCCCTTCCCACAGTCTGAGCAGGTGAACGGCCTCTCTCCAGAGTGAACTCGCTGATGTACCTTAAGTTTAGATGAGCAAGTGAATCCCTTCCCACAGTCCGAGCAGGTGAACGGCCGCACCCCAGTGTGAACTCTCTGATGTACCTTCAGTTGAGATGACTGAGTGAATCCCTTCCCACAGTCTGAACAGGTGAACGGCCACTCCCCAGTGTGCACTGACTGGTGTCTCAGTAGCTGAGATGACAAAGTGAATCCCTCCCCACAGTACGAGCAGATAAATGGCCTCTCCCCCGTGTGAACTGACCTGTGTGCTTGTAGGTGAGATGACTGAGTGAATCTCTTCCCACAGTCCAAGCAGTTGAACGGCCGCTCCCCGGTGTGAACCCGCTGGTGAGCCATTAGGGCGGATGACCGAGTGAATCCCTTCCCACATGCTGAGCAGGTGTATAGCTTCTCCCCAGTGTGAGCTAACTGGTGTCTCAGCAGCTGAGTCGACAAAATGAATCCCTTCCCACAGTATGAACAGGTAAACAGCCTCTCCCCAGTGTGAACTGACCTGTGTGCTCGTAGGTGGGCTGACTGAGTGAATCTCTTCCCACAGTCTGAGCAGGTGAATGGCCTCTCCCCAGTGTGAACTTGCAGATGTACCTTCAGTTTAGATGACTGAGTGAATCCCTTCCCACAGTCTGAGCAGGTGAACGGCCGCTCCCCAGTGTGAACTCTCTGATGTACCTTCAGTTCAGATGACTGAGTGAATCCCTTCCCACAGTCTGAACAGGTGAAAGGCCGCTCCCCAGTGTGTACTCTCTGATGTACCTTCAGTTTTGATGAGCAGCTGAATCCCTTCCCACAGTCCGAGCAGGTGAACGGCCTCTCCCCAGTGTGAACTCGTTGGTGAGCCATTAGGGTGCATGACTTAGTGAATCCCTTCCCACAGTCCGAGCAGGTGAACGGCCTCTCCCCAGTGTGAACTCGTTGGTGAGCCATTAGGGTGGATGACTTAGTGAATCCCTTCCCACAGTCTGAGCAGGTGAACGGCCGCATCCCAGTGTGAATTCGTTGGTGAGCCATTAGGGTGGATGAATTAGTGAATCCCTTCACACAATCCGAGCAGGTGAAAGGCCTCTGCCCAGTGTGAACTGACTGGTTTGTCCACAGGAGGGAAGACCTACTGAATCCCTTCTCACACAGAGAACAAGTGAATGGCCTTGTCCCAGTGTGAACTTGTTGATGTCCCTTTAGTTGAAATATCCGACTGAATCCATTCACACCGTCTGAGCAGATGAATGGGAATCGCCTGTTTAAAATGACAGGCATGCCAGTTGGTCAGATGTTAGAGTGAAACCCTCCCCACAGCCTGAGCAGGAAGGATGATCGAGTGAATCCCTTGCTCCACTTCTTAAATATCTGCACAGAGACAGCAAAACTGGTATGGTGTGTTTTAGATTCCCGTAGAGAAATTTCTTGTCATTTGTAACCTGTAAAAAGATTAACAAAATGCATCAGTGGGTGAAGGACAACATTTCAGATGAGATCACAGGAGTTGTCAAGCTGTGAACTGGCATCACACAGTTACAGTGAAGTTCAACACATGTTGGAGAGAGAAATCATCATCTAACTGGGCACAGTGCTGGTATCTGGAATGACCATCAAACTCTCTGATGTTCTTCCTATCTCTATAAGAGAGGAGCATTTCTGCCATCTCCAATCTGTGACCTGGTTCAGTTTGGAGAGACATTGGTATTATCCCTGTTCCCACTGAGATGCATGGGTTCCTGGCCCCACAGTAACTGAAACACTCTCAGTCAAATAGCCGGCAGTGCATTCCACACACCCACCACTCTTTGTGTAAAAAACTTACCCCTGACATCCCCTCGGTATCTATTTCCTTGCACTTAAAACTCTGCTCCCTCGTGTTAGACATTTCAGCCCTGGGAAAACAAACCTCTGGCTATGAACACGATCAATGTCCCTCATCATCTTATACACCTAAAAAAGGCTCCAAACATAAACAAGGAAATTGTACATAGCTTTGGGAAATTGTTAGAAGTATACAAGATTATGAGGGTATAGATAGGGTAAATGCAAGCAGCTTTTTTTCCACTGAGGTTGGGTGGGATAATAACCAGAGGTCATGGGTAAGTGGGGAATGTGAAAATTTAACGGAAACATTTGGAAAAGGTCTTTACTGAAATGACCGTGAGAGTGTGGAATCAGATGCCAACACAAGTGGTGAATATGAGCTCGGTTTCACCATTTAAAAGAAGTTTGGATGGGAGCCTGGATGGTAGGCATATGGATTTGTATAAAAAGGGAACAAAGGTTATCGGGAACCAAATTCACCACAACCACAAACTGTTCCTGCTGCTACCATCCAGGAAACAGTACCACAGCAGAAGGACCAACAGGCTGCGGGACATCATCTTCCACCAGGCCATCAGACTGAATAAT
Organism: Hemitrygon akajei; assembly: GCF_048418815.1. Taxonomy (NCBI): domain Eukaryota; kingdom Metazoa; phylum Chordata; class Chondrichthyes; order Myliobatiformes; family Dasyatidae; genus Hemitrygon; species Hemitrygon akajei. The sequence goes on along the minus strand of NW_027332008.1, from coordinate 884,038 downwards.
TGATTTCTCTGCTTTCTTGATAGTCCTATATACAAACTAATTATTATAAAACAATTTAAATTACACATTGCACATTTAGATGGTAACGTAATGTAAATATTTCTACTCCTCATCTATATGAAGGATGTATATAATAAAGTCAATTCAATTCAATTCACCATCTCCACTATCTGTTCTGTCATTCTGGCTCCCATTCCCCCTGCAACTTACTTTAACCACATCACCCCCTCCCCTGCTCAATACCACTAGCAAGCCTTACCACTAGGCTATTAGTCGCCTCGTGATCTGTTCCCCTAACTAACAAATCCCCTATTAACACTCTGCCAGTGAATTCCCACAACAGCTTCTAAAGTGGTCTTCCTGTTGCTGTGGGGGATATTTCTACTCCTCAAGTTTATGAAGTATGTATCTAATAAAGTCAATTCAATTCACCCTCTCCACTATCTATTCTGTCATTCTGGCTCCCATTCCCCGTACAACTTATTTTAACCACATCACCCCCTCCCCTGTTCACTACCGCTAGCAAGCCTTACCACTAGGATATTCGTCCCCTCTTGTTCTGTTCCTCTAACTAACGAATCCCCTATCAGTCTTTTGACTTTCCTCTGCCAGGTAATCCCCCCAACAGCTTCTAAAGTGGTCCACCTGTTGTTGTTGGGGATGGCCACTAGAGTACTCTGTGATGCCTATTTAACCTCATTCCCCTTCCTGACTCTCACCCAGTTTCCTGTGCCCTGCACCTTGGGTGTAATTCACCTCTCTGCATGTGATATCTATCAACACCTCCAACTCCTGGATGATCTGGAATTCATCCATTTCAAGTTCCAGCTCATTCAAGTGCAGGGTTACAAGCTGCAGCTGGATGCACATGTTGTAGGTGAGGGCATCAGAACCACTGGAGGTCACCCCTCCTTCCCTCCAATATTCCCTCTAATTTGTAATAATCAGTCTGCAGATACTGTGCATTTTTTACTCAGTGACAAGATGTGCACACTGAATTTTATATAGAGAGGTATTCATTTTCACAGCTGGCAAATCACTGTCAATAGGAACTTTGATCTCCTCTGGGTTTGATCGAGTTCACCTGCACTCTCACACAACCTAAGTAGCTGGCCTGTAATGGGTAATGAAGGATTTTCTCACCAAAGCTCTTGCATATTGTCCATATGTGGTTTGCTTGCTAGATTACACTTTAAAAAGTCAGATTTCCAAATATGACTCCACTTCTTCCCACTTGCAAATTCTCCAGCAACCTTTGCATCACCACAATGCACACAGGCATCACTAGTTTCTGTATTCTACATAAATATTCCCCCTGAACCCTCCCCCAATGACTAACGGTGGTGAACTTAGTGATGGTAATGTCAATGAATATGAAGGGAAGGGCAGTAGTCTGTCTCATTGGAGTCTGGCACATTTGTGATGTGAAAGCTACTTGTTGCCCAGGACAAAGGTGTTTGATATCATTACGTACCCAGAGAGAATGGGACAAAACATGTTCTCACCGGTAGAAAAGTCCAGAGCAAGAGGAGGTAGAGGAAGCAACACACACAAAATACTGGAGGAACTCAGCAGGCCAGGCAGTATCTGTGGAAAAGAGTACTAATGCTGAGTTCCTCCGGCATTTTGTGTGTGTTGCTTGGAATTCCAGCATCAGCAGATTTTCTCTTATTAGTGATTGGAGGTAGAACAAAGGCGATTTTCTCAACTGGTGATGTAAAAGATTTTGTTCCCTTTCTCCGAGTTCCTAATCCTTCAACTTATATAGCTGGAGCTCAGCTCTGTCTGAGAGATCCATCCGTTCCGATTAGCCGGAAGCTCCCCGGAGCCCGCTTACGGATCGTGGGGCTGAGAGTGAGGGACGAGAGCAGGACTATCCCGGGATTGCGGACTACGGTGTCCGGATTTCACAGGAATTGTCCTGAAGTCGGTGTTTAAGATAAAAATACAGAGAAACGTTCTTACCTGCTCCCGATATTTACAAGGCCTTCAGTGTACTGCGCGCATGCGTGATACTCGGAGATGTCATCAGCGTTGACGCCTGCGCATTTTATCGGTGCTTCAGCGCCGGAGAAATTTTTAACGCAGCGCCTTATGGGTAATCACGGTGCCATTAAACATTCCTGCAACCACCGGTTCAATGTCGAAACCTCATTTTTTTTTCGTGTATATAGAAAAATCAGCAGCTGTTTTAACGCAGAAAGCGCCTCCCATAAACAATATACTCAATATCAAAGTGTATCTAATGCCAAAGTAAAATGCAGGTGTAAAACACAGGAGATTCTGTAGTTGCTGGAAATACAGGGACGCACACATACAACATGCTGGAGGAACTCTGCAGTTCAGGCAGCAACTAAGCAGCGGAGTACACACTCGGCATGCGGAGCGGGCTCGGTCTAAACTTTGTCTATTCCTCTCCACATCTACTGCCGGATCGGTTGATTTCCAGCAGTATTTTGCAGAAATTAACCACTTTTTTTCTCGGTCAACTAGTTTCCAAATGTTTCTGATCTTTCTTTTGTAGCAATATCCTGCTGGTCTGATTCCTCCTCCGCGTAAACTCAAGACCCCATCTCTCTCTGGAGCCCCAAAGCCTGACTCAATCTGGCAACTCTTTGGTTTCTGATTCTGCACCAACGAAGATTCACTCGCTAGTCTGCTGTCAGACTTTAGAGGTGCATTGTGTTATAAGACCGCAGTTTTGCTTACTGTGAGTGTCGCTTTAAGTGCCTGAGTGAGGCGCGACAGTGACGTCAGACACAAACAGCGGCAGCCTGTTTGAGAGAGAGAGGGAGGAGAGAGAGAGAGAGAGAGAGAGAGAGAGAGAGAGAGAGAGAGAGAGAGAGAGAGAGAGAGAGAGAGAGAGAGAGAGAGAGAGAGAGAGAGAGAGAGAGAGAGAGAGAGAGAGAGAGAGAGAGAGAGAGAGAGAGAGAGAGAGAGAGAGAGAGAGAGAGAGAGAGAGAGATCAGCTTGTCACTGCTGTGCCCAAAATTTTTGGGTCGATCATCAGCACGCAGTGCACAACGGATGTGTGACTGTCACTTCGTATAATTCATTCATGCAGATGTATAAGATAATGAGAGGCGTTGGTCTTGTGGATAGCCAGAGGCTTTTTTCCCAGGGCTGAAACAGGTAACACGAGGGGAAATAGGTTTAAGCTGCTTGGAAGTAGGTACAGAGGAGATGTCATTGCTAAGTTTTTTTTTAAGCAAAGAGTGGTGTGTGTGTGGAATGCACTGCTAGCGACGGTGGTAGAGGCGGATACAAAAGTGTCTTTTAAGAGACTCTTAGATAGGTACATGGAGCTTAGGAAAATAGGTGGCTATGCGATAGGGTAATTCTAAGCAGTTTCTAGAGTAAGGTACATGGTCAGCACAACATTGTGGGCCAAAGGGTCTGTAATGTGTTGAAGATTTCTATGATTCTATGAAATTCAAGAAAAATCTCCTATCCCACGGAGTGGTGACTAGTTACAACCTGTCATCTCAGGGAGGGTGAGAGGGGAACGGCAGGGTTAGATTTTCATATACTGATATGGAACAGAAACATTGGCAGGAACCAGATGGGCCGAGTGGCCTTTCTATTTGACATTGTGAGTGTGGTAGAGACAGTAAATACCTGAGACACGGGATTTGATAGAGAACTGTTTTACGTTTCACAGATCCACAATATTAAACGCCAGTCTAGTTTAAGGCTAACATCAGCAGAACGGACTCCTCCAATGCTCAGTGACCAGGGTTCAGTCCTGGGTGCGATGAGCAGCCGCAAGAACTGCAGAATCTGACAGTAACAGTCCCTCATGAACCTGCAGCTGCCTTCAGTCACCGTGATGGTTAAACATTTAACACGGAGCTGATTTGAACTTCCTCCCTGATGTGAAGTTGCTGGTGTTGCAGCAGCTGGGATGATTGAGTAAAACTCTTTGCTCACTCCGGACAGAAATGTGGCCTCTATTTATTGTGAACTCACCGGAGCACCACAAGGTGGGTTAACTGAATGAGTCTCTTCGCACACACGGAGCAGGTGAACGGCCGCTCCCCAGTGCGAAGCTGTTGGTGTATCTGCGATGGTCGACTGAATCCCTTCCAAAATGAGAGGCAGTGATTGACATTTCACTGCTGTTAACGTCATGGCGATGTATCCAATCAGATCACCGATATGGACTTTTCTACATTGTTAAAAGCTTACAAAGCACGTCAGTGGGTAAAGGACAACATTTCAGACTGGAAGGAGGTAGTGTTTGGAGTACCCCAGAGATCAGTCCCTGACCACAGTTGTTCACAGTTTAATGACCTGGCGGAGGCAGCGAGATGTGAGATGTCCCAGTCTGCTGGTGACGCAGAAAGAGTGGAGTTGGGGGAGGGGAGGCTATTCATATGAAATTTCGTAGCTTTGCAATCAGTACAGAGTGCACTGTGGGGCTGCAGTGGCGGGTTCCATTGCTGGGATCAGTGCACAGTCACTGTGGGCTGTGAGGATTTTGTGAATAAATTGCCATTCTCCAACTTAGAATCTCAGGCCGCGGAGCAAGCCTATCGTTTGTATATTTAAGTTGTATTTATGGCATTGTGATAACCAGATACTGCAGCCCTCCACGACCTCTCTATCCAGTCCTTTCAATATTCGACTTCATTCGTAAATTTGGCCACAGGCCCATCAATATTTGTCATCCGATGCATTGACACAGAACGTAAAAAGAAATGTTGCCAACACAGACCCCCGTGGACCTCTGAGGTGGTAACCTCAGGATTGCTGCCTGCGCTACGTGCTAGCGATGAAAGAATAGCATGATCAGGGGTATTAATGTGTGGCTGAGAGACTTGTGTAAGGGGCAGGGCTTCAGATTCCTGGATCACTGGGAACTCTTCCCGGGGAAGTATGACCGGTACAAAAAGGATGGGTTGCACCTGAACCCGTGAGGGGTTCAATATCCTAGCAGGCAGATGTAATAGACTGTTAGTGAGAGTTTAACTGAATTTGGCAGGGGAATGGGAACCGGAGTAATTGGGCTGATGAAGGGGAAAACAGAAATAAATCAAAGATAGCGTGCAACGGACATTATAGAAAGAACAGACAGGAGATAAAGTTTTATCAAAGCTAGTGGCATGAGTTACAGGGCAATAGAGTCATGGGGCAATTAAAACAGAAAGTAACAAATGCTGGACTGAGATTATTGTATTTGAATGCACGCAGCATAAGGAATAAAATGGACTATCTTGCAATTCAGCTACAGATTGGCAAACGTGACGCTGTGAACATCTGTGAAACTTGGCTAAAGAATGGCTGCCATTGGGAGCTGAACTTCCAAGGATTTAAGGTGTATCAGTAAGATAGGTGAGTGGGCACAGGAAGTGGTGTGGCCCTGTGTACAAGAAATAATATTAAATCATTGGAAAGGGATGACATAGGACTGGAAGGTGTAGAGTCTCTACAGGCTGAATTAAGAAATTTACGATGCGTGTGAATGCTTTGGACTACGGCATAAATGGATTTGTGGCTAAATTTGCCAATGATATCAAGATAGGTGGAGGAGCGGGTAGTGTTGAGGAAACAGAGAGCCTGCAGAGAGACTTAGATAGTTTAGGGGAATGGGCAAAGAAGTGGCAAATTGGTGGAAGGAGTAAACGGACAGTCTATTGTTTAGATGGGGAGAGAATTCAAAATGCAGGGATGCAAAAGGACTTGGGAGTCCTTGTGCGGGATGCCCTAAAGGTTACGTTCCACGATGAATCTGTGGTGAAGAAGGCAAATGCAATGTTGGCTTTCATTTCTAGAGGTATAGAATATAAGAGCAGGGATGCGATGGTGAGGCTCTATAAGGCACTCGTGAGATCACACAGAATATTGTGTGCAGTTTTGTGATCCTTATTTTAGAAATGATATACTGACATTAGAGAGGGTTCAGAGAAGATTCACGAGAATGATTCCAGCAATGAAAGGTTTGCCATGTGAGGAAGGTCTGGCCGCTCTTGGGCTGTATTCCCTGGAGTTCAGGAGAATAAGGGGGATCTCATAGAAACATTCTGTATACTAAAAGGCCTGAACCGATTGTATATGGCAAAGTTAATCTCCCATGGTAGGGGATACTGGGACAGGAAGGCCTGACTTCAGAATTGAAGGACTGTAGTGGTATGCTACACGCAGCGTTAAAATAACGACACGGAGTCGGTAAACTGCAATTAAAGAAGATTTTATTCGAACTTCACAGCCTTGCTTTAAAGCTTCCCTCATCCCGCCCTCCCCGGGCGTGGATGCTGTAAGGGGCACGTACTCACAAACCCCCGCAGGCTTTTCACTTTGTTGCGGACCTGGCCTTTGTGCCGGCGCGCTGGCTATTTGTGAGCCGGTTCGAGTGCGCTAGGAAGTGGGTCGCCACAGGACGTTCATTTAGAACAGAGATGCGGAAAAATTACTTTAGTCAGTGGGTGGTAAATCTGTGGAATTTGTTGTCATGAGCGGCTGTGGAGGCCAAGTCATTGGGTGTATTTAAGGCTGAGATAGATAGGTTCTTGATTAGCCAGGGCATCAAAGGGTACGGGGTGAAGGCAGGGGAGTGGGGATGACTGGAAGAATTGGATCAGCCCATGATTGAACGGCGGAGTAGACTCGATGGGCCGAATAGCCAACTTCTGCTCCAATATTTTGTGGTCTTATAGCCTATTCCACTGTTTCGACCTGACAAAGTGCAGCCAATATTTCTGGGTATATGGCCCATTCATATGGGAATTTAGGCTTTTCTCTTTTTCTGAGCTCCTCATCAACGTGTACACTTTAGTTAAGCTTTGCTCCAGAATTTCCACACAATTAAAAGAGTATATTACAGTTTTTATTTTTATCTTTGCACTACTTACATAATTTAACGATTTAATGTGTATATTTTTAGTAATTCATAATTGTTAAAATTGACTGTTATGAATTAGGTTCTACTGCTACCACAAAGACAAAGAATTTCATGACATATGCTGGTGCTATTAAACCTGATTCAGATATTAATATGGAGACCCACCACCGGTTACCTGTTCCCAGTTACCGCGGATCGTAATGCGAGATTGAAGCCTTTGCTATTTATTTGCATTCCTCAGAAATGACAACAGTTCAGTTAAGATTCCTTCTGATGTTCCAAAGCAGATGCTCAGTCTGTCTAATATTTCCACACAATTAGAATGGGCAATTTATTTATTCTCATCATGTACCGAGATACAGTGAAAATCTTGCCTGACATACCATCCACACAGATCGATACATTGCAACAGTACATTGAGCTGATATACGACAGAACAATAACTGTAACAAAGCATTATGGCTGCAGAGAAAGTGCAGTGCAGATAGACATATGGTGCAGGGTCACGTCGAGTTACATTGTGAGGCCGAGTCCATTTTATCATTCATTTGGCTTATAACCACAGACAGGAAGCCATCCTTTAGCCGGGTGTTACGCGCTTTAAGGCTTTTGTATCTCTTCCCCGATGGGGGAGCGGGTTTGCCGCAAGAATGTCCAGGTTGTGAGGATCTTTGAGTACATGGCCTGCTTTTCCGAGGCAGGGGAAGTGTACGAAGAGTCCATGGAGAGGAGGCTTGTTTCTCTGATGTTCTCTGCTCTCCAAAGTTCTCTGCAGTTCCTTGCAGTCATGGGCAGAGCAGTAGGCATACGAAGGCGTGAAGTATCGACAAGGATAAGTTCCTTGGCCTTCACCCTGCCCTGTGTAGCTGGAATCTGGATTTCCTGTCAGATCGCCGGCAGGTGTTAAGTGTGGGCTCCCTCACCTCTCTCTCTCTGACCCTCAGCACACATACCCTACAGGGTCTTCTCCTTAGACCCCTTCTTTACTCTCTGTGCACCCATGACTGTGTTGCCAGCCACAGCTCCAAGCAGCTAATCAGATTTGCTGACGATAGTACACTGATTGGCCTAAGCTCAGATAACAATAAGGCAACCTACAGGGAAGAAGTCATTCACACTGGTGTCAATGAAACAAACTCTCCCTTAATGTAGCAAAAGCAAAGGAGCTGGTTGTGGACTAAAGGAGGAACGGACAGAGGGAAGCCCCAGTTGATATCAATGGATCTGGAGTTGAGAGGGTGTATAGATTTAAGTTCCTTCACACATCACCGAGGATCTCACGTGGTCTGTACATACCGGCTGCGTGGTGAAAAAGGCACAGCAGAGCCTATTTCACCTCAGGCCACTGGGGACCAGAGTCACCCCAAACAGACACTATTCCAGTTACTACCATCCGGGAAACGGTACCGCTGCATAAAAGCCAGGACCAACAGGCTCCGGGACAGCTTCATCCACCAGGCCATCGGACTGATTAATTCATGCTGACAAAATAGTATTTGCATGTTATATTTTTGTACATACTATTTATTATAAATTATGATATTGCACATTGCATATTCAGACGGAAACGTAAAGATTTTTACTCAGGTATATGAAGGATGTAAGTAATAAAGTCAACTCAATTCCCTGCCCATCTGGGATAATCACTGTCCAGCCTGTATCCCATCACCTCAATGATATATATCAACCATCTTATTCAACCTCTGTCCAGTCTGTAACCCACCACCTCAACGATATATATCAACCATCTAGTTCAAACTCTGTTCAGCTTGATTCCCACCACCTGAATGATATATATCAAACGTCTTGTTCCACCTCTGTCCAGTCTGTATCCCATCACTTCACTGATGGGTTACAATATCAACCATATCAACGATCTTGTTCAACTCCTGTCCAGTCTGTATCCCACCACCTCAGTGATATATATCAACCATCTTGTTCAGTCTCTGTCCAGCCTGTATCCCACCACCTCACTGATATATATCAACCATCTTGTTCAGCCTCTTTCCAGCCTGTATCCCATCATCTCAATGATATATATCAAATATCTTGATCATCCACTGTCCAGCCTGTGTCCCACCACCTCAATGATATATATCAACCATCTTGTTCAACCTCTGTCCAGCCTTTATCCCACCACCTCAATGATATATATCAACCACCTTGTCGATACTCTGTCCAGTTGTATCCCACCAATTTATACATCAACAATTTATTTTCTACCGTTGTCTTCATTGTGACGTATTTTGCCTTACTGAGTTATTTCTGAAATCAGTGTTTGTTACCTGGGTCTACCAGAGGATTTATTAAATGAGGCACCAGGTAGTGTAAAGACACCATTACGATTTTAGCTTCAACGTTACCAAGCGGCCGCCGTGTTAATCTTTATCGGGAGGGGGTTTGGAAGCAGAAATAACGGATTGATAGTGGGATGGGGAGGATGTTGCGTGTATTAACTGCTCATCCCTGTATTGGATTGAAGAGAAAACTAATGAATATTGGCATTATATTTGTGCAACTTTGTTCAGGCCATCACAAGTATCTTGTAATCTGTTAATAGTTGTGCATCATATAAAGTGGAAAGTGAAAATGCTATATCCGTTCAGCAGATCGGGCAGCATCTTGGACAGTACCAGTTCCGACACTGGATCTTCCACAGTTTCTTCTTTCCACAGATCCAATCTGATGTACCGAGTTTCCAGCACTTTAATTTCAATTTGATATTAAACTCGTTTTATTCCTGTTAGCCTACAGGAAATGCGATGGTCAATTGTGCTGGGTAGGATCTCATTTAACAATAGGATAATGATAAATTGCGTTCAGTTTAGCTGGTGGAGACAATATGAAATGTGAAACATGCCTGCAGTTGCCCCGCCCCAGGTTTTCCAGCCCAACATCTGACTCAATCAGAAGATCATCAAGTTCCCGTTCTGCCACAGATTGATGTCGGAGTGTTGGTGTTTGAGCTCCGAATGGCCGAGGCACTTCAGAATATTACTGGCAACAAGGAGTCCTGGGCGAGTTGCTGTTTGGGTTGTAATCCTGGGAAACACTGGGCAGATAGACCTGTCAGTATTTGGGATTTGGCCCAGGACAGTACTTCCACAGATGGGAGTTGAATGTTCCTCCTTTCACAATGAATCAACATTTTTGGGGTGCTGGGCATTGGTTTTGGGGAAATCCCTGATTGAACCACGCACTGTGAGATGTGGGGATGATGTACGAGGATTACAGGTTCGCTGAGTGGCAGATTCAGCTGTGTGACTCTGTGTGGTTGGATCCTGGAATATCGCAGTGTTAGATCCAAGTACAATAGACTCGGGGATAAACTGTCTAGGGTTATGATGTGTGAGCGAGTAATTCTGGTCTGGGTTCAGATATTTGTTTCTGGAGTTCCTTTGGAAGCAATAACTGCGATACTGAGGAGTGGATGAGTTCCCATTCCATCCCTCACAGAGAGAGGCTGTGAGTAAATGGGCTGTACCGTGTTTGCAACAGAAACAGACCCGTGAGTTTGGTGTTCAAACTGTGGTTGGAAATCGCCCCTCACCGCCACCTGCCTGTCACTCGGTGGAAAACAGGCAGAATCTGAAGATGCTGGAAATCTTCACTGAAACGGGAAATAGTTGACACCACTCTGAGGAACGGCTGTGAATCCAAATCGCTAACTTTGTTCCTCAGGAAATGGACCTGTGCACAGGCGCTTGTTTAGTGATACTTAGTGGAACAGTAAAGAAACCACAGTTTTCCCGTGTGAATTATCCTGGTACCACTTTCCCTGTTGTTCATGGAAATATGTTCAGTACAACTGTTGCTCACATGGTTTACAAAAAGTAATCTCAAGAATGAGAGGGTTTATGTCGGACAAGCATTTGAGTGCTCTGGGCCTGTACCCTATGGATTTCAGAAGTATAGAGGTGGATGGAATCTTAATTAAACCCACAGAATTGTGAACAGCATTGTGACAGTGGACATGGAGAGGATGTTTGCATCAGACGGAGAGTCTGTTATCTGAGAGGACAGCCGCAAAATAAAGAAGTTTCTCTTTAAATCTGAAGTAAGAGAAACTTCCTCAGCCAAAGAGTGTTTGACATGTGGAGTTTGTTGCAACAGATTGTGGTTGAGGCTGTCATTTGGTATATTTATGGCAATATATTATTGATCACAAGAGTAGAAATCATGTTTTATTAGCCAGAATTACTATACGATTAAATCAATACAACACGAGGCATGGTTAAAAGCAGCCTTTTCAATTTTAGATTCATCATTTCAAAATGGCTGCCGTGTTAACCTTTGTCACAATGTAACTCATAGCGCGTGATGTTGAGTTTGTTATATCCTTTTTCAGTTACTTTTGTTGAGCCACTTCCTCCGTTTCCATGGTAACAAACCACTAGCAGTGCAAGAAATGTAACATAATTTCCTCGCTCTGTGTTCACTTCCACGCAGCGTAGAGACAGTAACCTCGGGAGCAAATGCAACAGAATGATAGAGGGAGTGAAGGATGCTGTGAGAATTGGCTGTATGGAATGAACTGATAATATAGAAATATAGAAAATCTGCAGCATAATACATAGGCCCTTCGGCCAACTGTGTTGTGCGAAACATGTACTTACTTCAGAAATTTCTTAGGGATACCCATAGCCCCCTGCTTTTCTAAGATCCATGTACATATCCAAGATGCTCTTCAAAGACCCTACTCTATCCGCCTCCACCACCGTCGGCGGCAGTCCTTTCCACGTACACACCACTGTCTGGGTAAAAGAGAAGACATAAAACTGACATCGCCTGGGTACCTAATTCCAAGGATCTTAAAACTGTGCCCTCTCGTATTAGCGATTTCAGCCCCGGGAAAAAGCGTCTGACTATCCACACGATCAATGTTAATATCATCTTATACACGTCTATCAGATCACCTCTCATCCTCCGTCGCTCCAAGGAGAAAAGGCCAAGTTAACTCAACTTTTTCCTCAGAAGGCATGCTCCCAAATCCAGGAAACATCCTTGTAAATCTCTTCTGCACACTTTCTATAGTTCCTACATCCTTCGGATAGTGAGGTAACCAGAAATGAGCACAATACTCCAGGTTGTGTCTGACCAGGGTCGTATATAGCTGCAACATTAGCACTCAGCTCTTGAACTCAGTCCCTCTCTTGATGAAGGCCAATGCACCATATGCTTTCTGAACCACACAGTTAACCTACGCAGTAGTTTTGAGTGTCCTATAGACTCGGACCCCAAGATCACTTAGATCCTCCACACTGCCAAGAGTCTGACAACTAATACTATATGCTACCATCATAGATGAACTAGCAAAATGAACCACCTCACACTTTTCTGGATTGAATTCCATCTGCCACTTCTCAGCCTAGTTTTACATCTGATCGATGTCCCGCTGTAACCTCGACAGCCCTCCACACTATCCACGATACCCCCAACCTAAGTGTCATCAGTAAATTTACTAACCAATCCCTCCACTTCCTCATCCAGGTCATCTCTAAAAATTGCTAAGGGAAGGGTGCCAGATCCCTGAGGCACAGTACTGGTCAGCAACCTCAATGCAGACTACAACAACTCTTTGCCTTATGTGGACAAGCTAGTTCTGGATCCACAAAGCAAGATCTCCTTGGATCCGCTGCGTCTTTACTTTCTCAATAAGCCTTGCATGGGCCACCTTATCAAACGCCTTGTTGAAATCCATATACAATACATATACTGCTCTAGCTTCATCAAAGTATTCAGTCACATCGTTAAAAACCAATGAGGCTCGTAAGGCACGACCCACCTTTGACATACCCATGCCGATTATTCCTAATCATATTATGCCTCTCCAAATGTTCAGAAATCCTGCCTCTCAGGATCTTCTACACAAATTTACCAACACTGATGTAAATTTCATTGGTGTATAATTTCCTGAGCTATCTCTACTCCCTTTCTTGAATAAGGGAACAACATCCACAACCTTCAGATCAGTTAATATCTGTGCATTAAAAATCAACAAAAACAGTTGTTACAGCTGGAAACATTCAGCAGATCGGCAGGATCTCGGTCAGTCCCAGTTCTGAAACTGGGTCGTCCACCATTTCTCCTTCACGGATGTACCCTGATGTACTGAGTTCCCAGCATTTTCTATTTTATAATTTTACAATGTGTTTCTGCTACCCTGAGGTTACCTTGCATGTTCTCCAGGCTTACATGTTAAAAATCCCCAACTGTTATCATAACATTGCCCTTCCTACAGGCGTTTTCTATTTCCTGCTCTAATTTCTAATCCACATTCCGGCTGTTGTTTCGAGGCCTTTATAAAAATGCCATTAGGGTCCTTTTATCCTTTCCATTTCTTAACTCAACCCATAAAGACTCTACTCCTTCAGATCCTATGTCATATCTTTCACATGATTTAATATTATTTCTTATACACAGGCCACACCATCCCCTCTACTGACTAACCTATCTTTCCGACACACCGTATATCCTTGGAGGGATTGCCTACTGAATCTCTGTGGTTGGATGTTAGGAACAGGAAGGGGTCAATAACTCTACTGTGTGTTTTTTTATGGACAACTTAATAGTAACAGGGATATCGAGGAGCAGATAGGGAGACAGATTCTGGAAAGGTGTAATAATAACAGGGTCGTCGTTGTGGGAGGTTTTAATTTCCCAAGTATTGATTGGCAACTCCCGAGAGCAAGGGGGTTAGATGGGGTGGAGTTTGTTAGATGTGTTCAGTAAGGTTTCTTGTCATAATATGTAAATAAGCCTACAAGGGGAGAGACTGTACCTGATCTGTTATTGAGAAATGAACCTGGTCAGGTGTTAGAACTCTCAGTGGGAACCCTTTTTGGAAATTGTGATCACAATTCTATCTCCTTTACCATAGTATCATAGTACCATGAATAAAGTATCTATCTATCTATCTATCTATCTATAGTATTGGAGAGGGATAGGAAGAGATAGGTTAGGACAGCATTTATTTGGAGTAAGGGGGAAAATGAGTCTACCAGGTGGAAACATGGAAGCATAAATTGGGAGCAGGTGTACTCAGGGAAATGTACGGAAGAAATGTGGCAAATGTTGAGGGGATATCTGCATGGAATTCTGCGTAAGTACGTTCCAATGAGACAGGGAAAGAATGGTAGTGTACAGGAACCGTGGTGTACAAATTCTGTTGAGAAACTAGTCAAGAAGAAAAGAAAAGCATACGAAAGGTTCAAGCACTAGGTAAAGATGGAGATCCAGAAGATGATAAGGCTAGCAGGCAAGAGCTGAAGAATGAAATTAGGAGAGCCAAAAGAGGCCATGAGAAGGCCTTCAGGGCAGGATTAAGGCATTAATAAAGTATGTGAAGAGCAAAACCATAAGACATGAGAGAATAGGGACAATCAAGTGTGACAGTGGATAAAAATGAGTCTGGAACCGGAGGAGATAGCAGAGGTATTTAATGAATACTTTCCTTCAGTATTCACTGCAGAAAAGCATCTTGGCGATTGTAAGGATGACTTACAGCTGACTGAAAAGCTTGAGCATATAGCTATTAAGAAAGAGGATGTGCTGGAGGTTTTGGAAAGCATCAAGTTGGATAAGTAACCGGGACCGGACCAGATGTACCAACGCTATTGTGGGAGGCGAGGAAGGAGATTGCTGGGCCTCAGGCGATTATCTTTGCATTATCAGTGCGGACGGGAGGGGTTCCCGGGAATGGGAGGGTTGAGGATGTCGTTCCCTTATTCAAGAAATGGAGTAGAGGTAGCTCAGGAAAGTAAAAACCAGTGAAATTTACCTCATTGGTTGGTAAGTTGCTGGAAGACATCCTGAGGGGCAGAATTTATGAACAATTGGAGGGGCATAACATGATTCGGAATAGTCAACAGTGCTTTCTCAAAAGCTACCTGCATAATTGAATTGTCTGACGATATGACTAAACGCATTGATGAAGGTAGAGCAATAGGTTTAGTGTGTATGGATTTCAACAAGGCATTTGATAAGGCACCCCATGCAAGGCTTATTGAGAAAGTAAGAAGGCATGAGATCCAAGGGGATATTGCTTTGTAGATCCAAAAATTGACTTGCCTACAGAAGGCAAAATGTGGTTGTAGGCGGGTCATATTCTGCATCGTGGTCGGTGACCAGTGGTGTGTCTCAAGGATCTGTTTTGGGACCCTTTCTCTTCGTGATTTTTATAAACGACCTGAATGAGGAAGTGGAGGGATGAGTCAGTAAATTTGCTGATGGGCCAGTAAATTTGCTGTATATAATAAGTTGGGGTTTTGTGGATATTGTGGAGGGATGTCGGACGTTACAACGGGACATCGATAGGATGCAAATCTGGGCTGAGAGGTGCCAAATACAGTTCAGCCCAGATGAGTGTGAGGTGGTTCATTTTGGTAGGACAAATATGATGGCAGAATATCGAATTAATGTTAAGACCCTTGGCAGTGTGGAGGATCAGAGGGATCTCAGTGTCCGAGTCCATAGGACACTTAAAGCTGCTACACAGCAGCTCAAAGCTTGACTCTGTGGTTGAGCAGACATTTGGTTCATTGGCCTTCAACAACCGTGGGATTGAGTTTCGGAGCCGGGAGGTAACGTTGCAGCTGTATAGGACACTGGTCAGACCCCACTTGGAGTACTATGCTCAGTTCTGGTCACCTCACTGCAGGAAGGACGTGGAGATCATAGAAAGGGTACAGGGGAGACTTACAAGGATGTTGTTTGGATTGGGGAGCATGCCTGATCGGAATTTATTGAGTGAACTCGGCCTTTTCTCCTTGGAGCACCGGAGGATGAGAGGTGACCTGATAGAGGTGTATGTGATGATGAGAGTCATTGATCGCGTGGATATTCAGAAGCTTTTTGCCAGGGCTGAAATGGCTAACTGTCACGGTCCGGTCAGCAAAGACCGCATTCCGCTTCACAGTCCGGTCCGTGGATTCCGTATTCCGGCTATTCCTTTTCTCCCTTGTTCAGTAGGGCGCCTTAATTGAGGCACCCGATTCTCGTTTCGGGCTGGCAGCATAAATTGTTGTGTGGTCCAGTGATTCCTTGCTGGACCGTCCTCGTCAGTAACCGCGTCGGAATTCCTGTCAAGTTAACCCGCCGGAGTGAGACTGGAGCCGCTGTCTGTGGTAACTGGGCGGCGTCAGCGGCTTGTAGTCACTTGGATCATCTTTTTGTTTTAAGTTAAAGAAAAGTCTATCTTTGTGTGGTTTTGTCTTTCCGTGTTCTCTCCTCCGCTGGGTAGGTCCGGCCGTTTTCCACTACCCTGAGTGTTGCGTGTCCTGTGTCTAATAAGAGTCTCTGCTCTATGTCCTGTGTCCAAGGAGGCGCCCCGGATCAGTGTTCCGTGCCCTGTGTCTAAGAGGAGTCCCAGCTCTATGTACAAGGCGAAGCATCGGCTCAGTGTTCTGCGCCATGTGTCTCAGTCACGTCTAAGCCTAGTCCAAGTCAAAAGTCAAGGTCCAAGTCCAAGTCGAGAATCAAGTTCCAAGCCGCAGTCGAGAGTCAAGTTCCAAGTCGAAGACGAGAGCTAAGTTCCAAGTCCAATTCGACAGCCAAGTCCGAGTCTAGTCCGAGTCAAGTCCAAGCCAAGACCGAGTCAAGATGTGGCAGGCTGAAACTATGAGTCTGCCGCCCTGAGTCCCGAGTTACGACCTGAGTTCCCTGTCAACTTTTAGTCCCAAGTCCAAGTTCATGTTTCCAGTTTGTCACTCTTCATGTACCTTCGTGCTATCATTTTGTCCACGCTTCTTGGCTTCTCTAGCATTCTTAATAAATATAGTTTATTTCCCAGTATTTCGGTGTCTGTGTCTTCTATTTGGGTCCGCTTCCATCGGCCCCGTATGACACTAACAAGAGAGGGCACAGTTTTAATATGCTGGGAAGTAGATACAGAGGAGATGTCAGGGGTAATACTTTTACTCAGGGGGTGGTGAGTTCATGGAATGGGCTGCCGGCGACACTGGTGGAGGAGGAAAGGATAAACCTTTTGAAGAGATTCCTGAATAGAAAAATAGAGGGCTATTGGTAACTCTAAGTAATTTCTAAAGGAAGTAAAAGTCCGGCATAGAATCTTTGGTCTGGGATATCACAGATTTAGATCCAAGTACAATGGACCCTGGGATCAAGCTGCGCAGGTTTATGAGGAGTTGAACCGGTATTTATTTTCTATGCTCGGATGCTTGTTTTTGGATTTCCTTTGGAAGCAATGACTGCTATATTGAGGAGAGGATGAGTTACCATTCTATCTCTCACAGGGACAGGCTGTAAGTGAAAGGGCTGTTCCGTGTTTACAACAGTAGAAATAGACCCGTGAGTTTGGTGTTCAAACAATTTTTGGAAATCCCCCCCCCCCCCCCCACTATCATCTGTCTCTCCGTCAGTGGAAAACAGATAGATACTCAAGATGCTGGAAATCTTCACTAAAAACGGGAAATAGTTGAAGCCATTCTGACGTACGGTTGAGAACCCAAGTCGCTAACTTTGTTCCTCTGGAAATGGACCTGTGCACAGGCGCTTGTTTTGTGATACTCAGTGGAACAGTAAAGAAACCACAGTTTCCTCCTGTGAATTATCCTGGTAGCACTTTCCCTGTTGTTCATGGAAAAGTGTTCAGTACAACTGTTGCTCACATGGTTCACAAGAGTCATCTCAGGAATGAGGGGGTTTATATCTGACAAGCATTTGATGACTCTGGGCCTGTACTCTGGAGTTCAGAAGAATAGAGGTGGACGGGATCTTATTTCAACCTACGAATGCTGAACAGCATTGTGACCGTGGACATGGAGAGGATGTTTGCATCAGACGGAGAGTTTATGATCTGAGAGGACAGCCTCAGAATCAAGAAGTTTCCCTTTAAACCTGAGATGAGAGGAACTTCCTCAGCCAAAGAGTGGTGGAACTGTGGAGTTTGTTGTAACGACGGTGGTTGAGGCTGTCATTTGATATATTTATGGCAATATATTATTGATCACTAGAGTAGGAATCATGTTTTGTTAGCCAGAACTACTATACGATTAATTCAATACAGCACGAGACATGGTTAAAAGCAGCCTTTGCAATATTAGATTAATTATTTCAAAATGGCTGCCGTGTTAACCTTTGTCACAATGTAACTCGTAGCGAATGATGTTGAGTTTGTTATTTCCTTTTTCAGTTACCTTTGTTGAGCCACTTCCTCCGTTTCCATGGTAACAAACCACTAGGACTGCAAGAGGTGTTGCACAATTTCCTCGCTCTGTGTTCACTTCCTCTCAGCGTAGAGACAGGAACCTTGGGAGCAAATGCAACAGTATGATAGTGGGAGGAAAGAATGTGGAGCTCATTGGCTGTATAGAATGAACTGAGAATATAGAAATATAGAAAGCCTGCAGCATAATACACAGGCAATTCGGCCAAAAGTGCTCTCCGAACCATTTACTTACTTTATTAGTTTCCTAGGTTTACTCGTAGCCCTCTATTTTTCTAAGCTACATGTACCTATCCAGGAGTCTCTTCAAAGGCCCTATATGTTCCTTCTACCTTAGGCCACAAACTCATCAATTACTCGTTCTGGCGACCACTCTGGAAGTCCAAGACGGTGACTTCTACAATGAAAGGATCCGTATGCTCCACGACCGCTGGACTAAGTATTTACATGTAGGATGGGACCATGTTGAAAAGAAAATTTGCTCGGTTTTCTAAAAATGACTTCTTCTACCTTAGGCCAGCAACATATAAATTACCCCTCTTACGTATTCAAGTTTCTCTTAATAGACCCTACTCTATCCGTCTCCACCACCGTTGCCGGCAGCCCATGGAACGTACACATCACTGTCTGCGTAAAAGAAAACCTTACCCTTGACATCGCCTCTGTACCTACTTCCAAGCACCTTAAAACTGTGCCCTCTCGTATTAGCCATTTCAGCCCTGAGAAAAGCCTCCGCCTTATACATCTTATACACGTCTATCAGGTCACCTCTTATCCTCTATCGCTCCAAGGAGAAACGGCCAAGTTAACTCAACCTGTTCTCAGAAAGCATGCTCCCCAATCCAGGAAACATCCTTGTAAATCACTTCTGCACAGTTTCTATAGCTTCCAGATCCTTTGGATAGTGAGGTAACCAGAATTGAGCACAGTACTCCAAGTGGGGTCTGACCAGGTTTCTATATAGCTGTAACATTACCTCTCGGCTCTTAAACTCAGTCTCGCGGTTAATGAAGGCCAATGCACCGCATGCCTCCTGAACCACACTTAGCATACGCAGCAGCTTTGAGTGTCCTATAGACTCGGGCCCCAAGATCACACATATCCTCCACACTGCCAAGAGTCTGACAATTAATACTATATTCTACTATCATAGATCACCTAGCAAAATGAACCACCTCAGACTCATCTGGGATGAACTCCATCTGCCAATTCTCAGCCCAGTTTTTCACCCAGTCGATGTTCCGCTGTAAACTCGACAGCCCTCCACACTATCCACAACACCCCCATCCTAGCAAATCTACTAACCTATCCCTCCACTTCGTCATCCAGGTCATTTCTGAAAATTGCGAGAAGTGTTGCAATAACAGATCCCTGAGGCACTCCACTGGTGACAGACATCCACTTTGCCTTCCGTGGACAAGCCAATTCTGGATCCAGAAAGCAAGGTCTCATTGGGTCCAATGCCTCCTTACTTGCTCAATAAGCCTTGCATAGGGGTACCTTATCAAATGTCTTGCTGAAATCCATACACACGACATCTTCTGCTCTACTTTCATCAATGTGCTCAGTCACATCCCCAATAAAATCATTCAGGCTCATCAGGCACGACCTGCCTTTGACAAAGCCATGCCAACTATTCCTAATCATATCTTGCCTCTCCAGATGTTCATAACTCCTGCTTCTCAGGATCTTCTCAATCAAATTCCCAACCACTGAAGTAAGTCTCATTGGTGTATAATTTCATGGGCTATCTCTACTCACTTTCTTGAATAAGGTAAAAACATCCGCAACCCTCCAATCAGTTAATATCTGCGCATTTATTAAAAATAATAATAATTAAAAAAATAATAAAATAAACTGCTCTTGCAGGAAATTTAAAGTATAAAAGAGAGAATGCTGGAGACATTCAGCAGATCGGTGACATCTCGGACAGTCCCAGTTCTGAAGCTGGGTCTCCCACCATTTCTCCTTTCACAGATGTAGTCTGATGTACTGAGTTCTCAGCATTTCCTATTTTATAATTTTACATTGTGTTTCTGATACCCTGAGGGAAATATTGCAGCCAACTATGCTGGGCATGACCCCACACTGCAAGAAGTCAGTGATCAAAGACAGATACTGGAGAGAAGCTGGTGTGTCCGTATGCTCTCACAATCGACAGCCTGATAAACCAGTCTGAGCAACAGTGCAGGCAGAAGATTCTTAGTTTCCCGTCCCACCTTAGTTTGTGAATCGAAAATGGTAAATCTCCGCAAACAAATTTTCTGTGTGTCACTTATAATATAGATGGAGTCTCTGAGAATACAGAACTAGCAGTGTACGCGCTTCAATCCAGGTTGTTAATTTTACAGCTGGGACTGGAATTTATTCTGTCTGTAGTGAGGATCGCCATCTGCTCCACCCAGTGGGTCAACACACCTGTCAAGTATTCTGGAGACTTTTGAAGAGGTCACTGTGGAGATAGATGAAGTAGGACAGTGATTTCGTCCACAATAATGATTAAACACACACACACACACACACACCACACAGACACACACACACACACACACACACACACACACACACACACACACACACACACACACACACACACACACACACAAACACACACACACACACACACACACACACACACACAATACATATGATAGCTTAATACATTGACTGTATGTCCACGAAATGACGCTAGGCAGAGAAGTGTCTGGACATAGAACATAGACCATAGAACGTATAGTACAGCACATGACAGGCCCTTCGGCACACAATGTTGTGCTGACCCTCAAACCCTGCCTCCCATATAACTCCCCCACCTTAAATTC
This sequence comes from Hemitrygon akajei, assembly GCF_048418815.1. NCBI lineage: Eukaryota > Metazoa > Chordata > Chondrichthyes > Myliobatiformes > Dasyatidae > Hemitrygon > Hemitrygon akajei. Next base: position 863,190 of record NW_027332008.1, on the reverse strand, counting down.
CTCCATATACCTGTCTAGTAGTCTCTTAAACTTCACTATTGTATCTGCCTCCACCTCTGACTCTGGCAGTGCATTCCACGCACCAACCACTCTCTGAGTGAAAAACCTTCCTCTAATATCCCCCTTGAACATCCCTCCACTTACTTTAAAGCCATGCAGTGACTGAAAGGAACTGTTAAACTAGTGGTGATGGAGGTTGCATAGGGTGAGTTAGATATATATATCCTTGATGGGGGTTCGGCGGGTGCCGGTGATGTGTTGGGAAGTTTCACTACCCATTGTCCAGCCTTCCTGACCGCCACAGTCTCCTGGGAAATGGAATTGTGTAGGACACACGATGTAATTCATCCTCTTACAGAAACAGGGCTTTCACCCAATCTAGTCTGTGCCATTCTCTGCTCAGTCCCATCCACGTGCACCCAGACCACAGCCCTCAATACCTCCTTTATCCGTGAACCCGAAGAAAATTCTCTTAAATTTTGCAATTGAACCTGAATCTGCATTCGTGCCAGCCTCTGAGTGAAGCAGTTCCTCTTCAGATTCCCCGTAAATATTTCACTTTTTGCCCTAAACACATGACCTCACCCAAACTGAGTGGCAAAACCTTACATGAATTCACCCTATTTATACCATCATTGTTTGTATACCTCTAGCAGGGGTATCCTTTGTAAACCTCTGGCAGGGTTTCGCATTCTGGGGGCCACGGACACCACGGTTAATGGTAGGGGTCCGTGGCATAAAAAAAGTTTGGGAACCTCTGCTAGCATCACAATCTCTTGTGCTTCACGGAATCAATTTCTAACTTTTTCAATCTACCCCTGTTACCCAGTTCTTTAAATACCAGCAACATCCGTTTCTGCCAGGGCTCCTGCAGTCTCTACACTAGCCTGCCAAGAGCTATTTAGTGTAAGCTGTTCCATCTCTGACACATCCGTGCCCTTTCCGGATCTCTCCATCTCTAGAGACAGGTTGTCAACCAACATCTTTTATAAACTTACTGATTCCCATGATAATCTCGATCATACCTCTTCCCAGCCTATCACCTGTAAAATGCTCTACCCTTTTCTCAGTTTCATTGCTCTCCCTGCATCTGTTCCCAGATGCTGTCCTCCCTCCGTTATTGATGCTGTCCTCACTCACATTTACCGTACTCCGTGCTCACCCCATCTTCCTACCACTGTAATAGTGATAGAGTTCCTCTTGTCCTTACCTACCACCCCTTCAGCCTCTGCAACTTCCACCATCTCCAAAGAGATCTTACAACTAAACATATTTTATCTTCCTCGCCCACCCCACCCTCTTCTTTCAACAGGGATCACTCCCTCCACAATGGCCTTGTTCATTCATCCCTCCTCACTAATCTCCCTCCAGCCACTCAACCCTGCAAGCGGCCTAAGTGCTACAACTTCCGGTACACCTCCTCCCTCACCTCCATTCAGAAGCAAAACAGTCCTTCCAGGTGAGGCAACACTTCACCTGTGAACCTGCTGGTGTCATCTATTTTGTCGTGAGCTCCCCATGCGGCCTCGTTTACATTGGTGAGACCAGCCATAAATTAGGAGACCATTTTGTCGAGCATCTCTGTATCATCTGCCACAAGGGAGACTTTGCAGTGGCCAAACATTTTAATTCTGATTCCCATTCCGACGTCTCGATCAATGGCCTCTTCTTGTGACAAGATGAGACCGCCCTCAGGGTGGCGGAACAACATCTTATATTCCATCTGGCTACCCTCCAACCTGATTGTATGAATATTGAATTCTCCTTCCAGTAAACAAATCCCACCTCTCCCCCCCCCCACCCATTCTGAACTTTCATTTCTCCCTGGGTCCCCTCATTCCCTTTCTCCTATTGACAACGCTCTGATTCTTTCCTCTCCAGCCCTTGAACAGACCATCACTTGACTTCACCTATCACCTTCCAGCTCCCCTCTTTATCCCCACCCCCGACCTTTGTATTCAGATCACTTCCCCCTCCTCCTTAGGAATAAAAAGGCTCGTGGTCCAAAATGTGGACAGTTTACTCTTTTCCATAGCCACTGCCTGCTGTGCTGAATTCCTCCAGAATTTTGTGTGTGTTGCTCTGGATTTCCAGCGTTTGCAAGCTTTCTCCTGTTTAAGTGTGGCAATTACCGTAACAATTATTTGTGCTTTGTTGAGATTGCACCTGGAATATGGTGTAAAATCTCGCTCCCCATACTAAAACGGGTTATACAGACCAAAGAACAAACTGCCGGAGTAACTCAGTGGGTCGGGCAGCATCTGTGGAGGGAAATGGACCGTCAACATTTCGGGCCGAGACCCTCTCTCTGGACTCAGAGTGGACGGGAAATAGTCAGAGAAAAGAGGTGAGGGGTGGGGATGGGGCAAGATCTGGGGAGTGAGAGGTGGATCCAGGTGAGGGGGAGATGGAAAGGTGGAAAGAGTGACAGGCGTGGCAGGTGAGTAATTGGGACAACACGGGGCTGCAGAAATGGAATTAAATTCTATGGAGGATTATCTAACAAGTAAGAGAGAGTTTGTTTTAGAGATTCACCAGACTGATTCCTGGAGGACGATGAAGATCAGTGATCGTCTTCACATAAAACAGAGGCCGGCAGATGTGTGGAGACCGAAGGGATCGAGGAAATGAGGATCGGACAGAAACATGTGGCTGAGATGGGAGAACAGCCGTCATCTTGTTGATGGTTAGAGGGGCTGAATAGCCCCTCCTCCTGTTTCTCACTTGATGTTTCAGTGTTCCTGTCCAGTGAGGCTCCGGAGGAATGTGAATAGAAATTAGAGTTTATAAACGTAGAAGTGATTTCAATGAAACCTGCACAATTCTTCTTCGGGTGGGAATTCAGTGTCGGACCGGGATGAGAATTGATCCCGTAACTCTGAGAACCGGGTGGTGGAGCGATGGGGACGTGGAAGATGCAGAGGGAGAGATTAAAAATGTAGCTGGGCTAAATATGAAATAATATGTAAAATGCGGCCGGTAGGTCGGGCAGTGTGTGAGGAGCGAGGAGCAGAGTCACCGGTTCAGGTGGGAAATCCTCCACTCGTTACGTGATCCAGGTCCTCACTCCCATTTCAAACGCAGATCTGCAGTATCTCAGGTTTTCGCTTCCGAGGCCCCGCCCCCGCTCTCACAGACTCCGGAAGGACGATGGTTTTCGTTCCGTTCTCTGTAGAAGCGGGTCGTCGGCTGGGAGCGGAGGACCGATCGCTTTCTGCGGGAACAATTGATCAAGTTCTCATCGGTGAGTATTGATAACCGGTTACTAGGGGTGAATGCGACCGACATTTTCCCATCGGTGAGTACTGAAGCCGATCCCGGGGGAAGGGGGGCACCTGATGATGGGCAGGGAGTCCCGTTAACATCCTCGAACCAGTGGTCTCGACCCGCTTCCTGGATACAACCTGTCGTGGTCGGTCCGGGTTATGGGACCTTCACACCGAACCGCCTGAGATGAGCCGCCGCTCAGCCCCTGGTGTTCTGGTCCCAGGAGCGGGATGAGGTGGTGATGCCGAGACTGAACCCATCCATTAAGATGTACCTGGTGAACTTTACCTCCATCACCCGGCCCGGTATCGGATCCAAACTTCACCTGGATCGACGCCTGGGGTCGATAATTGTTTCACATATTTCCGGCTCGCTGGAAGCGGCCGGTCGCCCTGTTGTGTTCTTGCAGACAGAGAGAGTTAAACAGAGTAATCGCACCCTCGGGACACTGCTCCACGTGTATGAGTAGTATCATCTTTACCAGCTCAGACAGGACAGTGAGATCCAGATCTCTCACGTCCTTTCGGGGGACTGGGAAGTTTATTTCCATCTTCTTTCCATTGCTACGACTTGCCGAAATGCTGACAGTGTTTCACGATATCTGACCCTATTAACGCGAGAATTAAGTCTTGTTCATTTATCTGGGTTTCTCGGAAATGTGTACACTCCCTCCAGAATTTCCAAAGGAGCAACCCAGGCTGTCTGATATTTACACACGATTGAAATGGGGAAACTTTGTTTTGTTTTCCATGTACAGAGGTTGAGTGAAAATCGTCTCTCCGGTATTCTGCGCACAGATCAATACATTGCAGCAGTACATTGAGGTAAAACAAATCATTCTGGTTACAGAGAATGTGCAGTGTAGGTAGATATGTGGTGAAAGGTCACATCGATTTAGACTGTGAGGTCAGGAGTCCACTCATCACGCTGTTCGCTTCTAACAGCAGAATGGACACCGTCCTTGAACCCGGTGGCATGTTTCTGTTCTATTTTATCTTCGGCCCGATGGAGCATTAGAAGTGAGAATGTCCAGGGTTGTGGGGATCTTTCATTATGTTGGCTGTTTTACTGAGGCAGTGGGAAGAATAGACAGAGTCCATGGAGGGGAGCTTGGTTTCTATTACGTACTCAGCTCTATCATTGTTCTCCACTAATTCATTCAATTAAAGGAAGAGCAGTAGCCGTATGAAGATGTGAAGCATCGGGATGGGATACTTTCTGCGGTGAATTGATAAAGCGTATCGAGTAGAAAATGACATATATCAAAATTCTTATTGTTTGTTCTGGTTTTGTTATATTGGAATCTGTTATCTACTCGTGCGTACTATTATTTCAGGGTCTGTGTATTGCGGGAGGACCATCAGAGATCGCCCTTGATCCCATTCTCCCATCTGGCTCCATCTGCTCATCCCTTGCCCATCTGCTTCAACCTCTGTCCAGCCTCTGTCCCACCAACTCAGTGATATATATCGACCATCTTATCCAACCTCTGTCCAGCCTCTGTCCCACCAACTCAGTGATATATATCAACCATCTTATCCAACCTCTGTCCAGCCTGTATCCCACCAGCTGAATGATATATATCAACCATCTTGTTCAATCTCTGTCCCGCCTGTATCCCATCACCTCAATGATATATATCAACCATCTTGTTCAACCTCTGTCCAGTCTGTATCCCATCACCTCAATGATATTTATCAACCATCTTGTTCAATCGCTGTCCAGTCTGTATCCCACCACCTCAATGATATATATGAACCATCTTGTTCAACCTCTGCCCAGACTGTTCCCATTGGTGCAATGATATATTTCAGCAATCTCTCTTTCAAACTTTGTCTTCATTGTGAAGTTTTGCTTTGCATCTTTTCCAGAATTGTGTTTTTGACAGTTAGGACTACCAGAGGTTTAATTGAACACAACACGTGGCAGGGAAAAAGCAGCCATTTCAATTTTAGTTTCACCGTTACAAAATGGCTACAGTGTAACATTTGCCATAATGTAATCCATAGCATGTGATGTTGAGTTTGGTATTTCATTTTTTGTTTATTTTCGGTGAACCATTTTCTCTGTTTCCAGGGTAACGGTCCGTCAGAGCTGCAGCAAGTGTTGTGCATTTTTTTATCGCTCTGTGGTCACCGTCTCTCAGCGTAGAGACAGTGGCCTCAGGAGCAAATGTAACAGAATGATAGTGGGAGGAAAGGATGCTGTGAGCATTGACTGTATGGGATGTGTTACACCAGGCTCAGAATGAACTGAGAACTAGCAAACTTGTTGGGGTGGGATGGTATTTACAGTCTAGGGTAGCAATCAGTTACTATCTGTGCATTAAAATGAAGAGGGAGAAATACTACAGTTGCAGGAAATTTAAAGTGAAGAGCAGAAAATACTGGAGACGCTCAGCAGATCGGCAGCATCCTGGACAGTCTCGGTTCTGGAACTGGGTCTTCCACCATTTCTCCTTTCAGAGATGTAGTCTGATGTACTGAGTTCCCAGCATTTTCTACTTTATAATTTTACATTGTGTTCCTGCTACACTGCAGGAAACATGGCAGCTAGCTGTGCTGGGCAAGATCCCACACAGCAGGAAGATTGTGATCAAATGTGCTCGGTTTAGCTGCTGGGGTCAGGCTGAAGTGTATCCGCATCCTCTATACAGACCGGGGAACCAGCCTGAGCACCGGCCCCGGCAGAGGGTCATTAGGTTCCAATTCCACCTTAGTTTGTGAATCGGAAATGGCAGGAACACCATGGCAAATTGCCGGTACCAAAGCGTCTTTGTATGGGTGATAGTATTGGGTCGCTGACTCTGAGTATATGGAACTGGCAGTATACGGGCTTCAGTCCAGGTTGGTAATTCGACAGCTGGGATCGGAATTTTCTCAGTCTACAGTGAAGCTGAAATCCTGGGATGTTGGACATTGGCTATCGGAAGATCACCGTCTAAACTGCCCACTAGGACATCATATCTGTCAAGTATTTTGGAGATTATTTAAGAGTTAACTAGGGAGTTAGGTGAAGTTGGGCAGTGATGTTGTTCATCTGAACATTGTTAAAGTCTGTATCAATATCCCGCATGGCTGCTGAACGGGAAGGTTCGGTCACGTGGGAGTCACGGGGAGCTGGCGAGGTGGATTCACACCGGGCTCCAGAACAAGAAGCAGAGGGAGATGATCGAAAATGGTTTTAGCGAATGGAGACCTGTGACGGGTGGGATGTGTGTGTCAGTGTCGAGACTTCTGTAATTTCACTATGCATGCCACTGATTTGTATATGAATGTACATGGCACGATGAGCAAGTTTGAATTGAATTAAATTGAATTGATTTCTTAAATCCTTCACATACATGTGGAGTAAAAATCTTTACGTTACGTCTCGTTCAAAATGTGCAATGCGCAATGAAAGTAATTTATAATAATTTATAATATACTGAACAGTCCATGTAATATAGAGTACACTCAATTGAGCGTGAGTTAACTAGTCTGATGGCCTGGTGGAAGAAGCTGTTCCGGAGCCTGTTGGTCCTGGCTTTTATGCTGCGGTACCGTTTCCCGGATGGTACCAGCTGGAATAGATTGTAGTTGAGGTGACTCTGGTCCCCAATGATCTTTCGGGCCATTTTTACATACCTGTCCTTGTAAATGTCCTGAATCATGGGAAGTTCACAACTACAGATACGCCGGGCTGTCCGCACCACTCTCTGCAGAGTCCTGCAATTGAAGGAAGTAAAGTTCCCATACAAGATAGAGATGCAGCCAGTCAGGATGCTCTCAATTGTGCCCCTGTAGAAAGTTCTAAGGATTTGGGGGCCGATACCGAACTTCCTCAACCGTCTGAGGTGAAAGAGCTGTTTTTGTGCCTTTTTCACCGCACAGCTGGTTTGAACAGACCACGTGAGATCCTCGGTGATGTGGATGCCGAGGAACTTAAAGCTGTTCACCCTCTCAACCCCAGATCCATTGATGTCAATAGGGGTTAGCCCGTCTCCATTCCTCCTGTAGTCCACAACCAGCTCCTTTGTTTTTGTGACATTGAGAGGAAGGTTGTTACTTTGCCACCATTGTGTCAGAGAGATGACCACTTCCCTGTAGGCCACCTCGTTATTGCTTGAGAGGAGTCCAATCTATGTGGTGTCGTCGACAAGCTTAATTAGCAGATTAGAGCTGTGGGTGGCGACACAGTCATGTGCATACAGGGAGACTAAATTCGGGAGACCGGCTTATAAGGCAACTGGTGACAATGAATTTCAAAGACATCTTGGTCAGTTATGGAGATAGGACTGAGTAATGGCAAATGGTTTTCAACTTGGACAAGTGAGCGATGGTGCATTTTGGACAGTCAAACTAAGTGGGGCTGGTATAGTGAATGGGAGGGCACCAAGTGTTGTGGAACAGAGCGATCTGGGAGTACAAGAGTGCAGTCACTGAAAGTGGATGTGCAAGTATAGAGGGTGAAGAAGAAGGCTTTAATCATGCAGGCCTTCATCAGTTAGGACATTGTGTTCTGGATTATGGGCATTATATTGTTGGTGTGGCTACACAGAGTATTCTGTACAGTTGTGTTGACCCTGCTGTAGGAAAGATACTATCAAGTTGGATCGGGTGCAGACGAGATTGCTGAAGATGTTGCCTGGACTAGAGGGCCGAGTCATAGGAAGAGGTTGGCCGAGCTGGATCTTTATTCCAGAGGACAATGAGGGTAGGAGTTTATGAAATCATGTGGGAGCATAGATAATGAGATGGTCGTGGTATTATCCCGAAGGTTCAAGATTCAAGATTGTTTACAAGTGTAAAGGAGAACAAAATAATTGTTATTCTGGATCCAAAGCAAGTCCTTGTTAATCTCCTCTGTGCTCCCTCTATAGCAGCCGTATCGTTTCCTGTAGCGAGGTGGCCAGAACTGAACACCGTACTCCCAAGCGGGGTCTAATCAAGGTCTTATATAGCTGTAACATTACCTCACGCTCTTGAACTCAATTCCATGGCTGATAAATGTCAACACACCATATGCTTTCTTATCAACACTGTGAACGTGTGCAGCAGTTCTATCGACACGGACCCCAAGATCTCACTGATCCTCCAGATTGACAAGTGTATTACCATTAATATTATATTATCTTGAAATTTGACCGAAATGAACCGCTTCACACTTATCAGTATTGAACTCCATCTGCCACTTCTCTGCCCAGTTCCGCACCCTATCGATGTTGCACTGTAACATCTGACAACCCTGCAGACGATCCACAACACTCCCAACTTTTGTGTCATCAGCAAACTTACTAACCCATCCTTCAACTTTCTCATCCGGGTCAGTTGTAAAAATCACAAAGAGAAGGGGTCCCAGAACAGACCCAACAGAACACTATCGGTCATCATCATCCATGCAGAATATGAAATATCTACAACCGCCCTTTGCCTTCTATGGGCATGCCAATTCTGGATCCACAAAGCAATGTCTCCTTGGATCTCATTCCTCATTATTTTTTGAATGAGCTTTCCATGGGGAACCTTAGGTAACCTCTTACTGAAATGCATATATAGTACTTCCACTGCTGTACCTTCATCAATGTGTTTTGTTACATCCTCAAAGAATTCATCAGGTTCATAAGGCGTGACCTGCCTTCGGCAAAGCCGTGCTGACTATCCCTAATCAGATTATGTCTCTCCAAATGCTTACTGGTCTATAATTTCCTGAGTTATCTTCTCCTTTTCTTAAACAAGGGAGCAACATTTGCAAACTTTCAATCCTCTGGTACTTCTCCCCACCTCATTGATGATGTGAAGATCATCGTCAGGGGATTAGCAATCTCCTCCCTCGATTCATACAGTAGCATGGGGTATATCCCGTTCAGTCCCGGTGACTTATCTAACTTAAAACCTCTCAAAAGATCCAGCGCATGCTCTTTCTTAAAGTCCATACACTCATGTGTTTCAGTTCGCTGTAAGTCATCCCCACAATTGCCAAGGTTCTTTTCACTGGTGAAAACTGAAGCAAAATACTCAGCATCTCAGAATATTTAAGTGATCGGCAGGTTGAGAAACATCTGTTGAGAATGTAGCGGTGAAATGTAACCAAGCCAATTTGCCATTGCTGGCGACCCCCCCCCCCCCCCCACAGGTTTGCTCTACTTACATGATGTGCCCTCAAATCCGATAATGATTGTTACAAATGTCAGTGATAAGTATTCGATCCTTTATTAGCAATCAGTAAACATACAATCTTGAAGTGATAAAACTGATCTGTACCCAAGTTTAAGTTCAGCGTATCTGAGTGGATAATAACAAAATATATGACATCCGTCAGTCCCCTGCTGGTTAGTGTAGTAGTCTCGATAGACATGGATTTGCACCTTGGAAAGTTTCCAGGGCGCAAGCCTGGGCAAGGTTTTTGTTCTTATGGAAAATCGGCAGTAGCCCGAGCTGCAAGTCTCCCCTCTCCACGCCACCAATGTTGTCTGAAGGAAGGGCATTACAGCTGTGTACTGCATGGAACAAAGCACAAATATATAACTGACTCCCTTTGCGTGTACCACACCTCCAATGATGCAACTAGTTACCATAAAAAATATCATAAATACACAACGCAGGATGCAATACTGATAGAGAACAGATACATGGCTCCTACACACAGGCTCAGCTCTGATACAGAGTCTTCCACCTGAAATATTAACATACTCTCTGTCTTGTTGAATAACACCAGCATCTTATTTTATTTATGTTAATGATTTTTCCCAACTTGTTGTTTTGGATGTATGGCATGTCGACATTGTGTTTAACAAGGTGTCATATAACTAACTATCTGATAATAGCCAGGTGATAGGCTCAAAGAAATCTTAACCGAGTTTTGGTTCTAATAATAGTTTTGAAATCCTTCCAGAAAAACTATACTGGTTCAGGACAAGACGTCACGATGCTACTTGTGATATTGCATTGTTCAGGATGTCAGACTGTCTCTCTAAACACTCAATCCTATATTGCCATAGGTGTCAAGGCCAGGAAATGATAACCTGAACGAAGACGGTAAGAATCAGGTGTGACTGAGAAATCTGTATAATCCAGTGACAAGAGGAATAGAAGTCTCATTGTCAGCAGAAATGTTTCACCCCACACTGCTGTAACACTTGTCCATTACTCACCACAGCGCCACCAGTGGTAGGAGGACCAAAGCAGTGGGCGCTGTCTGCTCAATCTGCCTTGCCATTCCGTAGACGCAACACTCCTGGTCCAGGACACAAGATTGGTTCCAAAAAGGGAATTGCCTGCAATGCAGAGAGTAGATACCCTGGAGAATCCTGGTCCAGTGCACAATCCATGGAGAGATCGGAAATGGACATTGTGTGACTGTGGGTGGATGGGCACAGGTGGATCAGGCCATGTCAAGGCTTCAGTGGATCAGCCCAAGATGTTTGGAAGTGTTTGCCTCCGTTTAAAAACAAAACAGTATTCTCCTTTAATTAATGGCTGACCCTCCTGTTGTTGTTTTGTTTTGTTATAGAGCAGTAAAAACTGATCACGCCTGTCCCCAAAATGGGTCAAGGTTCGAGCAGTGGAGGAGCTCCAGTGACGTCAACATCAGGAAAGGACACGGGTATGTTGGCGAATTATTTTAATTTATAAATACTCTGGGGATTCTGCGTCTGGGTTTAATTCAATAATGGCAATTCTCAAAATATTTGTGAAAACTGAGCAGGGAGATGAGAGAGAGAGAGTTAACATCTCTGGGGGAAACACAGTCACACGTGGAAGGAGTACACTTACCGTCTGCTCCTGCTCCTCTAACAGATTGTGATGCACATTAAAATAGCGAGTTACTCCAGAAGACAAGACATTCTGCAGATGCTGACAGTTTCGTCCAACAAAAAGACACACAAAATATTGGCAGAACTCAGCAGGTCAGGCAGCATCCATGGACAGGAATAAACAGTCAACATTTCTGATCAGGACCACAAGGAATAGAAAGGAATGTGACAATATTTAGAATTTCTGTCCCCTCATTTCCAGTCTGATGAAGGGCCTTGGTCTGAAATGTTGATTGTTTATTCTCCTCCATAGATACTATCTGACCTGCTGAGTACCTGCAGCATTTTATGAGATATCCCAGAGATTTGCTGAGGAAGGGTTGACCAGGTAGGCAGACAGTAACCCAGAGCAAAGCGGTGGTGATGGGCAGTACCAGGAGAGTGATGGTGATGGGTTACTATAATCACAGCAATAAGCAGAGTCCTTTCAAACAGCGAGGTATTTTCCTGGGGACACGAAAGAGCAGACTTCAACAGATGGAACTATGCCACCTCCTACACCCCGGCGACCCCTACCCTCTGGCCCAAACCCGTTCTCCCACATATACATTTCGGACTGTGTTTTGTTTTAAAAAAAAATTATTGAGTTTTCAAATGATTACAGAAAGAAAAAAATATCTACCCTCCCCCCCTAACATCCCTATAGAAGAAAAGAAAAAGAAAAAGAAAGAAAGAAAGAAAGAAAGAAAGAAAGAAAGAAAGAAAGAAAGAAAGAAAGAAAGAAAGAAAGAAAGAAAGAAAGAAAGAAAGAAAGAAAGAAAGAAAGAAAGAAAGAAAGAAAGAAAGAAAGAAAGAAAGAAAGAAAGAAAGAAAGAAAGAAGGAATGTCTGGATATCGGAAGATCCCCACATGCTCCACGGAGTTCATATTAACTTTAGTATATATATTTATTTCTTTCCCCAAATAACCAATTATTTTATCTTCGGAGCACCTATATATTTAATCCTGTCTTTTGTAAATAAGGGCGCCAAATTTTCAAAAATGTTTCATATTTATCTCTTAAATTATAAGTAATTTTTTCAAGTAGAATACAGCTAGAAATTTCATTCTTCCAACGATCTATACTTAAGTATGAATCCGATTTCCAAGTAACTGCAATAGCCTTTTTGGCTACTGCCAGTGCAATTTTTATGAATTCTTTCTGATATTTATTCAATGTGGGTTTCGGTTTTATCCCTTCAATATCGCGGAATAAAAATAATATTGGGTTATGTGGAAGTTGTGTTCCAATAATTTGTTCCAGTAAAACTCTTAAATTTGTTCAAAAAGGTTGATTTTAGAACAAGACCAATTAGAATGTAAAAAAGTACCAATTTCTTGGTTACATCGGAAACACTGATCAGATAAATTTGGGTTTAATTTATTTATTTTTTGTGGTGTAATATATAATTGATGTAAAAAATTATATTGCACTAATCTTAACCGGACATTTATTGTATTTGTCATACTATCAAGACATAGTCTTGACCAATTTGTTTCTTCAATTTTAATATTCAAGTCAATTTCCCATTTTTGTCTTGGCTTATGGATTCCTTGTTTAATTGCCTGTTTTTGAATCAAACTATACATACAAGAAATAAATTTTTTAGTTTTTCCTTTTTGAATAAAAGTTTCTATTTCATTAGATTTCGGCAATAACATTGTTTGACCCAATTTTTCTCTTAAATAAGCCCTTAATTGGAAGTAACAAAAAAAAGTGTTGTTTGATACTTTATATTTATTCTTTAATTGATCAAATGACATTAATATACCTCCTTCAAAACAATCTCCTATATATCTAATCCCTTTCTGAAACCAATTATATAAAAGTTGATTATCCATTGTAAAAGGAATAAGTCTATTTTGAATTAAAGATCTCTTTGCTAATAAAGATTTCTTTATCTCATCGTCAACATTTATCTTATTCCATAAGTCAATCAAATGTTTTAATATAGGAGATTCTTTCTTTTCCCGTATCCATTTAGATTCCCATTTATATATAAAATCTTCTGGTGTATTTTCTCCTATTTTATCTAGTTCTATTCTAATCCATGCTGGTCTATCTTTCTCAAAAAAAGATGCAATAAATCTAAGTTGATTTGCTTTATAATAATTCTTAAAGTTTGGAAGTTGTAACCCTCCTTGATCAAATTTCCATGTCAATTTTTCCAACGATATTCTTGACATCTTACCTTTCCAAAGGAACTTCCTCACATATTTATTTAACTCTTGAAAAAACTTCTGGGGTAGTTGTATTGGTAGTGATTGGAATAAGTATTGTAATCTAGGGAATATATTCATTTTAATGGTATTTACTCTACCTACTAATGTTATTGGTAATATCATCAATTTATCAAGATAAAAATTGTTAAAAGTTTCATTAATTTCTAAAGGTTTATAAGTAATTTTATTTACTCTTGTTCGAATTGCATTTATCGTTTTAGAAGTCTAGTCTGTTTTTAACTGCCAAGCAAGAACCTTATGTGATCTTTCACCTAGTTCATAATATCTCTGTTTAGTTCTCATAATTGCTTTTTCTGTTCGATATATCTGAAGTGTATTATATTGTAACTTCTTATTAACAAGTTGTCTTCGTTTTTCTTCTGTCATATATCTTTGAGATTCTTTCTCTAATTTTGTAATCTCTTTTTCCAATTGATCTATTTCTATCATATATTCCTTCTTAATTTTAGAAGTATCTTATTATCTGACCTCTCAAATATGCCTTCATTGCTTCCCACAATATAAATTTATCATCAACTGAATGTGAATTTGTATCTAAAAAAAACTGAATCTGCTTTTTCATAAAATTACAAAAATCTTGACGTTTTAGTAATATTGAATTAAATCTCCATCTATAAATTGATTCCTCTTTATCTATCATTATCATTGTCATTATCAATGATCTGACAATATTCTTGCTTTATATTCCATATTTTTCACTCTGTCTTGAATATTCGTTAATAGGAAAAAATCTATCCTTGAATAAGTTTTATGTCTATTTGAATAAAATGAATAATCTCTTACTTTTGTGTTAATTCTTCTCCATATATCAATCTTTCATCAATGATAAAGTTAATTTTGCTACTTTTGATTTTGTGATAACCTTTGTTGATCTATCTAAAACTGGATGTAGACAAAAGTTAAAATCTCCACCTATTAATATTTTGTCATGTGCGTTAGCCAAATTCAAAAAGACCTCTTGTATAAATTTTACATCATTTTCATTTGGTGCATAAATATTCATAAGAGTCCATAGTTCTGAAAAAAATTGGCAATGTATAATTAAATATCTCCCCGCCGGATCAATTAATACATTTTGTATTTTAATTGGTAAATTTTTATTAACCAAAATTGCAACTCTTCTCCCCTATGAGTTAAATGAAGCTGCAATAACATTTCCAACCCAATCCCTTTTTAACTTCTGATGTTCTTTCTCTATTAAGTGTGTTTCTTGTAAAAAAGGTATATCTATTTTCATTTTTTTAATGTGTGTTAAGATTCTTTTTCTTTTCACCGGTCCATTAAGCCCATTAACATTAAAACTTTAAAAATTTAGTAAATTAGTCATTATTTTTAATTGGGTTACTCTTTCAACTTTCGTGGTACCTTGGGGAATCTTTTTAAAATTCCCCATGTTGCTATGTGTGTCCCCACCGATCATCCAGGCAAAAAAAGAAAGATAGAAGAAAAATAGATTATAAAGAAAAAAGCAAAATACCCCTCTACAAATGTTGTGGATAAAAAAGTACACAACATTAGCCCCCTCTGTTGCAATCGCCATGATTACACACGTGAATCCCGTAGCAATCGATCCAAAGCTCCCCCAGCTCCCCCGCGACATAAAAAAGTATATATATGAGAAGAAAAAAGAAAAAATACTACTTGCAATTAATATCTCTCAAATTTTGCCTTTCGCCCCCTGTATCATTCTTAAATGTCCATCAATTCCATTCACTGTCTCTGTCTTCATCTTTAATCGATTACGCTTGGAAATCTCTATGTGTAGGTAGCGAATAACTAGGAGTTTTTGTGCGAACTCCTCCGCTTCTCGATAATCGGTAAAAAAAATCTTTTTGCATCCTCCAAAAAAATTATCAGTGTTGCTGGGTGGCGCATTATGAATTTATAACCCTTTTCCCATAAAAATTCCTTCTTTCTCTTCAAAAGGTTATAACTTATATCAGGATAGAAAAGAACTGCTTTCCCTTCTATCATCAATGTCCTTTTACTCTTTCTAGCACATTGGGCAGCCGCCTTCAGGATCTTTTCTTTATCTTGGTATCTTCAGCATTTTATCAACATTGATCGTGGATTTTGATCAGCTTGAGGTCTTGATCTTAAGGCTCTGTGAGCCCTTTCAATTTCAATTAGAGTTTCTTCTTCCATTTCCAAGTTTTCAGGGATCCATTTTTGAAAAAACTTTATTGGATCTTCTCCTTCTATATCTTCTTTAAGTCCAACAATCTTAATATTGTTTCGTCTGCTAAAATTTTCTAGCTTATCCACTTTTTCCAACAATTGTTTTCTT
The DNA here is from genome assembly GCF_048418815.1 of Hemitrygon akajei. Taxonomy (NCBI): domain Eukaryota; kingdom Metazoa; phylum Chordata; class Chondrichthyes; order Myliobatiformes; family Dasyatidae; genus Hemitrygon; species Hemitrygon akajei. The sequence goes on along the minus strand of NW_027332008.1, from coordinate 847,618 downwards.
TCTGATGTCCAGGCAGAGATATTATCTTCCATTTTATTCATTCTTTCAACCATGTCTTCCGTTGTGGCTTCCAAGTCTATAATTCTCTTTTCCATTTTTTCCTGTCTTTTTATCATTTTATCAAACATAATCTCCAGATTTATCTTTTTTTGATTTCTTTTAATGCGTTTAATATTTTCTAATTTACGCATTATTTGCATCAAAGTTTTTTCTATATTTCCAGAAAAACTTTTACCTCCATCTTCGTCTGATTTATCCAGAGAATCTGAATCTGCCTCAGATTCACTTTCACTTCCGGTTTCAATCGTAACAGGGATTTGTAGTTCAGGTTGCTCGCGTTTGCGCATGCTCCTTCCTTCACGTTTGCGTAGTTCTTGTTGGTCTTTTTCTTTGGAAATGGTCGATGTTGCCGCAGTTTCGTGTTCTGTATCGCCGCAGGTAAAATGTACCTGAGCCCGCGGTTCTCTGGCAGCAACGGCCTTGATTCTGTTCCAACTTGCGTTGTCTTCACGGTGATAGTTTTCTTCATTTTCTGTTTATGAGACACAGTTTGAAACAATACGGAGTAGTAATTTCTTTAATGCTCCTAATTTTCCTTCACAGGTCCGAGCTCAGTGATCACCGAGCTCCTGGCGAGCTGGGACGATTTCCAGCTGCTGCAGTTGACGGACTTCTACCGGGACAGGCTGGAGCAGGCGATGGAAGGAGGGGTGCACGGAGTGAGCCTGGCGTTAACGGCCGAGAATCAGTTCAGTGGAGAGGAACATCGGGTGAGTGGGAGGGAGAGTGGGTTTGAATTTTCACACATCACAGGACTGATGGGTGTCGGGACTCTCACTCATCGGATAATAAAGCATAAAAACAAATCAGAAATAAATATATATAATTCTTAAAGCTGTGAATCTCAAGCGATGATTGAAAAAGTTGTAAATACCCCTTCTGGTGGCTCAATGTTCAGAGCGAGGCGAGTAGGCAACAGTTCTATGATGCTGCAATAAACGAGCTTAAATGGAAATAAGGTAGAAACTTTTATTTCGGGAAGAGTGTACAGTGTGACGGCAGGATTCAGTGAGAACCGGGGCATTATGACTGGATGCCACAGGAGCTCGAGTGTGTTCTGTTCTGGGTGGAGATCATTCTGTTACAATCCATAACTGCAAATAGTATCGATCGGGGAATACCGCCATGTTGTAAAGTGTAATCACTGAATAAATCTCCACTGGAAAAGGCAAAGGAAAGGCATCAGGTGTCAGCCGGTAATCCGCTGTCATGTTGGACACTGGCGGAATGAGGAGATGAATCACATCATCTTTTCTGCAACTTCTCCGAGACTGCTCACTCTGTTATAAAAACCCTCCTGACTTCTTTCTTCATCTGTGATCGTTATTTTCTGATTTTATTTTACACGGTCAAATCCGGTGAGGAATTATTTATGGATTTGGAGCCACGTCAATGAAGCGGTCACAGACCAGCCAGGATCTCATTGACTGGTGGACCAGGATCACGGTGAATGTCCCTCCGTGTGCTCTGCACTCGGAATGTACAGTCCATGTCCAGACAGGATCAGCACCCGTCCGGGTGACTGCTCAGTGTGATCCCGTTACAGCGCACATCATTTACTTCTCATTCTCTGTGAATCTGTCAGTCCCCAATATGTTCACCGTTACTCTTCACAGAAAATCTCTGATCTCGCTGATAAGGGAGAGCGGGCGGACAGTTCTAAACTCTTCCTGAGTCTGGTGATGGTGAAAGACTCCCGCACCCTGAGGGTGATGTGGGAAACCTTTGTGAAAATGCGGATTGGTGTCCCAAATTTGGACAACATACTGAAGGAAATACAGATATATGGTGAGATTATATCAGAGATTAATTCAAATTTGGATTGAATACACCGCACTTTAAAATTTTACAAAAATGATTTCCTCATTTTGTTTAAATTCAAACAGGTTGTGATCCTTCCCATCGACCAATTCCCCCTCAACATTTACTAAAGATTCTCAGTGAGCTGAAAGGTAAGTGAACGTGCATTGAACGTTGAAGAGTGCAACACAGGAAAAGGCCATTAGGCGAATAATATTGTGCCGAAACAGCTATGAAATAAATCAAACAAACCTGAAGACTAATCTCTCCTTCCTACACCATGTCCACATGCTTCCATCTTCCTTACATCCATGTGACTATCCAAAAGTCCCTTAAAAGCTTCTAATAATTTGCCTCGACCACCTTACCAGGCAGTGTGTTCCAGGCAGCCACGATTGTCTGATTTAAAAAATAAGCTATCCCTCACATCCCCCTTCATTCTACACCCTCTCAACTTCAATATATTCTCTCTGGTAACAGACATTTCAACTGCGGGAAACCGATTCTCTCTGTCCACTCTATCTATGTCTCTCAAAATGTTGTAAACCTGTGTCAGAGCTCCCCTCAGCCTCCGATGAACGAGGGAAAATCTAATTTTATCCAGCCTCTCATGATAGCACATGCCCTCTAAACCAGGCAGCATCCTGGTAAACATCTTCTGCTTCCTCTCTAAAGCCTCAACATCCCTCCGGTAGTGGGGCGATCGGAACGGTACGTAGTGGCCCAGATGAGACTGAAGCAGAGTTCATCAAGTTGAAACTTGTCCTTTGTTTCCACCAACGGTTGTACTTTGCGTAGGGCGGTTCAGTTGTTGAGCCACAAGGATCTGAATAGGTAAATACTGGCACTGTGACAGAGATCACAGTGAGACACAGAGAAACGTGTTTGCTAGCGGGAGAGTTTTCAAAGGACATTTTGAGGAAAGTGGTCACACCGCTCTGGGGCCTGCAACTACAGATCCCACCGGAGTCTGAGTGGAGAAGGGGGCGATCTGGAAAATGGAAAAAAACCATATTTCTTCACACCAAGAAGTCAAAACCTTCTCTTGCCAGCCACTGCCCCCTCCTGAACAGCCTCATCCTTAACCATTTTCTAAACTCCCCCAGTACCTGCAGATTATTTTTTCTTAGAGTTGGGCGTCCACTGAAGTTCCAGTCACAGAATAGTAATAATAGCATCACTTTAATTAGAAAAACAGGTAACATCCCAACTGGTCTGTTCAAACACAGAGCAACTCTTACCAGAAATACAAGGAATCTTGGCCAGAACCCTGGTTCAATCTCTTTGATTTACAAGAACAAATCCCAAAGATGATAATTTAAATATGGGACCAGAGATAGACGAATCAGGAAGTTTACAAACTACTTGCGCTTCTGGGACCTCTGCAAATATTGCTCCAGTCCACATCCGGTCAATGAAACCCCTCAGTGTCCCTGAACACGGGTTTAGTAAATCGCTACACGCTTGTTCCTCATTGTCCTTCATCCTGTTTGCAGAGGGAACAGACACGACAGTGAAATCACCAAACCCATTTCTGAATATGAAACAGATACACTCCCTGATTATTGAAGAACATCATTTCTGCCACTGTCACATTCTCTAAAGTGAACATGTCCAGGATCAGTGTTTTCCTACGCTCGCTATCACAGCCGAATACATTGAATAGAGACCCTACACACCCCTGACAGGGTCCTGACACACTGTGAGACCCCACTCAACCCTGACAGGGTCCTGACACACTGTGAGACCCTACACACCCCTGACAGGTTCCTGACAAACTGTGAGACCCCACATACCCCTGACAGGGTCCTGACCCACTGTCAGACCACACACACCTCTGACAGGGTCCTGACGCGCTGTGAGTCAGCCCCATACACCCCTGACAGGGTCCTGACGCACAGTGAGACACCATAAAAAACTGGCAGTGTCCTGACACAATGTGAGACCCCAGACACGCCGGGCAGTGTCCTGACACACTGTGAGACCCCACACACACCTGACAGGGCCCTGACACACTGTGACACCCCACACACATCTGACAGGGTCCCGACACACTGTGAGACCCCACACACACCTGACAGGGCCCTGACACACTGTGACACCCCACACACATCTGACAGGGTCCTGACACACTGTGACAACCCACACAACGCTGGCAGGGTCCTGACACAGTGTCAAACACCACACACCCCTGACAGGGACATGACACACTGTGAGACCCCACACACCCCTGACAGGTTCCTGACACACTGTGGACCCACACACATCTTATAGGTTCCTGACACACTGTGAGAACCCACACACACCTGGCAGGGACCTGACACACATTGAGACGCCACACACCCCTGACAGGGTCCTGACCCACTGTCAGACCACACATACCTCTGACAGGGTCCTGACACACTGTGAGTCCCCACACACCCCTGACGGGGTCCTGACACACAATGAGACGCCACATAACGATGGCAGGGTCCCGATACATTGTGAGCCCCCTCACAATGTGAGATCCCACACGTCCATGACAGAGTCCTGACACACTGTGAGACCCCAAACACACCTGACAGGGTCCTGTCACACAGTGAGGCCCCACACACCCCTGGCAGGGCCCTGACACACTGTGACACCCCACATACATCTGACAGGGTCCTGACACACTGTGACAACTCACACAACGCTGGCAGGGTCCTGACACAGTGTCAGACACCACACACCCCTGACAGGGACATGACACACTGTGAGACCCCACACACCCCTGACAGGTTCCTGACACACTGTGGACCCACACACATCTTATAGGTTCCTGACACACTGTGAGAACCCACACACACCTGGGAGGGACCTGACACACATTGAGACGCCACACACCCCTGACAGGGTCCTGACCCACTGTCAGACCACACATACCTCTGACAGGGTCCTGACACACTGTGAGTCCCCAAACACCCCTGACGGGGTCCTGACACACAATGAGACGCCACATAACGATGGCAGCGTCCCGATACATTGTGAGCCCCCTCACACTGTGAGATCCCACACGTCCATGACAGAGTCCTGACACACTGTGAGACCCCAAACACACCTGACAGGGTCCTGTCACACAGTGAGGCCCCACACACCCCTGGCAGGGACCTGACACACTGTGAGACACCACACACACCTGCCAGGGTCCTGAAACACTGTGAGACACCACAAACCTCACAGGGTCCTGACCCACTGTCAGACCCAACACACCCCTGATAGGGTCCTGACACACAATGAGACGCCACACAACGATGGCAGGCTCCCGATTCTTTGTGAGCCCCCTCACACTGTGAGATCCCACACGTCCATGACAGAGTCCTGACACACTGTGAGACCCCAAACACACCTGACAGGGTCCTGTCACACAGTGAGGCCCCACACACCCCTGGCAGGGACCTGACACACTGTGAGACACCACACACACCTGCCAGGGTCCTGAAACACTGTGAGACACCACAAACCTCACAGGGTCCTGACCCACTGTCAGACCCAACACACCCCTGATAGGGTCCTGACACACAATGAGACGCCACACAACGATGGCAGGCTCCCGATTCTTTGTGAGCCCCCTCACACTGTGAGATCCCACCCGTCCATGACAGAGTCCTGACACACTGTGAGACACCACACACACCCGACAGGGTCCTGTCACACAGTGAGACCCGACACACCCCTGGCAGGGACCTGACACACTGTGAGATCCCACACGTCCATGACAGGAACCTGACACACTGCTAGACCCCACACACATCTGACAGGATACAGTCACACTGTGAGACCACACACACCTCGCAGGGTCCTTACACACTTTGAGACGCCGAACACCCGTGGCCGGTTCACGACACACATTAAGATGCCACACTCCCCTGACAGGGTCCTGACACACAGTGAGACACCATAAAAAACTGGCAGTGTCCTGACACAGTGTGAGACCCCAGACACACCGGGCAGTGTCCTGACACACTGTGAGACCCCACACACACCTGGCAGGGACCTGACACACATTGAGACGCCACACACCCCTGACAGGGTCCTGACCCACTGTCAGACCACACATACCTCTGACAGGGTCCTGACACACTGTGAGTCCCCGCACACCCCTGACAGGGTCCTGACACACAATGAGACGCCACACAACGATGGCAGGGTCCCGATACATTGTGAGCCACCTCACACTGTGAGATCCCACACGTCCATGACAGAGTCCTAACACACTGTGAGACCCCAAACACACCCGACAGGGTCCTGTCACACAGTGAGGCCCCACACACCCCTGGCAGGGACCTGACACACTGTGAGACCCCACACACCCCTGCCAGGGTCCTGACACACTGTGAGACACAACAAACTTCACAGGGTCCTGACACACTTTGAAACGCCACACCCCGTGGCAGGTTCACGACACACATTAAGATGCCACAATCCCCTGACAGGGTCCTGACACACTGTGAGATCCCACACAACCCTGACGGGTCCTGACACACTGCGAGATGCCACACACACCATACACGGTCTTGACACACTGTGAGACGCCACAATCGATCGGCAGGGTCATAACACAATGTGAGACACCACACACCACTGACAGTGTCCGGACACACTGTGAGACTCCACACATACGCCTGATAGGGCCCTGACTCACTGTGAGACCACACACACCCCTGGCAGGGTCCTGACACACTGTGAGACCCCACTCAAACCTGACACGAACCTGACACACTGTAAGACCACACACACAACTGACTGGATACAGTCACACTGTGAGACCACACACACCTCACAGGGTCCTTACACACTTTGAGACGCCACACACCAGTGGCAGTTTCACGACACACATTAAGATGTCACACTCCCCTGACAGGGTCCTGACACACTGTGAGACCCCACATAGCCCTGACAGGGCCCTGACACACTGTGAGACCCCACACATCACTGACAGGTTCCTGACACATGGTGAGACCCCACACACCCCTGGCAGGTTCCTGACACACTGTGAGACCCCACACACACCTGAGAGGATACAGTCACAGTGTGAGAAGGCACACAACTCACAAGGTCCTGACACACTATACGACGCCACACTCCCCTGACAGGGACCTGATACAGTGTGAGACCCCATACACACCTGACAGGATCCGGACACACTGTGAGACCCCGCACACTCCTGACAGGGTGCTGATACACTGTGAGACCCCACACACCCCTGACAGGGTCCTGACACACTGTGAGACCCCACACATCTTTGACAGCGTCCTGACACACTGTGAGATCCCAGACACCCCTGACAGGGTGTTGACAAACTGTGAGAGCACACACACCCCTGGCAGCTTCCTAACGCACAGTGAGACCCCACACACACCTGACAGGGTCCTGACACACTGTGAGATCCCACACACATCTGACAGGATTCAGTCACACTGTGAGACCGCATACACCTCACAGGGTCCTTACACATTTTGAGACGCCACACACCCGTGGCAGGTTCACGACACACATTAAGATGCCGCACTACCCTGACAGGGTCCTGACACACTGTGAGATCCCACACACATCTGACAGGATTCAGTCACACTGTGAGACCACACACACCTCACAGGGTCCTTACACATTTTGAGACGCCACACACCCGTGGCAGGTTCACGACACACATTAAGATGCCGCACTACCCTGACAGGGTCCGGACACACAGTATGACAACATAAAACACTGGCAGTGTCCTGACACAATGTGTGACCCCAGACACGCCTGGCAGTGTCCTGACACACTGTGAGACCCCACACACACCTGACAGGGTGCTGACACACTGTGCACCCACACACACCTTATAGGTTCCTGACACGCTGTGAGACCCCCCACACCCCTGACAGGGTCCTGACAAACTGTGAGACCCCACACACACCTGACAGGGCCCTGACACACTGTGACACCCCACACACATCTGACAGGGTCCCGACACACTGTGAGACCCCACACACACCTGACAGGGCCCTGACACACTGTGACACCCCACACACATCTGACAGGGTCCTGACACACTGTGACAACCCACACAACGCTGGCAGGGTCCTGACACAGTGTCAAACACCACACACCCCTGACAGGGACATGACACACTGTGAGACCCCACACACCCCTGACAGGTTCCTGACACACTGTGGACCCACACACATCTTATAGGTTCCTGACACACTGTGAGAACCCACACACACCTGGCAGGGACCTGACACACATTGAGACGCCACACACCCCTGACAGGGTCCTGACCCACTGTCAGACCACACATACCTCTGACAGGGTCCTGACACACTGTGAGTCCCCACACACCCCTGACGGGGTCCTGACACACAATGAGACGCCACATAACGATGGCAGGGTCCCGATACATTGTGAGCCCCCTCACAATGTGAGATCCCACACGTCCATGACAGAGTCCTGACACACTGTGAGACCCCAAACACACCTGACAGGGTCCTGTCACACAGTGAGGCCCCACACACCCCTGGCAGGGCCCTGACACACTGTGACACCCCACATACATCTGACAGGGTCCTGACACACTGTGACAACTCACACAACGCTGGCAGGCTCCTGACACAGTGTCAGACACCACACACCCCTGACAGGGACATGACACACTGTGAGACCCCACACACCCCTGACAGGTTCCTGACACACTGTGGACCCACACACATCTTATAGGTTCCTGACACACTGTGAGAACCCACACACACCTGGGAGGGACCTGACACACATTGAGACGCCACACACCCCTGACAGGGTCCTGACCCACTGTCAGACCACACATACCTCTGACAGGGTCCTGACACACTGTGAGTCCCCACACACCCCTGACGGGGTCCTGACACACAATGAGACGCCACATAACGATGGCAGCGTCCCGATACATTGTGAGCCCCCTCACACTGTGAGATCCCACACGTCCATGACAGAGTCCTGACACACTGTGAGACCCCAAACACACCTGACAGGGTCCTGTCACACAGTGAGGCCCCACACACCCCTGGCAGGGACCTGACACACTGTGAGACACCACACACACCTGCCAGGGTCCTGAAACACTGTGAGACACCACAAACCTCACAGGGTCCTGACCCACTGTCAGACCCAACACACCCCTGATAGGGTCCTGACACACAATGAGACGCCACACAACGATGGCAGGCTCCCGATTCTTTGTGAGCCCCCTCACACTGTGAGATCCCACACGTCCATGACAGAGTCCTGACACACTGTGAGACCCCAAACACACCTGACAGGGTCCTGTCACACAGTGAGGCCCCACACACCCCTGGCAGGGACCTGACACACTGTGAGACACCACACACACCTGCCAGGGTCCTGAAACACTGTGAGACACCACAAACCTCACAGGGTCCTGACCCACTGTCAGACCCAACACACCCCTGATAGGGTCCTGACACACAATGAGACGCCACACAACGATGGCAGGCTCCCGATTCTTTGTGAGCCCCCTCACACTGTGAGATCCCACACGTCCATGACAGAGTCCTGACACACTGTGAGACACCACACACACCCGACAGGGTCCTGTCACACAGTGAGACCCGACACACCCCTGGCAGGGACCTGACACACTGTGAGATCCCACACGTCCATGACAGGAACCTGACACACTGCAAGACCCCACACACATCTGACAGGATACAGTCACACTGTGAGACCACACACACCTCGCAGGGTCCTTACACACTTTGAGACGCCGAACACCCGTGGCCGGTTCACGACACACATTAAGATGCCACACTCCCCTGACAGGGTCCTGACACACAGTGAGACACCATAAAAAACTGGCAGTGTCCTGACACAGTGTGAGACCCCAGACACACCGGGCAGTGTCCTGACACACTGTGAGACCCCACACACACCTGGCAGGGACCTGACACACATTGAGACGCCACACACCCCTGACAGGGTCCTGACCCACTGTCAGACCACACATACCTCTGACAGGGTCCTGACACACTGTGAGTCCCCGCACACCCCTGACAGGGTCCTGACACACAATGAGACGCCACACAACGATGGCAGGGTCCCGATACATTGTGAGCCCCCTCACACTGTGAGATCCCACACGTCCATGACAGAGTCCTAACACACTGTGAGACCCCAAACACACCCGACAGGGTCCTGTCACACAGTGAGGCCCCACACACCCCTGGCAGGGACCTGACACACTGTGAGACCCCACACACCCCTGCCAGGGTCCTGACACACTGTGAGACACAACAAACTTCACAGGGTCCTGACACACTTTGAAACGCCACACCCCGTGGCAGGTTCACGACACACATTAAGATGCCACAATCCCCTGACAGGGTCCTGACACACTGTGAGACCCCACACAACCCTGACGGGTCCTGACACACTGCGAGATGCCACACACACCACACACGGTCTTGACACACTGTGAGACGCCACAATCGATCGGCAGGGTCATAACACAATGTGAGACACCACACACCACTGACAGTGTCCGGACACACTGTGAGACTCCACACATACGCCTGATAGGGCCCTGACTCACTGTGAGACCACACACACCCCTGGCAGGGTCCTGACACACTGTGAGACCCCACTCAAACCTGACACGAACCTGACACACTGTAAGACCACACACACAACTGACTGGATACAGTCACACTGTGAGACCACACACACCTCACAGGGTCCTTACACACTTTGAGACGCCACACACAAGTGGCAGTTTCACGACACACATTAAGATGTCACACTCCCCTGACAGGGTCCTGACACACTGTGAGACCCCACATAGCCCTGACAGGGTCCTGACACACTGTGAGACCCCACACATCACTGACAGGTTCCTGACACATGGTGAGACCCCACACACCCCTGGCAGGTTCCTGACACACTGTGAGACCCCACACACACCTGAGAGGATACAGTCACAGTGTGAGAAGGCACACAACTCACAAGGTCCTGACACACTATACGACGCCACACTCCCCTGACAGGGACCTGATACAGTGTGAGACCCCATACACACCTGACAGGATCCGGACACACTGTGAGACCCCGCACACTCCTGACAGGGTGCTGATACACTGTGAGACCCCACACACCCCTGACAGGGTCCTGACACACTGTGAGACCCCACACATCTTTGACAGCGTCCTGACACACTGTGAGATCCCAGACACCCCTGACAGGGTGTTGACAAACTGTGAGAGCACACACACCCCTGGCAGCTTCCTAACGCACAGTGAGATCCCACACACACCTGACAGGGTCCTGACACACTGTGAGATCCCACACACATCTGACAGGATTCAGTCACACTGTGAGACCGCATACACCTCACAGGGTCCTTACACATTTTGAGACGCCACACACCCGTGGCAGGTTCACGACACACATTAAGATGCCGCACTACCCTGACAGGGTCCTGACACACTGTGAGATCCCACACACATCTGACAGGATTCAGTCACACTGTGAGACCACACACACCTCACAGGGTCCTTACACATTTTGAGACGCCACACACCCGTGGCAGGTTCACGACACACATTAAGATGCCGCACTACCCTGACAGGGTCCGGACACACAGTATGACAACATAAAACACTGGCAGTGTCCTGACACAATGTGTGACCCCAGACACGCCTGGCAGTGTCCTGACACACTGTGAGACCCCACACACACCTGACAGGGTGCTGACACACTGTGCACCCACACACACCTTATAGGTTCCTGACACGCTGTGAGACCCCCCACACCCCTGACAGGGTCCTGACAAACTGTGAGACCCCACACATACCTGACATGGTCCTGACACACTGTGAGACCCCACACACCCCTGACAGGTTGCTGACAGACCGTGAGACCCAACACACCCCTGACAGGGTCCTGACACACTGTGAGTCCCCACACACCGCTGACAGGGTCCTGACACACTGTGGAACCACACACAGCTTAAAGGTTCCTGACACACTGTGAGACCACACAAACCCCTTTCAGGGTCCTGAGATACTGTGAGCCCCGCACACTCCTGACAGGGTCCTGATACACTGTGAGACTCCACGCACAATCATGATAGGGCCCTGACTCACTGTGAGACCACACACACCCCGGACAGGGTCCTGACACACTGTGAGAACCCACACATCATTGACAGCGTCCAGACACACAGTGAGACCCCATACATCCCTGCCAGGGTCCTGACACACTGTGAGACACCACACACCCGTGGCAGGTTCACGACACACATTAAGATGCCACACTCCCCTGACGGGTCCTGACACACTGCGAGAGGCCACACACACCAGACAATGTCTTGACATACTGTGAGACCCCACACTCGATCGGCAGGGTCATAACACAGTGTGACACCCCTCACACCGCTGACAGTGTCCCGACACACTGTGAGACTCCACACACTCCTGATAGGGCCCTGACTCACTGTGAGACCACACACACCCCTAACAGGGTCCTGACACACTGTGAGACCCCACACAACCCTGACACGATCCTGACACACTGTAAGACACCACACACACCTGACTGGATACAGTCACACTGTGAGACCACACACACCTGACAGGGTCCTTACACACTTTGAGACACCACACAACCGTGGCAGGTTCACGACACACATTAAGATGCCGCACTACCCTGACAGCGCCCTGACGCACTGTGAGTCCCCACACAGCACCGACAGGGTCCTGACACACTGTGAGACCCCACACCGCCCTGACAGGTTCCAGACACACGGTGAGACCCCACACACCCCTGGCAGGTTCCTGACACACTGTGAGACTCCACACACACCTGACAGGATACAGTCACAGTGTGAGGCCCCACACACCTCACAGGGTCCTGACACACTATAAGACGCCACACTCCCCTGACAGGCCCCTGATACACTGTGTGAACCCACACACCCCTGACAGGGTCCTCACACACATTGAGACTCCATAAAACACTGGCAGTGTCCTGACACAAGGTGAGACCCCAGACACGCCTGGCAGTGTCCTGACACACTATGAGACCACACACAACTCTGAGAGGCTCCTGAAAGACTTTGAGACACCACACACCCCTGATAGCGCCCTGACACACTGTGAGACCCCACACACTCCTGACAGGGTGCTGACACACTGTGAGACCCCACGCACCCCTGACAGCGTCCTGAAACACTGTGAGATCCCTGACACCCCTGACAGGGTAAGATACACTTTAAGACCCCACACACACCTGACAGGGTGTTGACAAACTGTGAGAGCACACACACCCCTGGCAGCTTCCTAACACACAGTGAGACCCCACACACACCTGACAGGGTCCGGACAAGCTGTGAGATCCCACACGTCCATGACAGAGTCCTGACACATGGTGAGACCCCACTCAACCCTGGCAGGTTCCTGACACACTGTGAGACCCCACACACACCTGAGAGGATACAGTCACAGTGTGAGAAGGCACACAGCTCACAGGGTCCTGACACACTATACGACGCCACACTCCCCTGAGAGGGACCTGATACACTGTGAGACCCCACACACCCCTGTCAGGATCCGGACACACTGTGAGACCCCACACACTCCTGACAGGGTGCTGATACACTGTGAGACCCCACACACCCCTGACATGGTCCTGACACACTGTGAGACCCCACACATCTTTGACAGCGTCCTGACACACTGTGAGATCCCAGACACCCCTGACAGGGTGTTGACAAACTGTGAGAGCACACACACCTCTGGCAGCTTCCTAACGCACAGTGAGACCCCACACACACCTGACAGCGTCCTGACACACTGTGAGATCCCACACACATCTGACAGGATTCAGTCACACTGTGAGACCACACACACCTCACAGGGTCCTTACACATTTTGAGACGCCACACACCCGTGGCAGGTTCACGACACACATTAAGATGCCGCACTACCCTGACAGGGTCCTGACACGCAGTTTGACAACATAAAACACTGGCAGTGTCCTGACACAATGTGAAACCCCAGACACGCCTGGCAGTGTCCTGACACTCTGTGAGACCCCACACACACCTGACTGGGTGCTGACACACTGTGGACCCACACACACCTTATAGGTTCCTGACACGCTGTGAGACCCCACACACCCCTGACAGGGTCCTGACAAACTGTGAGACCCCACACATACCTGACAGGGTCCTGACACACTGTGAGACCCCACACACCCCTGACAGGTTGCTGACAGACCGTGAGACCCAACACACCCCTGACAGGGTCCTGAAACACTGTGGACCCACACACAGCTTAAAGGTTCCTGACACACTGTGAGACCCCACACACCCCTTTCAGGGTCCTGAGATACTGTGAGCCCCGCACACCCCTGACAGTGTCCAGACACACTGTGAGACCCCACACACTCCTGATAGGTTCCTGACACACTGTGAGACCCCACACACACCCGACAGGGTCCTGTGACACAGTGAGACCCCACACACCCCTGGCAAGGACCTGACACACTGTGAGACCCCACGCACCCTTGCCAGGGTCCTGACTCACTGTGTGATACCACACACCTCACAGGGTCCTAACACACTTTGAGACGCCACACACGCGTGGCAGGTTCACGACACACATTAAGATGCCACAGTCCCCTGACAGGGTCCTGACACACTGTGAGACCCCACACAACCCTGACGGGTCCTGACACACTGCGAGATGCCACACACACCAGACAGGGTCTTGACATACTGTGAGACCCCACACTCGGTCGGCAGGGTCATAACACAGTGTGCGACCCTACACATCACTAACAGGGTCCCGACACACTGTGAGACTCCACGCACAATCATGATAGGGCCCTGACTCACTGTGAGACCACACACACCACCGACAGGGTCCTGACACACTGTGAGACCCCACACACCACTGACAGTGTCCTGACACATGGTGAGACCCCACACACCCCTGGCAGGCTCCTGACACACTGCGAGACCCCACACACACCTGACAGTGTCCTGACACATGGTGAGACCCCACACACCCCTGGCAGGCTCCTGACACACTGCGAGACCCCACACACACCTGACAGGATACAGACACAGTGTGAGACCCCACACACCCCTGGCAGGCTCCTGACACACTGCGAGACCCCACACACACCTGACAGGATACAGACACAGTGTGAGACCCCACACACACCTGGCAGTGTCCTGACACACTATAAGACGCCACAGTCCCCTGACAGGGAGCTGATAAACTGTGAGACCCCACACACTCCTGATAGGGTGCCGACACACTGTGAGAACCCACACACACCTGACATGGTCCTGACACACTGTGAAACCCCACACACCCCTGCCAGGGTCCTGACACACATTGAGACTCCATAAAACACTGGCAGTGTCCTGACACAAGGTGAGATACCACACAACTCTGAGAGGCTCCTGAAAGACTTTGAATCACCACACACCCCTGATGGCGTCCTGACACACTGTGAGTCCCCACACACACCTCACAGGGTCCTGACACACTGTGAGACCCCACACACTCCTGACAGGGTGCTGACACACTGTGAGACCCCACGCACCCCTGACAGTGTCCTGAAACACTGTGAGATCCCTGACACCCCTGACAGGGTAAGATACACTTTAAGACCCCACACACACCTGACAGGGTGTTGACAAACTGTGAGAGCACACACACCCCTGGCAGCTTCGTAACGCACAGTGAGACCCCACACACACCTGACAGGGTCCGGACAAGCTGTGAGATCCCACACGTCCATGACAGAGTCCTGCCACATGGTGAGACCCCACACAACCCGGACAGGAACGTGACACACAGTAAGACCCCACACACACCTGAGGGGATACAGTCACAGTGTGAGAAGGCACACAACTCACAGGGTCCTGACACACTATACGACGCCACACTCCCCTAACAGGGACCTGATACACTGTGAGACCCCACACACCCCTGTCAGGATCCGGACACACTGTGAGACCCCACACACTCCTGACAGGGTGCTGATACACTGTGAGACCCCACACACCCCTGACATGGTCCTGACACACTGTGAGACCCCACACATCTTTGACAGGGTCCTGACACACTGTGAGATCCCACACACATCTGACAGGATACAGTCACACTGTGAGACCACACACACCTCACAGAGTCCTTACATATTTTGAGACGCCTCACACCCGTGGCAGGTTCACGACACACATTAAGATGCTACACTTCCCTGAAAGGGTCCTGACACACAGGGAGACACCTTAAAAAACTGGCAGTGTCCTGACACAATGTGAGAACCCACACACACCTGACAGGGTGCTGATAGACAGTGAGACGCCACACAACGCTGGCAGGGTCCTGACACACTGTGAGACCCCACACACCCCTGGCAGGGACCTGACACACTGTGAGACCCCACACACCTCTGACAGGGTCCTGACACACTGTGAGACCCCACACACCCCTGGCAGGGACCTGACACACTGTCAGACCCCACACACCCCTGACAGGGTCCTGACGCACTGTCAGACCCCAAACACCTCTGACAGGGTCCTGACACACAATGAGACGCCACACAACGATGGCAGGGACCCTATACATTGTGAGCCCCCTCACACTGCGAGATCCCACACGTCCATGTCAGAGTCCTGACAGACTGTGAGACCCCACACACACCCGACAGGGTCCTGTCACACAGTGAGACCCCACACACACACGACAGGGTCCTGTGACACAGTGAGACCCCACACACCCCTGGCAAGGACCTGACACACTGTGAGACCCCACGCACCCCTGCCAGGGTCCTGACTCACTGTGTGATACCACACACCTCACAGGGTCCTAACACACTTTGAGACGCCACACACGCGTGGCAGGTTCACGACACACATTAAGATGCCACAGTCCCCTGACAGGGTCCTGACACACTGTGAGACCCCACACAACCCTGACGGGTCCTGACACACTGCGAGATGCCACACACACCAGACAGGGTCTTGACATACTGTGAGACCCCACACTCGGTCGGCAGGGTCATAACACAGTGTGCGACCCTACACATCACTAACAGGGTCCCGACACACTGTGAGACTCCACGCACAATCATGATAGGGCCCTGACTCACTGTGAGACCACACACACCCCTGACAGGGTCCTGACACACTTTGAGACCCCACACAACCCTGACACGAACCTGACACACTGTAAGACCCCACACACACCTGACTGGATACAGTCACACTGTGAGACCACACACACCTGACAGGGTCCTTACACACTTTGAGACACCACACAACCGTGGCAGGTTCACGACACACATTAAGATGCCGCACTACCCTGACAGCGCCCTGACGCACTGTGAGTCCCCACACACCACCGACAGGGTCCTGACACACTGTGAGACCCCACACACCACTGACAGTGTCCTGACACATGGTGAGACCCCACACACCCCTGGCAGGTTCCTGACACACTGCGAGACCCCACACACACCTGACAGGATACAGACACAGTGTGAGACCCCACACACACCTGGCAGTGTCCTGACACACTATAAGACGCCACAGTCCCCTGACAGGGAGCTGATAAACTGTGAGACCCCACACACTCCTGATAGGGTGCCGACACACTGTGAGAACCCACACACACCTGACATGGTCCTGACACACTGTGAAACCCCACACACCCCTGCCAGGGTCCTGACACACATTGAGACTCCATAAAACACTGGCAGTGTCCTGACACAAGGTGAGACACCACACAACTCTGAGAGGCTCCTGAAAGACTTTGAATCACCACACACCCCTGATGAAGTCCGGACACACTGTGAGTCCCCACACACACCTCACAGGGTCCTGACACACTGTGAGACCCCACACACTCCTGACAGGGTGCTGACACACTGTGAGACCCCACGCACCCCTGACAGTGTCCTGAAACACTGTGAGATCCCTGACACCCCTGACAGGGTAAGATACACTTTAAGACCCCACACACACCTGACAGGGTGTTGACAAACTGTGAGAGCACACACACCCCTGGCAGCTTCGTAACGCACAGTGAGACCCCACACACACCTGACAGGGTCCGGATAAGCTGTGAGATCCCACACGTCCATGACAGAGTCCTGCCACATGGTGAGACCCCACACAACCCGGACAGGAACGTGACACACAGTAAGACCCCACACACACCTGAGAGGATACAGTCACAGTGTGAGAAGGCACACAACTCACAGGGTCCTGACACACTATACGACGCCACACTCCCCTGACAGGGACCTGATACACTGTGAGACCCCACACACCCCTGTCAGGATCCGGACACACTGTGAGACCCCACACACTCCTGACAGGGTGCTGATACACTGGGAGACCCCACACACCCCTGACATGGTCCTGACACACTGTGAGACCCCACACATCTTTGACAGGGTCCTGACACACTGTGAGATCCCACACACATCTGACAGGATACAGTCACACTGTGAGACCACACACACCTCACAGAGTCCTTACATATTTTGAGACGCCTCACACCCGTGGCAGGTTCACGACACACATTAAGATGCTACACTTCCCTGAAAGGGTCCTGACACACAGGGAGACACCTTAAAAAACTGGCAGTGTCCTGACACAATGTGAGAACCCACACACACCTGACAGGGTGCTGATAGACAGTGAGACGCCACACAACGCTGGCAGGGTCCTGACACACTGTGAGACCCCACACACCCCTGGCAGGGACCTGACACACTGTGAGACCCCACACACCTCTGACAGGGTCCTGACACACTGTGAGACCCCACACACCCCTGGCAGGGACCTGACACACTGTCAGACCCCACACACCCCTGACAGGGTCCTGACGCACTGTCAGACCCCAAACACCTCTGACAGGGTCCTGACACACAATGAGACGCCACACAACGATGGCAGGGACCCTATACATTGTGAGCCCCCTCACACTGCGAGATCCCACACGTCCATGTCAGAGTCCTGACAGACTGTGAGACCCCACACACACCCGACAGGGTCCTGTCACACAGTGAGACCCCACACACACACGACAGGGTCCTGTGACACAGTGAGACCCCACACACCCCTGGCAAGGACCTGACACACTGTGAGACCCCACGCACCCCTGCCAGGGTCCTGACTCACTGTGTGATACCACACACCTCACAGGGTCCTAACACACTTTGAGACGCCACACACGCGTGGCAGGTTCACGACACACATTAAGATGCCACAGTCCCCTGACAGGGTCCTGACACACTGTGAGACCCCACACAACCCTGACGGGTTCTGACACACTGCGAGATGCCACACACACCAGACAGGGTCTTGACATACTGTGAGACCCCACACTCGGTCGGCAGGGTCATAACACAGTGTGCGACCCTACACATCACTAACAGGGTCCCGACACACTGTGAGACTCCACGCACAATCATGATAGGGCCCTGACTCACTGTGAGACCACACACACCCCTGACAGGGTCCTGACACACTTTGAGACCCCACACAACCCTGACACGAACCTGACACACTGTAAGACCCCACACACACCTGACTGGATACAGTCACACTGTGAGACCACACACACCTGACAGGGTCCTTACACACTTTGAGACACCACACAACCGTGGCAGGTTCACGACACACATTAAGATGCCGCACTACCCTGACAGCGCCCTGACGCACTGTGAGTCCCCACACACCACTGACAGTGTCCTGACACATGGTGAGACCCCACACACCCCTGGCAGGTTCCTGACACACTGCGAGACCCCACACACACCTGACAGGATACAGACACAGTGTGAGACCCCACACACACCTGGCAGTGTCCTGACACACTATAAGACGCCACAGTCCCCTGACAGGGAGCTGATAAACTGTGAGACCCCACACACTCCTGATAGGGTGCCGACACACTGTGAGAACCCACACACACCTGACATGGTCCTGACACACTGTGAAACCCCACACACACCTGCCAGGGTCCTGACACACATTGAGACTCCATAAAACACTGGCAGTGTCCTGACACAAGGTGAGACACCACACAACTCTGAGAGGCTCCTGAAAGACTTTGAATCACCACACACCCCTGATGGCGTCCTGACACACTGTGAGTCCCCACACACACCTCACAGGGTCCTGACACACTGTGAGACCCCACACACTCCTGACAGGGTGCTGACACACTGTGAGACCCCACGCACCCCTGACAGTGTCCTGAAACACTGTGAGATCCCTGACACCCCTGACAGGGTAAGATACACTTTAAGACCCCACACACACCTGACAGGGTGTTGACAAACTGTGAGAGCACACACACCCCTGGCAGCTTCGTAACGCACAGTGAGACCCCACACACACCTGACAGGGTCCGGACAAGCTGTGAGATCCCACACGTCCATGACAGAGTCCTGCCACATGGTGAGACCCCACACAACCCGGACAGGAACGTGACACACAGTAAGACCCCACACACACCTGAGAGGATACAGTCACAGTGTGAGAAGGCACACAACTCACAGGGTCCTGACACACTATACGACGCCACACTCCCCTGACAGGGACCTGATACACTGTGAGACCCCACACACCCCTGTCAGGATCCGGACACACTGTGAGACCCCACACACTCCTGACAGGGTGCTGATACACTGTGAGACCCCACACACCCCTGACATGGTCCTGACACACTGTGAGACCCCACACATCTTTGACAGGGTCCTGACACACTGTGAGATCCCACACACATCTGACAGGATACAGTCACACTGTGAGACCACACACACCTCACAGAGTCCTTACATATTTTGAGACGCCTCACACCCGTGGCAGGTTCACGACACACATTAAGATGCTACACTTCCCTGAAAGGGTCCTGACACACAGGGAGACACCTTAAAAAACTGGCAGTGTCCTGACACAATGTGAGAACCCACACACACCTGACAGGGTGCTGATAGACAGTGAGACGCCACACAACGCTGGCAGGGTCCTGACACACTGTGAGACCCCACACACCCCTGGCAGGGACCTGACAAACTGTGAGACCCCACACACCTCTGACAGGGTCCTGACACACTGTGAGACCCCACACACCGCTGGCAGGGACCTGACACACTGTCAGACCCCACACACCCCTGACAGGGTCCTGACGCACTGTCAGACCCCAAACACCTCTGACAGGGTCCTGACACACAATGAGACGCCACACAACGATGGCAGGGACCCTATACATTGTGAGCCCCCTCACACTGCGAGATCCCACACGTCCATGTCAGAGTCCTGACAGACTGTGAGACCCCACACACACCCGACAGGGTCCTGTCACACAGTGAGACCCCACACACCCCTGGCAGGGGCCTGACACACTGTGAGACCCCACACACCCTTGCCAGGGTCCTGACACACTGTGATACACCACACACTTCACACGGTCCTGACACACTTTGAGACGCAACACACTCATGGCAGGTTCACGACGCACATTAAGATGCCACACTCCCCTGACAGGGTCCTGACACACTGTGAGACACCACACAACCCGGTCGGGTCCTGACACACTGCGAGATGCCACCACACCAGACAGGGTCTTGACATACTGTGAGACCCCACACTCGATCGGCAGGGTCATAACACAGTGTGAGACCCCACACTCCACTGACAGTGTCCCGACACACTGTGAGACTCCACACACACTCCTGATAGAGCCCTGACTCACTGTGAGACCCCACACAACCCTGACACGAACCTGAGACACTGTAAGACACCACACACAACTGACTGGATACAGTCACACTGTGAGACCACACACACCTCACAGGGTCCTTACACACTTTGAGACGCCACACACCCGTGGCAGGTTCACGACACACATTAAGATGTCGCACTCCCCTGACAGGGTCCTGACACACTGTGAGACCCCACAGACGACGGACAGGGTCCTGACACACATTAAGATGTCGCACTCCCCTGACAGGGTCCTGACACACTGTGAGACCCCACACACCACTGACAGGGTCCTGACACATGGTGAAACCCCACACACCCCTGGCAGGTTCCTGACACACTGTGAGACCCCACACACACCTGACAGGATACAGTCACAGTGTGAGTCCCCACACACACCTGGCAGGGTCCTGACATACTATAAGACGCCACAGTCCCCTGACAGGGAGCTGATAAACTGTGAGACCCCACATACTGCTGACAGGGTGCTGACACACTGTGAGACCCCACACACCCCTGACATGGTCCGGACACACTGCGAGACCCCACATATCATTGACAGCGTTCTGACACACTGTGAGATCCCAGACACCCCTGACAGGGTCCTGACACACAATGAGACTCCACACAACGATGGCAGGGTCCCTATATATTGTGTGCCCCCTCACACTGTGAGATCCCACACGTCCATTACAGGGTCCTGACACACAATGAGACGCCACACAACGATGGCAGGGTCCCGATATATTGTGAGCCCCCTCACACTGTGAGATCGCACACGTCCATGACAGCGGCCTGACACACTGTGAGACCCCACACACCCCTGACAGGGTCCTGACACACTGCGAGATGCCACACACACCAGACAGGGTCTTGACATACTGTGAGACCGCACACTCGATTGGCAGGGTCATAACACAGTGTGAGACCCCACACATCACTAACAGTGTCCCGACAGACTGTAAGACTCCACGCACAAACCTGATAGGGCCCTGACTCACTGTGAGACCACACACACCCCTGACAGAGTCCTTACACTCTTTGAGACCCCACACAAACCTGACACGAACCTGACACACTGTAAGACCCCACACACACCTGACAGGATACAGTCACACTGTGAGACCACACACACCTCACAGGGTCCTTAGACACTTTGAGACGCCACACACCCTTGGCAGGTTCACGACACACATTAAGATGCCGCACTACCCTGACAGGTTCCTGACACACTGTGAAACCCCACAGGCCACTGACAGGGTCCTGACACACTGTGAGTCCCCAGACCGCCCTGACAGGGTCCTGACACACTGTGAGGCCCCACAGACCATTGACAGCGTCCTGACACACTGTGAGACCCCACACACCCCTGACAGGGTCCTGACACTCTGTGAGACCCCACACCGCCCTGACAGGGTCCCGACACACAGTGAAACCCCACACACCACTGACAGGGTCCTGACACACTGTGAGACCCCACAGACCATTGACAGGGTCCTGACACACTGTGAGACCCCACAGACCACTGACAGGGTCCTGACACACTGTGAGACCCCACACACCACTGACAGTGTCCTGAAACATGGTGAGACCCCACACACCCATGGCAGGTTCCTGACACACTGTGAGACCCCACACACACCTGACAGCGTCCTGACACACTGTGAGATCCCACATACATCTGACAGGATACAGTCACACTGTGAGACCACACACACCTCACAGGGTCCTTAGACACTTTGAGACGCCACACACCCTTGGCAGGTTCACGACACACATTAAGATGCCGCACTACCCTGACAGGTTCCTGACACACAGTTTGACAACATAAAACACTGGCAGTGTCCTGACACAATGTGAGACCCCAGACACGCCTGGCAGTGTCCTGACACACTGTGAGACACCACACACCCGTGGCGGTTCACGACACACATTAAGATGCTATACTTCCCTGACAGGGTCCTGACACACAGGGAGACACCATAAAAAACTGGCAGTGTCCTGACACAATGTGAGAACCCACACACACCTGACAGGGTGCTGATAGACAGTGAGACGCCACACAACGCTGGCAGGGCCCTGACACACTGTGAGACCCCACACACCCCTGGCAGGGACCTGACACACTGTGAGATCCCACACATCCCTGACAGGGTCCTGACGCACTGTCAGACCCCACACACTCCTGACAGGGTGCTGACACACTGTGAGACCCCACGCACCCCTGACAGTGTCCTGAAACACTGTGAGATCCCTGACACCCCTGACAGGGTAAGATACACTTTAAGACCCCACACACACCTGACAGGGTGTTGACAAACTGTGAGAGCACACACACCCCTGGCAGCTTCGTAACGCACAGTGAGACCCCACACACACCTGACAGGGTCCGGACAAGCTGTGAGATCCCACACGTCCATGACAGAGTCCTGCCACATGGTGAGACCCCACACAACCCGGACAGGAACGTGACACACAGTAAGACCCCACACACACCTGAGAGGATACAGTCACAGTGTGAGAAGGCACACAACTCACAGGGTCCTGACACACTATACGACGCCACACTCCCCTGACAGGGACCTGATACACTGTGAGACCCCACACACCCCTGTCAGGATCCGGACACACTGTGAGACCCCACACACTCCTGACAGGGTGCTGATACACTGTGAGACCCCACACACCCCTGACATGGTCCTGACACACTGTGAGACCCCACACATCTTTGACAGGGTCCTGACACACTGTGAGATCCCACACACATCTGACAGGATACAGTCACACTGTGAGACCACACACACCTCACAGAGTCCTTACATATTTTGAGACGCCTCACACCCGTGGCAGGTTCACGACACACATTAAGATGCTACACTTCCCTG
This sequence comes from Hemitrygon akajei, assembly GCF_048418815.1. NCBI lineage: Eukaryota > Metazoa > Chordata > Chondrichthyes > Myliobatiformes > Dasyatidae > Hemitrygon > Hemitrygon akajei. The sequence goes on along the minus strand of NW_027332008.1, from coordinate 823,084 downwards.
AAAGGGTCCTGACACACAGGGAGACACCTTAAAAAACTGGCAGTGTCCTGACACAATGTGAGAACCCACACACACCTGACAGGGTGCTGATAGACAGTGAGACGCCACACAACGCTGGCAGGGTCCTGACACACTGTGAGACCCCACACACCCCTGGCAGGGACCTGACAAACTGTGAGACCCCACACACCTCTGACAGGGTCCTGACACACTGTGAGACCCCACACACCGCTGGCAGGGACCTGACACACTGTCAGACCCCACACACCCCTGACAGGGTCCTGACGCACTGTCAGACCCCAAACACCTCTGACAGGGTCCTGACACACAATGAGACGCCACACAACGATGGCAGGGACCCTATACATTGTGAGCCCCCTCACACTGCGAGATCCCACACGTCCATGTCAGAGTCCTGACAGACTGTGAGACCCCACACACACCCGACAGGGTCCTGTCACACAGTGAGACCCCACACACCCCTGGCAGGGGCCTGACACACTGTGAGACCCCACACACCCTTGCCAGGGTCCTGACACACTGTGATACACCACACACTTCACACGGTCCTGACACACTTTGAGACGCAACACACTCATGGCAGGTTCACGACGCACATTAAGATGCCACACTCCCCTGACAGGGTCCTGACACACTGTGAGACACCACACAACCCGGTCGGGTCCTGACACACTGCGAGATGCCACCACACCAGACAGGGTCTTGACATACTGTGAGACCCCACACTCGATCGGCAGGGTCATAACACAGTGTGAGACCCCACACTCCACTGACAGTGTCCCGACACACTGTGAGACTCCACACACACTCCTGATAGAGCCCTGACTCACTGTGAGACCCCACACAACCCTGACACGAACCTGAGACACTGTAAGACACCACACACAACTGACTGGATACAGTCACACTGTGAGACCACACACACCTCACAGGGTCCTTACACACTTTGAGACGCCACACACCCGTGGCAGGTTCACGACACACATTAAGATGTCGCACTCCCCTGACAGGGTCCTGACACACTGTGAGACCCCACAGACGACGGACAGGGTCCTGACACACATTAAGATGTCGCACTCCCCTGACAGGGTCCTGACACACTGTGAGACCCCACACACCACTGACAGGGTCCTGACACATGGTGAAACCCCACACACCCCTGGCAGGTTCCTGACACACTGTGAGACCCCACACACACCTGACAGGATACAGTCACAGTGTGAGTCCCCACACACACCTGGCAGGGTCCTGACATACTATAAGACGCCACAGTCCCCTGACAGGGAGCTGATAAACTGTGAGACCCCACATACTGCTGACAGGGTGCTGACACACTGTGAGACCCCACACACCCCTGACATGGTCCGGACACACTGCGAGACCCCACATATCATTGACAGCGTTCTGACACACTGTGAGATCCCAGACACCCCTGACAGGGTCCTGACACACAATGAGACTCCACACAACGATGGCAGGGTCCCTATATATTGTGTGCCCCCTCACACTGTGAGATCCCACACGTCCATTACAGGGTCCTGACACACAATGAGACGCCACACAACGATGGCAGGGTCCCGATATATTGTGAGCCCCCTCACACTGTGAGATCGCACACGTCCATGACAGCGGCCTGACACACTGTGAGACCCCACACACCCCTGACAGGGTCCTGACACACTGCGAGATGCCACACACACCAGACAGGGTCTTGACATACTGTGAGACCGCACACTCGATTGGCAGGGTCATAACACAGTGTGAGACCCCACACATCACTAACAGTGTCCCGACAGACTGTAAGACTCCACGCACAAACCTGATAGGGCCCTGACTCACTGTGAGACCACACACACCCCTGACAGAGTCCTTACACTCTTTGAGACCCCACACAAACCTGACACGAACCTGACACACTGTAAGACCCCACACACACCTGACAGGATACAGTCACACTGTGAGACCACACACACCTCACAGGGTCCTTAGACACTTTGAGACGCCACACACCCTTGGCAGGTTCACGACACACATTAAGATGCCGCACTACCCTGACAGGTTCCTGACACACTGTGAAACCCCACAGGCCACTGACAGGGTCCTGACACACTGTGAGTCCCCAGACCGCCCTGACAGGGTCCTGACACACTGTGAGACCCCACAGACCATTGACAGCGTCCTGACACACTGTGAGACCCCACACACCCCTGACAGGGTCCTGACACTCTGTGAGACCCCACACCGCCCTGACAGGGTCCCGACACACAGTGAAACCCCACACACCACTGACAGGGTCCTGACACACTGTGAGACCCCACAGACCATTGACAGGGTCCTGACACACTGTGAGACCCCACAGACCACTGACAGGGTCCTGACACACTGTGAGACCCCACACACCACTGACAGTGTCCTGAAACATGGTGAGACCCCACACACCCATGGCAGGTTCCTGACACACTGTGAGACCCCACACACACCTGACAGCGTCCTGACACACTGTGAGATCCCACATACATCTGACAGGATACAGTCACACTGTGAGACCACACACACCTCACAGGGTCCTTACGCATTTTGAGACGCCACACAACCGTGGCAGGTTCACGACATACATTAAGATGCCACATTCCCCTGACAGGGTCCTGACACACAGTTTGACAACATAAAACACTGGCAGTGTCCTGACACAATGTGAGACCCCAGACACGCCTGGCAGTGTCCTGACACACTGTGAGACACCACACACCCGTGGCGGTTCACGACACACATTAAGATGCTATACTTCCCTGACAGGGTCCTGACACACAGGGAGACACCATAAAAAACTGGCAGTGTCCTGACACAATGTGAGAACCCACACACACCTGACAGGGTGCTGATAGACAGTGAGACGCCACACAACGCTGGCAGGGCCCTGACACACTGTGAGACCCCACACACCCCTGGCAGGGACCTGACACACTGTGAGATCCCACACATCCCTGACAGGGTCCTGACGCACTGTCAGACCCCACACACTTCTGACAGGGTCCTGACACACAATGAGACGCCACACAACGATGGCAGGGACCCTATACATTGTGAGCCCCCTCACAATGTGAGATCCCACACGTCCATGTCAGAGTCCTGACAAACTGTGAGACCCCACACACACCCGACAGGGTCCTGTCACACAGTGAGACCACACACACCCCTGGCAGGGAACTGACACACTGTGAGACCCCACACACCCCTGCCAGGGTCCTGACACACTGTGAGACACCACACACTTCACAGGGTCCTGACACACTTTGAGACGCCACACACCCATGGCAGGTTCACGACGCACATTAAGATGCCACACACCCTGACAGGGTCCTGACACACTGTGAGACACTACACAACCCGGTCGGTTCCTGACACACTGCGAGATGCCACCACACCAGACAGGGTCTTGACATACTGTGAGACCCCACACTCGATCGGCAGGGTCATAACACAGTGTGAGACCCCACACACCACTGACAGTGTCCCGACACACTGTGAGACTCCACACACACTCCTGATAGAGCCCTGACTCACTGTGAGACGCCACACAACCCTGACACGAACCAAAGACACTGTAAGACTCCACACACAACTGACTGGATACAGTCACACTGTGAGACCACACACACCTCACAGGGTCCTTACACACTTTGAGACGCCACACACCCGTGGCAGGTTCACGACACTCATTAAGATGTCGCACTCCCCTGACAGGGTCCTGACACACTGTGAGACCCCACAGACGACGGACAGGGCCCTGACACACTGTGAGACCCCACAGAACCCTGACAGGGTCCTGACACACTGTGAGACCCCACACACCACTGACAGGGTCCTGACAGATGGTGAAACCCCACACACTCCTGGCAGGATACAGTCACAGTGTGAGACCCCACACACTCCTGGCAGGGTCCTGACACACTATAAGACGCCACAGTCCCCTGACAGGGAGCTGATAAACTGTGAGACCCCACACACTCCTGACAGGGTCCTGTCACACAGTGAGACCCCACACACCCCTGGCAGGGACCTGACACACTGTGAGACCCCACACACCCCTGCCAGGGTCCTGACACACTGTGAGACACCACACACTTCACAGGGTCCTGACACACTGTGAGACGCCACACACCCATGGCAGGTTCACGACGCACATTAAGATGCCACACTCCCCTGACAGGGTCCTGACACACTGTGAGACACCACACAGCCCGGTCGGATCCTGACACACTGAGAGATGCCACCACACCAGACAGGGTCTTGACATACTGTGAGACCCCACACTCGATGGGCAGGGTCATAACACAGTTGGAGACCCCACACACCACTGACAGTGTCCCGACACACTGTGAGACTCCATACACACACCTGATAGAGCCCTGACTCACTGTGAGACCCCACACAACCCTGACACGAACCTGAGACACTGTAAGACACCACACACAACTGACTGGATACAGTCACACTGTGAGACCACACACAGCTCACAGGGTCCTTACACACTTTGAGACGCCACACACCCGTGGCAGGTTCACGACACACATTAAGATGTCGCACTCCCCTGACAGGGTCCTGACACACTGTAAGACCCCACAGACCATTGACAGCGTCCTGACACACTGTGAGACCCCACACACCCCTGACAGGGTCCTGACACTCTGTGAGACCCCACACCGCCCTGACAGGGTCCCGACACACAGTGAAACCCCACACACCACTGACAGGGTCCTGACACACTGTGAGACCCCACAGACCATTGACAGGGTCCTGACACACTGTGAGACCCCACAGACCACTGACAGGGTCCTGACACACTGTGAGACCCCACACACCACTGACAGTGTCCTGAAACATGGTGAGACCCCACACACCCATGGCAGGTTCCTGACACACTGTGAGACCCCACACACACCTGACAGCGTCCTGACACACTGTGAGATCCCACATACATCTGACAGGATACAGTCACACTGTGAGACCACACACACCTCACAGGGTCCTTACGCATTTTGAGACGCCACACAACCGTGGCAGGTTCACGACATACATTAAGATGCCACATTCCCCTGACAGGGTCCTGACACACAGTTTGACAACATAAAACACTGGCAGTGTCCTGACACAATGTGAGACCCCAGACACGCCTGGCAGTGTCCTGACACACTGTGAGACACCACACACCCGTGGCGGTTCACGACACACATTAAGATGCTATACTTCCCTGACAGGGTCCTGACACACAGGGAGACACCATAAAAAACTGGCAGTGTCCTGACACAATGTGAGAACCCACACACACCTGACAGGGTGCTGATAGACAGTGAGACGCCACACAACGCTGGCAGGGTCCTGACACACTGTGAGACCCCACACACCCCTGGCAGGGACCTGACACACTGTCAGACCCCACACACTCCTGACAGGGTCCTGACGCACTGTCAGACCCCACACACTTCTGACAGGGTCCTGACACACAATGAGACGCCACACAACGATGGCAGGGACCCTATACATTGTGAGCCCCCTCACAATGTGAGATCCCACACGTCCATGTCAGAGTCCTGACAAACTGTGAGACCCCACACACACCCGACAGGGTCCTGTCACACAGTGAGACCACACACACCCCTGGCAGGGAACTGACACACTGTGAGACCCCACACACCCCTGCCAGGGTCCTGACACACTGTGAGACACCACACACTTCACAGGGTCCTGACACACTTTGAGACGCCACACACCCATGGCAGGTTCACGACGCACATTAAGATGCCACACACCCTGACAGGGTCCTGACACACTGTGAGACACTACACAACCCGGTCGGTTCCTGACACACTGCGAGATGCCACCACACCAGACAGGGTCTTGACATACTGTGAGACCCCACACTCGATATGCAGGGTCATAACACAGTGTGAGACCCCACACACCACTGACAGTGTCCCGACACACTGTGAGACTCCACACACACTCCTGATAGAGCCCTGACTCACTGTGAGACGCCACACAACCCTGACACGAACCAAAGACACTGTAAGACTCCACACACAACTGACTGGATACAGTCACACTGTGAGACCACACACACCTCACAGGGTCCTTACACACTTTGAGACGCCACACACCCGTGGCAGGTTCACGACACTCATTAAGATGTCGCACTCCCCTGACAGGGTCCTGACACACTGTGAGACCCCACAGACGACGGACAGGGCCCTGACACACTGTGAGACCCCACAGAACCCTGACAGGGTCCTGACACACTGTGAGACCCCACACACCACTGACAGGGTCCTGACAGATGGTGAAACCCCACACACTCCTGGCAGGATACAGTCACAGTGTGAGACCCCACACACTCCTGGCAGGGTCCTGACACACTATAAGACGCCACAGTCCCCTGACAGGGAGCTGATAAACTGTGAGACCCCACACACTCCTGACAGGGTCCTGTCACACAGTGAGACCCCACACACCCCTGGCAGGGACCTGACACACTGTGAGACCCCACACACCCCTGCCAGGGTCCTGACACACTGTGAGACACCACACACTTCACAGGGTCCTGACACACTGTGAGACCCCACACACCCCTGGCAGGGACCTGACACACTGTGAGACCCCACACACCCCTGGCAGGGACCTGACACACTGTGAGATCCCACACACATCTGACAGGATACAGTCACACTGTGAGACCACACACACCTCACAGAGTCCTTACATATTTTGAGACGCCTCACACCCGTGGCAGGTTCACGACACACATTAAGATGCTACACTTCCCTGAAAGGGTCCTGACACACAGGGAGACACCTTAAAAAACTGGCAGTGTCCTGACACAATGTGAGAACCCACACACACCTGACAGGGTGCTGATAGACAGTGAGACGCCACACAACGCTGGCAGGGTCCTGACACACTGTGAGACCCCACACACCCCTGGCAGGGACCTGACAAACTGTGAGACCCCACACACCTCTGACAGGGTCCTGACACACTGTGAGACCCCACACACCGCTGGCAGGGACCTGACACACTGTCAGACCCCACACACCCCTGACAGGGTCCTGACGCACTGTCAGACCCCAAACACCTCTGACAGGGTCCTGACACACAATGAGACGCCACACAACGATGGCAGGGACCCTATACATTGTGAGCCCCCTCACACTGCGAGATCCCACACGTCCATGTCAGAGTCCTGACAGACTGTGAGACCCCACACACACCCGACAGGGTCCTGTCACACAGTGAGACCCCACACACCCCTGGCAGGGGCCTGACACACTGTGAGACCCCACACACCCTTGCCAGGGTCCTGACACACTGTGATACACCACACACTTCACACGGTCCTGACACACTTTGAGACGCAACACACTCATGGCAGGTTCACGACGCACATTAAGATGCCACACTCCCCTGACAGGGTCCTGACACACTGTGAGACACCACACAACCCGGTCGGGTCCTGACACACTGCGAGATGCCACCACACCAGACAGGGTCTTGACATACTGTGAGACCCCACACTCGATCGGCAGGGTCATAACACAGTGTGAGACCCCACACTCCACTGACAGTGTCCCGACACACTGTGAGACTCCACACACACTCCTGATAGAGCCCTGACTCACTGTGAGACCCCACACAACCCTGACACGAACCTGAGACACTGTAAGACACCACACACAACTGACTGGATACAGTCACACTGTGAGACCACACACACCTCACAGGGTCCTTACACACTTTGAGACGCCACACACCCGTGGCAGGTTCACGACACACATTAAGATGTCGCACTCCCCTGACAGGGTCCTGACACACTGTGAGACCCCACAGACGACGGACAGGGTCCTGACACACATTAAGATGTCGCACTCCCCTGACAGGGTCCTGACACACTGTGAGACCCCACACACCACTGACAGGGTCCTGACACATGGTGAAACCCCACACACCCCTGGCAGGTTCCTGACACACTGTGAGACCCCACACACACCTGACAGGATACAGTCACAGTGTGAGTCCCCACACACACCTGGCAGGGTCCTGACATACTATAAGACGCCACAGTCCCCTGACAGGGAGCTGATAAACTGTGAGACCCCACATACTGCTGACAGGGTGCTGACACACTGTGAGACCCCACACACCCCTGACATGGTCCGGACACACTGCGAGACCCCACATATCATTGACAGCGTTCTGACACACTGTGAGATCCCAGACACCCCTGACAGGGTCCTGACACACAATGAGACTCCACACAACGATGGCAGGGTCCCTATATATTGTGTGCCCCCTCACACTGTGAGATCCCACACGTCCATTACAGGGTCCTGACACACAATGAGACGCCACACAACGATGGCAGGGTCCCGATATATTGTGAGCCCCCTCACACTGTGAGATCGCACACGTCCATGACAGCGGCCTGACACACTGTGAGACCCCACACACCCCTGACAGGGTCCTGACACACTGCGAGATGCCACACACACCAGACAGGGTCTTGACATACTGTGAGACCGCACACTCGATTGGCAGGGTCATAACACAGTGTGAGACCCCACACATCACTAACAGTGTCCCGACAGACTGTAAGACTCCACGCACAAACCTGATAGGGCCCTGACTCACTGTGAGACCACACACACCCCTGACAGAGTCCTTACACTCTTTGAGACCCCACACAAACCTGACACGAACCAGACACACTGTAAGACCCCACACACACCTGACAGGATACAGTCACACTGTGAGACCACACACACCTCACAGGGTCCTTAGACACTTTGAGACGCCACACACCCTTGGCAGGTTCACGACACACATTAAGATGCCGCACTACCCTGACAGGTTCCTGACACACTGTGAAACCCCACAGGCCACTGACAGGGTCCTGACACACTGTGAGTCCCCAGACCGCCCTGACAGGGTCCTGACACACTGTGAGACCCCACAGACCATTGACAGCGTCCTGACACACTGTGAGACCCCACACACCCCTGACAGGGTCCTGACACTCTGTGAGACCCCACACCGCCCTGACAGGGTCCCGACACACAGTGAAACCCCACACACCACTGACAGGGTCCTGACACACTGTGAGACCCCACAGACCATTGACAGGGTCCTGACACACTGTGAGACCCCACAGACCACTGACAGGGTCCTGACACACTGTGAGACCCCACACACCACTGACAGTGTCCTGAAACATGGTGAGACCCCACACACCCATGGCAGGTTCCTGACACACTGTGAGACCCCACACACACCTGACAGCGTCCTGACACACTGTGAGATCCCACATACATCTGACAGGATACAGTCACACTGTGAGACCACACACACCTCACAGGGTCCTTACGCATTTTGAGACGCCACACAACCGTGGCAGGTTCACGACATACATTAAGATGCCACATTCCCCTGACAGGGTCCTGACACACAGTTTGACAACATAAAACACTGGCAGTGTCCTGACACAATGTGAGACCCCAGACACGCCTGGCAGTGTCCTGACACACTGTGAGACACCACACACCCGTGGCGGTTCACGACACACATTAAGATGCTATACTTCCCTGACAGGGTCCTGACACACAGGGAGACACCATAAAAAACTGGCAGTGTCCTGACACAATGTGAGAACCCACACACACCTGACAGGGTGCTGATAGACAGTGAGACGCCACACAACGCTGGCAGGGCCCTGACACACTGTGAGACCCCACACACCCCTGGCAGGGACCTGACACACTGTGAGATCCCACACATCCCTGACAGGGTCCTGACGCACTGTCAGACCCCACACACTTCTGACAGGGTCCTGACACACAATGAGACGCCACACAACGATGGCAGGGACCCTATACATTGTGAGCCCCCTCACAATGTGAGATCCCACACGTCCATGTCAGAGTCCTGACAAACTGTGAGACCCCACACACACCCGACAGGGTCCTGTCACACAGTGAGACCACACACACCCCTGGCAGGGAACTGACACACTGTGAGACCCCACACACCCCTGCCAGGGTCCTGACACACTGTGAGACACCACACACTTCACAGGGTCCTGACACATTTTGAGACGCCACACACCCATGGCAGGTTCACGACGCACATTAAGATGCCACACACCCTGACAGGGTCCTGACACACTGTGAGACACTACACAACCCGGTCGGTTCCTGACACACTGCGAGATGCCACCACACCAGACAGGGTCTTGACATACTGTGAGACCCCACACTCGATCGGCAGGGTCATAACACAGTGTGAGACCCCACACACCACTGACAGTGTCCCGACACACTGTGAGACTCCACACACACTCCTGATAGAGCCCTGACTCACTGTGAGACGCCACACAACCCTGACACGAACCAAAGACACTGTAAGACTCCACACACAACTGACTGGATACAGTCACACTGTGAGACCACACACACCTCACAGGGTCCTTACACACTTTGAGACGCCACACACCCGTGGCAGGTTCACGACACTCATTAAGATGTCGCACTCCCCTGACAGGGTCCTGACACACTGTGAGACCCCACAGACGACGGACAGGGCCCTGACACACTGTGAGACCCCACAGAACCCTGACAGGGTCCTGACACACTGTGAGACCCCACACACCACTGACAGGGTCCTGACAGATGGTGAAACCCCACACACTCCTGGCAGGATACAGTCACAGTGTGAGACCCCACACACTCCTGGCAGGGTCCTGACACACTATAAGACGCCACAGTCCCCTGACAGGGAGCTGATAAACTGTGAGACCCCACACACTCCTGACAGGGTCCTGTCACACAGTGAGACCCCACACACCCCTGGCAGGGACCTGACACACTGTGAGACCCCACACACCCCTGCCAGGGTCCTGACACACTGTGAGACACCACACACTTCACAGGGTCCTGACACACTGTGAGACGCCACACACCCATGGCAGGTTCACGACGCACATTAAGATGCCACACTCCCCTGACAGGGTCCTGACACACTGTGAGACACCACACAGCCCGGTCGGATCCTGACACACTGAGAGATGCCACCACACCAGACAGGCTCTTGACATACTGTGAGACCCCACACTCGATGGGCAGGGTCATAACACAGTTGGAGACCCCACACACCACTGACAGTGTCCCGACACACTGTGAGACTCCATACACACACCTGATAGAGCCCTGACTCACTGTGAGACCCCACACAACCCTGACACGAACCTGAGACACTGTAAGACACCACACACAACTGACTGGATACAGTCACACTGTGAGACCACACACAGCTCACAGGGTCCTTACACACTTTGAGACGCCACACACCCGTGGCAGGTTCACGACACACATTAAGATGTCGCACTCCCCTGACAGGGTCCTGACACACTGTAAGACCCCACAGACCATTGACAGCGTCCTGACACACTGTGAGACCCCACACACCCCTGACAGGGTCCTGACACTCTGTGAGACCCCACACCGCCCTGACAGGGTCCCGACACACTGTGAGACCCCACAGACCATTGACAGCGTCCTGACACACTGTGAGACCCCACACACCCCTGACAGGGTCCTGACACTCTGTGAGACCCCACACCGCCCTGACAGGGTCCCGACACACAGTGAAACCCCACACACCACTGACAGGGTCCTGACACACTGTGAGACCCCACAGACCATTGACAGGGTCCTGACACACTGTGAGACCCCACAGACCACTGACAGGGTCCTGACACACTGTGAGACCCCACACACCACTGACAGTGTCCTGAAACATGGTGAGACCCCACACACCCATGGCAGGTTCCTGACACACTGTGAGACCCCACACACACCTGACAGCGTCCTGACACACTGTGAGATCCCACATACATCTGACAGGATACAGTCACACTGTGAGACCACACACACCTCACAGGGTCCTTACGCATTTTGAGACGCCACACAACCGTGGCAGGTTCACGACATACATTAAGATGCCACATTCCCCTGACAGGGTCCTGACACACAGTTTGACAACATAAAACACTGGCAGTGTCCTGACACAATGTGAGACCCCAGACACGCCTGGCAGTGTCCTGACACACTGTGAGACACCACACACCCGTGGCGGTTCACGACACACATTAAGATGCTATACTTCCCTGACAGGGTCCTGACACACAGGGAGACACCATAAAAAACTGGCAGTGTCCTGACACAATGTGAGAACCCACACACACCTGACAGGGTGCTGATAGACAGTGAGACGCCACACAACGCTGGCAGGGTCCTGACACACTGTCAGACCCCACACACTCCTGACAGGGTCCTGACGCACTGTCAGACCCCACACACTTCTGACAGGGTCCTGACACACAATGAGACGCCACACAACGATGGCAGGGACCCTATACATTGTGAGCCCCCTCACAATGTGAGATCCCACACGTCCATGTCAGAGTCCTGACAAACTGTGAGACCCCACACACACCCGACAGGGTCCTGTCACACAGTGAGACCACACACACCCCTGGCAGGGAACTGACACACTGTGAGACCCCACACACCCCTGCCAGGGTCCTGACACACTGTGAGACACCACACACTTCACAGGGTCCTGACACACTTTGAGACGCCACACACCCATGGCAGGTTCACGACGCACATTAAGATGCCACACACCCTGACAGGGTCCTGACACACTGTGAGACACTACACAACCCGGTCGGTTCCTGACACACTGCGAGATGCCACCACACCAGACAGGGTCTTGACATACTGTGAGACCCCACACTCGATATGCAGGGTCATAACACAGTGTGAGACCCCACACACCACTGACAGTGTCCCGACACACTGTGAGACTCCACACACACTCCTGATAGAGCCCTGACTCACTGTGAGACGCCACACAACCCTGACACGAACCAAAGACACTGTAAGACTCCACACACAACTGACTGGATACAGTCACACTGTGAGACCACACACACCTCACAGGGTCCTTACACACTTTGAGACGCCACACACCCGTGGCAGGTTCACGACACTCATTAAGATGTCGCACTCCCCTGACAGGGTCCTGACACACTGTGAGACCCCACAGACGACGGACAGGGCCCTGACACACTGTGAGACCCCACAGAACCCTGACAGGGTCCTGACACACTGTGAGACCCCACACACCACTGACAGGGTCCTGACAGATGGTGAAACCCCACACACTCCTGGCAGGATACAGTCACAGTGTGAGACCCCACACACTCCTGGCAGGGTCCTGACACACTATAAGACGCCACAGTCCCCTGACAGGGAGCTGATAAACTGTGAGACCCCACACACTCCTGACAGGGTCCTGTCACACAGTGAGACCCCACACACCCCTGGCAGGGACCTGACACACTGTGAGACCCCACACACCCCTGCCAGGGTCCTGACACACTGTGAGACACCACACACTTCACAGGGTCCTGACACACTGTGAGACGCCACACACCCATGGCAGGTTCACGACGCACATTAAGATGCCACACTCCCCTGACAGGGTCCTGACACACTGTGAGACACCACACAGCCCGGTCGGATCCTGACACACTGAGAGATGCCACCACACCAGACAGGGTCTTGACATACTGTGAGACCCCACACTCGATGGGCAGGGTCATAACACAGTTGGAGACCCCACACACCACTGACCTTGTCCCGACACACTGTGAGACTCCATACACACACCTGATAGAGCCCTGACTCACTGTGAGACCCCACACAACCCTGACACGAACCTGAGACACTGTAAGACACCACACACAACTGACAGGATACAGTCACACTGTGAGACCACACACAGCTCACAGGGTCCTTACACACTTTGAGACGCCACACACCCGTGGCAGGTTCACGACACACATTAAGATGTCGCACTCCCCTGACAGGGTCCTGACACACTGTAAGACCCCACAGACCATTGACAGCGTCCTGACACACTGTGAGACCCCACACACCCCTGACAGGGTCCTGACACTCTGTGAGACCCCACACCGCCCTGACAGGGTCCCGACACACTGTGAGACCCCACAGACCATTGACAGCGTACTGACACACTGAGAGACCCCACACACCCCTGACAGGGTCCTGACACTCTGTGAGACCCCACACCGCCCTGACAGGGTCCCGACACACAGTGAAACCCCACACACCACTGACAGGGTCCTGACACACTGTGAGACCCCACAGACCATTGACAGGGTCCTGACACACTGTGAGACCCCACAGACCACTGACAGGGTCCTGACACACTGTGAGACCCCACACACCACTGACAGTGTCCTGAAACATGGTGAGACCCCACACACCCATGGCAGGTTCCTGACACACTGTGAGACCCCACACACACCTGACAGCGTCCTGACACACTGTGAGATCCCACATACATCTGACAGGATACAGTCACACTGTGAGACCACACACACCTCACAGGGTCCTTACGCATTTTGAGACGCCACACAACCGTGGCAGGTTCACGACATACATTAAGATGCCACATTCCCCTGACAGGGTCCTGACACACAGTTTGACAACATAAAACCCTGGCAGTGTCCTGACACAATGTGAGACCCCAGACACGCCTGGCAGTGTCCTGACACACTGTGAGACACCACACACCCGTGGCAGGTTCACGACACACATTAAGATGCCACACTCCCCTGAAAGGGTCCTGACACACTGTGAGACCCCACAGACGACGGACAGGGCCCTGACACACTGTGAGACCCCACAGAACCCTGACAGGGTCCTGACACACTGTGAGACCCCACACACCACTGACAGGGTCCTGACAGATGGTGAAACCCCACACACTCCTGGCAGGATACAGTCACAGTGTGAGACCCCACACACTCCTGGCAGTGTCCTGACACACTATAAGACGCCACAGTCCCCTGACAGGGAGCTGATAAACTGTGAGACCCCACACACTCCTGACAGGGTCCTGACACACTGTGAGACCCCACACACCACTGACAGGGTCCTGACAGATGGTGAAACCCCACACACTCCTGGCAGGATACAGTCACAGTGTGAGACCCCACACACTCCTGGCAGGGTCCTGACACACTATAAGACGCCACAGTCCCCTGACAGGGAGCTGATAAACTGTGAGACCCCACACACTCCTGACAGGGTCCTGTCACACAGTGAGACCCCACACACCCCTGGCAGGGACCTGACACACTGTGAGACCCCACACACCCCTGCCAGGGTCCTGACACACTGTGAGACACCACACACTTCACAGGGTCCTGACACACTGTGAGACGCCACACACCCATGGCAGGTTCACGACGCACATTAAGATGCCACACTCCCCTGACAGGGTCCTGACACACTGTGAGACACCACACAGCCCGGTCGGATCCTGACACACTGAGAGATGCCACCACACCAGACAGGGTCTTGACATACTGTGAGACCCCACACTCGATGGGCAGGGTCATAACACAGTTGGAGACCCCACACACCACTGACAGTGTCCCGACACACTGTGAGACTCCATACACACACCTGATAGAGCCCTGACTCACTGTGAGACCCCACACAATCCTGACACGAACCTGAGACACTGTAAGACACCACACACAACTGACAGGATACAGTCACACTGTGAGACCACACACAGCTCACAGGGTCCTTACACACTTTGAGACGCCACACACCCGTGGCAGGTTCACGACACACATTAAGATGTCGCACTCCCCTGACAGGGTCCTGACACACTGTAAGACCCCACAGACCATTGACAGCGTCCTGACACACTGTGAGACCCCACACACCCCTGACAGGGCCCTGACACTCTGTGAGACCCCACACCGCCCTGACAGGGTCCCGACACACTGTGAGACCCCACAGACCATTGACAGCGTCCTGACACACTGAGAGACCCCACACACCCCTGACAGGGTCCTGACACTCTGTGAGACCCCACACCGCCCTGACAGGGTCCCGACACACAGTGAAACCCCACACACCACTGACAGGGTCCTGACACACTGTGAGACCCCACAGACCATTGACAGGGTCCTGACACACTGTGAGACCCCACAGACCACTGACAGGGTCCTGACACACTGTGAGACCCCACACACCACTGACAGTGTCCTGAAACATGGTGAGACCCCACACACCCATGGCAGGTTCCTGACACACTGTGAGACCCCACACACACCTGACAGCGTCCTGACACACTGTGAGATCCCACATACATCTGACAGGATACAGTCACACTGTGAGACCACACACACCTCACAGGGTCCTTACGCATTTTGAGACGCCACACAACCGTGGCAGGTTCACGACATACATTAAGATGCCACATTCCCCTGACAGGGTCCTGACACACAGTTTGACAACATAAAACCCTGGCAGTGTCCTGACACAATGTGAGACCCCAGACACGCCTGGCAGTGTCCTGACACACTGTGAGACACCACACACCCGTGGCAGGTTCACGACACACATTAAGATGCCACACTCCCCTGAAAGGGTCCTGACACACTGTGAGACCCCACACAACCCTGACGGGTCCTGACACACTGCGAGATGCCACACACACCAGACAATGTCTTGACATACTGTGAGACCCCACAATCGATCGGCAGGGTCATAACACAGTGTGAGACCACACACACCGCTGACAGTGTCCCGACACACTGTGAGACACCACACACACTCCTGATAGGGCCCTGACTCACTGTGAGACCGCACACACCCCTGACAGGGTCCTGACACACTGTGAGACCCCACACAACCCTGACACGAACCTGACACACTGTAAGACCCCACACACAACTGACTGGATACAGTCACACTGTGAGACCACACACACCTCACAGGGTCCTTACACACTTTGAGACGCCACACACCCGTGGCAGGTTCACGACACACATTAAGATGTCGCACTACCCGACAGGGTCCTGACACACTGTGAGACCCCGCACACCACTGACAGGGTCCTGACACACTGTGAGACCCCACACCGCACTGACAGGTTCCAGACACACGGTGAGACCCCACACACCCCTGGCAAGTTCCTGACACACTGTGAGAACCCACACACACCTGACAGTGTCCTGACACACTATGAGACAACTCAACTCTGAGAGTCTCCTGAAAGACTTTGAGACTCCACACACCCCTGATAGCGTCCTGACACACTGTGAGACCCCACACACACCTGACAGGATCCTGACACACTGTGAGACCCCACACACTCCTGAAAGGGTGCTGACACACTGTGAGACCCCACGCACCCCTGACAGCGTCCTGAAACACTGTGAGATCCCTGACACCCCTGACAGGGTAAGATACACTTTAAGACCCCACACACACCTGACAGGGTTTTGACAAACTGTGAGAGCACACACACCCCTGGCAGCTTCCTAACACACAGTGAGACCCCACACACACCTGACAGGGTCCGGACAAGCTGTGAGATCCCACACGTCCATGACAGAGTCCTGACACACTGTGAGACCCCACACACCCCTGGCAGGGACCTGACACACTGTCAGACCCCGCACACTCCTGACAGAGTCCTGACGCACTGTCAGACCCCACACACTTCTGACAGGGTCCTGACACACAATGAGACGCCACACAACGATGGCAGGGACCCTATACATTGTGAGCCCCCTCACAATGTGAGATCCCACACGTCCATGTCAGAGTCCTGACAAACTGTGAGACCCCACACACACCCGACAGGGTCCTGTCACACAGTGAGACCACACACACCCCTGGCAGGGAACTGACACACTGTGAGACCCCACACACCCCTGCCAGGGTCCTGACACACTGTGAGACACTACACAACCCGGTCGGTTCCTGACACACTGCGAGATGCCACCACACCAGACAGGGTCTTGACATACTGTGAGACCCCACACTCGATATGCAGGGTCATAACACAGTGTGAGACCCCACACACCACTGACAGTGTCCCGACACACTGTGAGACTCCACACACACTCCTGATAGAGCCCTGACTCACTGTGAGACGCCACACAACCCTGACACGAACCAAAGACACTGTAAGACTCCACACACAACTGACTGGATACAGTCACACTGTGAGACCACACACACCTCACAGGGTCCTTACACACTTTGAGACGCCACACACCCGTGGCAGGTTCACGACACTCATTAAGATGTCGCACTCCCCTGACAGGGTCCTGACACACTGTGAGACCCCACAGACGACGGACAGGGCCCTGACACACTGTGAGACCCCACAGAACCCTGACAGGGTCCTGACACACTGTGAGACCCCACACACCACTGACAGGGTCCTGACAGATGGTGAAACCCCACACACTCCTGGCAGGATACAGTCACAGTGTGAGACCCCACACACTCCTGGCAGGGTCCTGACACACTATAAGACGCCACAGTCCCCTGACAGGGAGCTGATAAACTGTGAGACCCCACACACTCCTGACAGGGTCCTGTCACACAGTGAGACCCCACACACCCCTGGCAGGGACCTGACACACTGTGAGACCCCACACACCCCTGCCAGGGTCCTGACACACTGTGAGACACCACACACTTCACAGGGTCCTGACACACTGTGAGACGCCACACACCCATGGCAGGTTCACGACGCACATTAAGATGCCACACTCCCCTGACAGGGTCCTGACACACTGTGAGACACCACACAGCCCGGTCGGATCCTGACACACTGAGAGATGCCACCACACCAGACAGGGTCTTGACATACTGTGAGACCCCACACTCGATGGGCAGGGTCATAACACAGTTGGAGACCCCACACACCACTGACAGTGTCCCGACACACTGTGAGACTCCATACACACACCTGATAGAGCCCTGACTCACTGTGAGACCCCACACAACCCTGACACGAACCTGAGACACTGTAAGACACCACACACAACTGACAGAATACAGTCACACTGTGAGACCACACACAGCTCACAGGGTCCTTACACACTTTGAGACGCCACACACCCGTGGCAGGTTCACGACACACATTAAGATGTCGCACTCCCCTGACAGGGTCCTGACACACTGTAAGACCCCACAGACCATTGACAGCGTCCTGACACACTGTGAGACCCCACACACCCCTGACAGGGTCCTGACACTCTGTGAGACCCCACACCGCCCTGACAGGGTCCCGACACACTGTGAGACCCCACAGACCATTGACAGCGTCCTGACACACTGAGAGACCCCACACACCCCTGACAGGGTCCTGACACTCTGTGAGACCCCACACCGCCCTGACAGGGTCCCGACACACAGTGAAACCCCACACACCACTGACAGGGTCCTGACACACTGTAAGACCCCACAGACGTCGGACAGGGTCCTGACACACTGTGAGACCCCACACAACCCTGACAGGTTCCTGACACACTGTGAAACCCCACACACCACTGACAGGGTCCTGACACATGGTGAAACCCCACACACCCCTGGCAGGATACAGTCACACTGTGAGACCCCACACACACCTGGCAGTGTCTTGACACACTATAAGACGCCACAGTCCCCTGACAGGGAGCTGATAAACTGTGAGACCCCACACACTCCTGACAGGGTGCTGACAAACTGTGAGACCCCACACATCCCTGACATGGTCCTGACACACTGTGAGACCCCGCACATCATTGACAGCGTTCTGACACACTGTGAGATCCCAGACACCCCTGACAGGGTCCTGACACACAATGAGACGCCACCCAACGATGGCAGGGTCCCGATGTGTTGTGAGCCCCCTCACACTGTGAGATCCCACACGTCCATGACAGGGTCCTGACACACAATGAGACGCCACACAACGATGGCAGGGTCCCGATATATTGTGAGCCCCCTCACACTGTGAGATCGCACACGTCCATGACAGGGTCCTGACACACTGTGAGATCCCACACACCCTTGCCAGGGTCCTGACACACTGTGAGACACCACAAACTTCACAGTGTCCTGACACACTTTGAGACGCCACACACCCGTGGCAGGTTCACGACACACATTAAGATGCCACACTCCCCTGACAGGGTCCTGACACACTGTGAGAGGCCACACACACCAGACAATGTCTTGACATACTGTGAGACACCACACTCGATCGGCAGGGTCATAACACAGTGTGAGACCTCACACACCGCTGACAGAGTCCCGACACACTGTGAGACTCCACACACACTCCTGACAGGGTCCTAAAAAAATGTGAGCCCCACACACCCCTGACAGGGTCCAGACACACTGTGAGACCCCACACACACCCGATAGGTTCCAGACACACTGTTTGACCCCACACACACCCGACAGGGTCCTGCCACACGGTGAGACCCCACACACCCCAGGCAGGGACCTGACACACTGTGAGACCCTACACACCCCTGCCAGGGTCCTGACTCACTGTGAGACACCACACACCTCAGAGGGTCCTGACACACTGTGAGACCCCACAGACCATTGACAGGGTCCTGACACACTGTGACACCCCACACAACACTGACAGTGTCCTGACACATGGTGAGACCCCACACACCCATGGCAGGTTCCTGACACACTGTGAGACCCCACACACACCTGACAGCGTCCTGACACACTTTGAGATCCCACACACATCTGACAGGATACAGTCACACTGTGAGACCACACACACCTCACAGTGTCCTCACACATTTTGAGACGCCACAGAACCGTGGCAGGTTCACGACATACATTAAGATGCCACACTCCCCTGACAGGGTCCTGACACACCGTTTGACAACATAAAACACTGGCAGTGTCCTGACACAATGTTAGACCCAGGACACGCCTGGCAGTGTCCTGACACACTGTGAGAACCCACACACACCTGACAGGGTCCTGACACACTATCAGACCCCACACACCCCTGACAGGTTCCTGACACACTTTGGACCCACACACACCTTATAGGCTCCTGACACACTGTGAGACCACACACACCCCTGACAGGGTCCTGACACACAGTGAGACCCCAGACATACCTGACAGGGTCCTGACACATTGTGAGACCCCACACACCCCTGACAGGTTCCTGACAGACTGTGGACCAACACACACCTGACAGGGTCCTTACACACTGTGAGTCCCCACACGCCCCTGACAGGGTCCTGACACACAGTGAGACCCAACACATACCTGACTGGGTCCTGACACATTGTGAGACCCCACACACCCCTGACAGGTTCCTGACACACTGTGGACCAACACACACCTGACAGGGTCCTTACACATTGTGAGTCCCCACACACCCCTGACAGGTTGCTGACACACTGTGGACAAACACACACCTTATAGGTTCTTGACACACTGTGAGACCCGCACATCCTTGACAGGGTCCTGACACAGTGAGACCCCACACACATCTGATAGGTTCCTGACACACTGTGAGACCGCACCCACACCTGACAGGATACAGTCACAGTGTGAGACCCCACACACCTCGCAGTGTCCTGACACACTATACGACGCCACACTCCCCTGACAAGGTCCTGACACACTGTGAGTCCCCACACACCCCTGGCAGGGTGCGAACACACTGTGAGGCCCCACACACCCCTGACATGGTCCTGACACACTGTGAGATCCCAGACACCCCTGACAGGGCCCTGACACACAATGAGACGCCACACAACGATGGCAGGGTCCCGATAAATTGTGAGCCCCCTCACACTCTGAGATCCCACACGTCCATGACAGAGTCCTGACAGACTGTGAGACCCCACACACACCCGACAGGGTCCTGTCACACAGTGAGACCCCACACACCCCTGGCAGGGACCTGACACACTGTGAGACCCCACACACCCCTGCCAGGCTCCTGACACACTGTGAGACACCACACACTTCACAGGGTCCTGACACACTTTGAGACGCCACACACCCGTGGCAGGTTCACGACACACATTAAGATGCCACACTCCCCTGACAGGGTCCTGACACACTGTGAGACACCACACAACCCTGACGGGTCCAGATCACTGCGAGAGGCCACACACACCAGACAATGACTTGACATACTGTGAGACCCCACACTCGATTGGCAGGGTCATAACACAGTGTGAGACCCCACACACCACTGACAGCGTCCTGACACACTGTGAGACACCACACACTTCACAGGGTCCTGACACACTGTGAGACGCCACACACCCATGGCAGGTTCACGACGCACATTAAGATGCCACACTCCCCTGACAGGGTCCTGACACACTGTGAGACACCACACAGCCCGGTCGGATCCTGACACACTGAGAGATGCCACCACACCAGACAGGGTCTTGACATACTGTGAGACCCCACACTCGATGGGCAGGGTCATAACACAGTTGGAGACCCCACACACCACTGACAGTGTCCCGACACACTGTGAGACTCCATACACACACCTGATAGAGCCCTGACTCACTGTGAGACCCCACACAACCCTGACACGAACCTGAGACACTGTAAGACACCACACACAACTGACAGGATACAGTCACACTGTGAGACCACACACAGCTCACAGGGTCCTTACACACTTTGAGACGCCACACACCCGTGGCAGGTTCACGACACACATTAAGATGTCGCACTCCCCTGACAGGGTCCTGACACACTGTAAGACCCCACAGACCATTGACAGCGTCCTGACACACTGTGAGACCCCACACACCCCTGACAGGGTCCTGACACTCTGTGAGACCCCACACCGCCCTGACAGGGTCCCGACACACTGTGAGACCCCACAGACCATTGACAGCGTCCTGACACACTGAGAGACCCCACACACCCCTGACAGGGTCCTGACACTCTGTGAGACCCCACACCGCCCTGACAGGGTCCCGACACACAGTGAAACCCCACACACCACTGACAGGGTCCTGACACACTGTAAGACCCCACAGACGTCGGACAGGGTCCTGACACACTGTGAGACCCCACACAACCCTGACAGGTTCCTGACACACTGTGAAACCCCACACACCACTGACAGGGTCCTGACACATGGTGAAACCCCACACACCCCTGGCAGGATACAGTCACACTGTGAGACCCCACACACACCTGGCAGTGTCTTGACACACTATAAGACGCCACAGTCCCCTGACAGGGAGCTGATAAACTGTGAGACCCCACACACTCCTGACAGGGTGCTGACAAACTGTGAGACCCCACACATCCCTGACATGGTCCTGACACACTGTGAGACCCCGCACATCATTGACAGCGTTCTGACACACTGTGAGATCCCAGACACCCCTGACAGGGTCCTGACACACAATGAGACGCCACCCAACGATGGCAGGGTCCCGATGTGTTGTGAGCCCCCTCACACTGTGAGATCCCACACGTCCATGACAGGGTCCTGACACACAATGAGACGCCACACAACGATGGCAGGGTCCCGATATATTGTGAGCCCCCTCACACTGTGAGATCGCACACGTCCATGACAGGGTCCTGACACACTGTGAGATCCCACACACCCTTGCCAGGGTCCTGACACACTGTGAGACACCACAAACTTCACAGTGTCCTGACACACTTTGAGACGCCACACACCCGTGGCAGGTTCACGACACACATTAAGATGCCACACTCCCCTGACAGGGTCCTGACACACTGTGAGAGGCCACACACACCAGACAATGTCTTGACATACTGTGAGACACCACACTCGATCGGCAGGGTCATAACACAGTGTGAGACCTCACACACCGCTGACAGAGTCCCGACACACTGTGAGACTCCACACACACTCCTGACAGGGTCCTAAAAAAATGTGAGCCCCACACACCCCTGACAGGGTCCAGACACACTGTGAGACCCCACACACACCCGATAGGTTCCAGACACACTGTTTGACCCCACACACACCCGACAGGGTCCTGCCACACGGTGAGACCCCACACACCCCAGGCAGGGACCTGACACACTGTGAGACCCTACACACCCCTGCCAGGGTCCTGACTCACTGTGAGACACCACACACCTCAGAGGGTCCTGACACACTGTGAGACCCCACAGACCATTGACAGGGTCCTGACACACTGTGACACCCCACACAACACTGACAGTGTCCTGACACATGGTGAGACCCCACACACCCATGGCAGGTTCCTGACACACTGTGAGACCCCACACACACCTGACAGCGTCCTGACACACTTTGAGATCCCACACACATCTGACAGGATACAGTCACACTGTGAGACCACACACACCTCACAGTGTCCTCACACATTTTGAGACGCCACAGAACCGTGGCAGGTTCACGACATACATTAAGATGCCACACTCCCCTGACAGGGTCCTGACACACCGTTTGACAACATAAAACACTGGCAGTGTCCTGACACAATGTTAGACCCAGGACACGCCTGGCAGTGTCCTGACACACTGTGAGAACCCACACACACCTGACAGGGTCCTGACACACTATCAGACCCCACACACCCCTGACAGGTTCCTGACACACTTTGGACCCACACACACCTTATAGGCTCCTGACACACTGTGAGACCACACACACCCCTGACAGGGTCCTGACACACAGTGAGACCCCAGACATACCTGACAGGGTCCTGACACATTGTGAGACCCCACACACCCCTGACAGGTTCCTGACAGACTGTGGACCAACACACACCTGACAGGGTCCTTACACACTGTGAGTCCCCACACGCCCCTGACAGGGTCCTGACACACAGTGAGACCCAACACATACCTGACTGGGTCCTGACACATTGTGAGACCCCACACACCCCTGACAGGTTCCTGACACACTGTGGACCAACACACACCTGACAGGGTCCTTACACATTGTGAGTCCCCACACACCCC
Organism: Hemitrygon akajei; assembly: GCF_048418815.1. Lineage (NCBI taxonomy): Eukaryota > Metazoa > Chordata > Chondrichthyes > Myliobatiformes > Dasyatidae > Hemitrygon > Hemitrygon akajei. Next base: position 798,122 of record NW_027332008.1, on the reverse strand, counting down.
TGACAGGTTGCTGACACACTGTGGACAAACACACACCTTATAGGTTCTTGACACACTGTGAGACCCGCACATCCTTGACAGGGTCCTGACACAGTGAGACCCCACACACATCTGATAGGTTCCTGACACACTGTGAGACCGCACCCACACCTGACAGGATACAGTCACAGTGTGAGACCCCACACACCTCGCAGTGTCCTGACACACTATACGACGCCACACTCCCCTGACAAGGTCCTGACACACTGTGAGTCCCCACACACCCCTGGCAGGGTGCGAACACACTGTGAGGCCCCACACACCCCTGACATGGTCCTGACACACTGTGAGATCCCAGACACCCCTGACAGGGCCCTGACACACAATGAGACGCCACACAACGATGGCAGGGTCCCGATAAATTGTGAGCCCCCTCACACTCTGAGATCCCACACGTCCATGACAGAGTCCTGACAGACTGTGAGACCCCACACACACCCGACAGGGTCCTGTCACACAGTGAGACCCCACACACCCCTGGCAGGGACCTGACACACTGTGAGACCCCACACACCCCTGCCAGGCTCCTGACACACTGTGAGACACCACACACTTCACAGGGTCCTGACACACTTTGAGACGCCACACACCCGTGGCAGGTTCACGACACACATTAAGATGCCACACTCCCCTGACAGGGTCCTGACACACTGTGAGACACCACACAACCCTGACGGGTCCAGATCACTGCGAGAGGCCACACACACCAGACAATGACTTGACATACTGTGAGACCCCACACTCGATTGGCAGGGTCATAACACAGTGTGAGACCCCACACACCACTGACAGCGTCCTGACACACTGAGAGACTCCACACACACTCCTGATAGGGCCCTGACTCACTGTGAGACCACACACACCCCTGACAGGGTCCTGACACACTGTGAGACCCCACACAACCCTGACACGAACCTGACACACTGTAAGACACCACGCACAACTGACTGGATACAGTCACACTGTGAGACCACACACACCTCACAGGGTCCTTACACACTTTGAGACGCCACACACCCGTGGCAGGTTCACGACACACATTAAGATGTCGCACTCCCCTGACACGAACCTGACACACTGTAAGACCCCACACACAACTGACTGGATACAGTCACACTGTGAGACCACATACACCTCACAGGGTCCTTACACACTTTGAGACGACACACATTAAGATGTCGCACTCCCCTGACAGGGTCCTGATACACTGTGCGACCCCACACACCCCTGACAGGGTCCTCACACACAGGGAGACTCCATAAAACACTGGCAGTGTCCTGACACAAGGTGAGACACCACATACCCCTGATAGTGTCCTGACACACAATGAGACCACACACAACTCTGAGAGGCTCCTGACACACTGTGAGACCCCACACACACCTCACAGGGTCCTGATACACTGTGAGACCCCACACACTCCTGACAGGGTGCAGATACACTGTGAGACCCCAAACACCCCTGAAAGCGTCCTGAAACACTGTGAGATCCCAGACACCCCTGACAGGGTAAGATACACTTTAAGACCCCACACACACCTGACAGGGTGTTGACAAACTGTGAGAGCACACACACCCCTGGCAGCTTCCTAACACACAGTGAGACCCCACACACACCTGACAGGGTCCGGACAAGCTGTGAGATCCCACACGTCCATGACAGAGTCCTGACACGTGGTTAGACCCCACACAACCCGTACAGGAACCTGACACACAGTAAGACCCCACACACACCTGACCGGGTCCTGACACACTGTGAGATCCCACGCACATCTGACAGGATACAGTCACACTGTGAGACCACACACACCTCACAGGGTCCTTACACACTTTGAGACGCCAAACACCCGTGGCAGGGAACTGACACACTGTGAGACCCTACATACCCCTGACAGGTTCCTGACACACTGTGGACCAACACACACCTGACAGGGTCCTTACACACTGTGAGTCCCCACACACTCCTGACCGGGTGCAGATACACTGTGAGACGCCACACAACCCTGACAGCGTCCTGAAACACTGTGAGATCCCATACGTCCATGACAGAGTCCTGACACATGGTTAGACCCCACACAACCCGGACAGGAACCTGACACACAGTAGGACCCCACACACACCTGACAGGGTCCTGACACACTGTGAGATCCCACACATACCTGACAGGGTCCTGACACATTGTGAGACCCCACACACCCCTGACAGGGTCCTCACACACAGTGAGAGTCCATAAAACACTGGCAGTGTCCTGACACAAGGTGAGACACCACACACCCCTGATAGTGTCCTGACACACTAGGAGACCACACACAACTCTGAGAGGCTCCTGACACACTGTGAGACCCCACACACACCTCACAGGGTCCTGACACACTGTGAGACCCCACACACTCCTGACAGGGTGCAGATACACTGTGAGACCCCACACACCCCTGACAGCGTCCTGAAACACTGTGAGATCCCACACGTCCATGACAGAGTCCTGACACATGGTTAGACCCCACACAACCCGGACAGGAACCTGACACACAGTAAGACCGCACACACACCTGACAGGGTGTTGACAAACTGTGAGAGCACACACACCCCTGGCAGCTTCCTAACACACAGTGAGACCCCACACACACCTGACAGGGTCCGGCCAAGCTGTGAGAACCCATACGTCCATGACAGAGTCCTGACACATGGTTAGACCCCACACAACCCGGACAGGAACCTGACACACAGTAAGACCCCACACACACCTGACAGGGTCCTGACACACTGTGAGATCCCACACACATCTGACAGGATACAGTCACACTGTGAGACCACACACACCTCACAGGGTCCTTACACACTTTGAGACGCCAAACACCCGTGGCAGGGACCTGACACACTGTGAGACCCAACACAACCCTGACAGGTTCCTGACACTCTGTGGACCAACACACACCTGACAGGGTCCTGACACACTGTGAGACCCCACACACTCCTGACCGGGTGCAGATACACTGTGAGACGCCACACAACCCTGACAGCGTCCTGAAACACTGTGAGATCCCACACGTCCATGACAGAGTCCTGACACATGGTTAGACCCCACACAACCCGGACAGGAACCTGACACACAGTAGGACCCCACACACACCTGACAGGGTCCTGACACACTGTGAGATCCCACACACATCTGACAGGATACAGTCACACTGTGAGACCACACACACCTCACAGGGTCCTTACACACTTTGAGACGCGAAACACCCGTGGCAGGGACCTGACACACTGTGAGACCCTACACAACCCTGACAGGTTCCTGACACACTGTGGACCAACACACACCTCACAGGGTCCTGACAGACTGTGAGACCCCACACACTCGTGACAGGGTGCAGATACACTGTGAGACCCCACACACCCCTGCCAGCGTCCTGAAACACTGTGAGATCCCACACGTCCATGACAGATTCCTGACACATGGTTAGACCCCACACAACCCAGACAGGAACCTGACACACAGTAAGACCCCACACACACCTGACAGGGTCCTGACACACTGTGAGATCCCACACACATCTGACAGGATACAGTCACACTGTGAGACCACGCACACCTCACAGGGTCCTTACACACTTTGAGACGCCAAACACCCGTGGCAGGGACCTGACACACTGTGAGACCCTACACACCCCTGACAGGTTCCTGACACACTGTGGACCAACACACACCTGACAGGGTCCTTACACACTGTGAGTCCCCACACACCCCTGACAGGGTCCTGACACACAGTGAGACCCCACACATACCTGACAGGGTCCTGACACATTGTGAGACCCCACACACCCCTGACAGGTTCCTGACACACTGTGGACCAACACACACCTGACAGGGTCCTTACACACTGTGAGTCCCCACACACCCCTGACAGGGTCCTGACACACTATCAGACCCCACACACCCCTGACAGGTTGCTGACACACTGTGGACTAACACACACCTTATAGGTTCTTGACACACTGTGAGACCCGCACACCCTTGACAGGGTCCTGACACACAGTGAGACCCCACACACCCCTGATAGGTTCCTTACACAGTGAGACCCCACACACCCCTGATAGGTTCCTGACTCATGGTGAGACCCCACACACCCCTGGCAGGTTCCTGACACACTGTGAGACCGCACCCACACCTGACCGGATACAGTCACAGTGTGAGACCCCACACACCTCGCAGTGTCCTGACACACTATACGACGCCACACACCCCTGACAGGGTCCTGACAAATGGTGAAAACCCACACACCCCTGGCAGGGTGCGAACACACTGTGAGGCCACACACACCCCTGACATGGTCCTGACACACTGTGAGACCCCACACATCATTGCCAGCGCCCTGACACACTGTGAGATCCCAGACACCCCTGGCAGGGACCTGACACACCGTGAGACCCCACACACCCCTGCCAGGGTCCTGACACACTGTGAGACACCACACACTGCACAGGGTCCTGACACACTTTGAGACGCCACACACCCGTGGCAGGTTCACGACACACATTAAGATGCCACACTCCCCTGACAGGGTCCTGACACACTGTGAGACACCACACAACCCTGACAGGTCCAGATCACTGCGAGAGGCCACACACACCGGACAATGTCTTGACATACTGTGAGAACCCACACTCGATTGGCAGGGTCATAACACAGTGTGAGACCCCACACACCACTGACAGCGTCCCGACACACTGAGAGACTCCACACACACTCCTGATAGGGCCCTGACTCACTGTGAGACCACACACACCCCTGACAGGGTCCTGACACACTGTGAGACCCCACACAACCCTGCCACGAACCTGACACACTGTAAGACACCACACACAACTGACTGGATACACTCACACTGTGAGACCACACACACTTCACAGGGTCCTTACACACTTTGAGACGCCACACACCCGTGGCAGGTTCACGACACACATTAAGATGTCGCACTCCCCTGACACGAACCTGACACACTGTAAGACCACACACACAACTGACTGGATACAGTCACACTGTGAGACCACACACACCTCACAGGGTCCTTACACACTTTGAGACGACACACATTAAGATGTCGCACTCACCTGACAGGGTCCTGATACACTGTGCGACACCACACACCCCTGACAGGGTTCTCACACACATTGAGACTGCATAAAACACTGGCAGTGTCCTGACACAAGGTGAGACACCACACACCCCTGATAGTGTCCTGACACACTCTGAGACCCCACACACACCTCACAGGGTCCTGGCACACTGTGAGACCCCACACGTCCATGACAGAGTCCTGACACATGGTGAGACCCCAGACACGCATGGCAGTGTCCTGACACACAGTGATACCCCACACACACCGGACAGGGTCCAGACACACTGTGAGAACCCACACACTCCTGACAGGACCCTGCCACACTGTGAGACCCCACACACCCCTGGCAGGGTCCTGACACACTGTCAGACCACACACACCTCTGACAGGATCCTGACACACTGTGAGTCCCCACACACCCCTGGCAGGGTCCTGACACACTGTCAGACCACACACACCTCTGAGAGGATCCTGACACACTGTGAGTCCCCACACACCCCTGACAGGATCCTGACACACAATGAGACGCCACACAACGATGGCAGGGTCTCCATTACACTGTGAGCCCTATCACACTGTGAGATCCCACACGTCCATGACAGAGTCGTGACCGACTGTGAGACCCCACACACACCCTACAGGGTCCTGTCACACAGTGAGACCCCACACACCCCTGGCAGGGTCCTGACACACTCTGAGACCCCACACACCACTGCCAGGGTCCTGACACACTGTGAGACACCACACACTTCACAGGGCCCTGACACACTTTGAGACGCCACACACCCGTGGCAGGCTCACGACACACATTAAGATGCCACACTCCCCTGACAGGGTCCTGATACACTGTGAGACCCCACACACACCTCACAGCGTCCTGACTCACTGTGAGACCCCACACAACCCTGACAGCGTCCTGAAACACTGTGAGATCCCAGACACCCCTGACAGGGTAAGATACACTTTAAGACCCCACACACACCTGACAGGGTGTTGACAAACTGTGAGAGCACACACACCCCTGGCAGCTTCCTAACACACAGTGAGACCCCACACACACCTGACAGGGTCCGGACAAGCTGTGAGATCACACACGTCCATGACAGAGTCCTGACACATGGTGAGACCCCACACAACCCGGACAGGAACCTGACACACAGTAAGACCCCACACACACCTGACAGGGTCCTGACACACTGTGAGATCCCACACACATCTGACAGGATACAGTCACACTGTGAGACCACAGACACCTCACAGGGTCTTTACACACTTTGAGACGCCAAACACCCGTGGCAGGTTCACGACACACATTAAGATGCCACACTCCCCTGACAGGGTCCTGACAGACAGTGAGACACCATAAAAAGCTGGCAGTGTCCTGACACAATGTGAGACCCAAGACACGCCTGGCAGTGTCCTGACACACAGTGATACCCCACACACACCGGACAGGGTCCTGACACACTGTGAGAACCCACACACTCCTGACAGGACCCTGCCACACTGTGAGACCCCACACACCCCTGGCAGGGTCCTGACACACTGTCAGACCACACACACCTCTGACAGGATCCTGACACACTGTGAGTCCCAACACACCCCTGGCAGGGTCCTGACACACAATGAGACGCCACACAACGATGGCAGGGTCTCCATTACACTGTGAGCACTATCACACTGTGAGATCCCACACGTCCATGACAGAGTCGTGACAGACTGTGAGACCCCACACACACCCGACAGGGTCCTGTCACACAGTGAGACCCCACACACCCCTGGCAGGGACCTGACCCACTGTGAGACCCCACACACCCCTGCCAGGGTCCTGACACACTCTGAGACCCCACACACCACTGCCAGGGTCCTGACACACTGTGAGACACCACACACTTCACAGGGACCTGACACACTTTGAGACGCAACACACCCGTGGCAGGTTCACGACACACATTAAGATGCCACACTCCTCTGACAGGGTCCTGACACACTGCGAGATGCCACACAATGATGGCAGGGTCCCGTTACACTGTGAGCCCTATCACACTGTGAGATCCCACACGTCCATGACAGAGTCCAGACAGACTGTGAGACCCCACACACACCCGACAGGGTCCTGACACACAGTGAGACTCCACACACACCTGGCAGGGTCTTGACATACTGTGAGACCCCACACACACTCCGGATAGGGCCATGACTCACTGTGAGACCACGCACACCCCTGACAGTGTCCTGACCCGCTGTGAGACCCCACAAAACCCTGGCACGGACCTGAGACACTGTAAGACCCCACACACACCTGACTATATACAGTCACACTGTGAGACTCCACACACACTCCTGATAGGGCCCAGACTCACTGTGAGACCACAAACACCCCTAACAGGGTCCTGACACACTGTGAGACCCCACACAACCCTGACACGAACCTGACACACTGTAAGACCCCACACACAACTGACTGGATACAGTCACACTGTGAGACCCCACACACACCCGACAGGGTCCTGTCACACAGTGAGACCCCACACACCCCTGGCAGGGACCTGACCCACTGTGATGCCCCACACACCCCTTCCAGGGTCCTGACACACTCTGAGACCCCGCACACCACTGCCAGGGTCCTGACCCACTGTGAGACACTACACACTTCACAGGGTCCTGACACACTTTGAGACGCCACACACCCGTGGCAGGTTCACGACACACATTAAGATGCCACACTCCCCTGACAGGGTCCTGACACACTGCGAGATGCCACACAACAATGGCAGGGTCCCGATACACTGTGAGCCCTATCACACTGTGAGATCCCACACGTCCATGACAGAGTCCTGACAGACTGTGAGACCACACACACCCCTGACAGGGTCCAGACACACAATGAGACGCCGCACAACGATGGCAGGGTCCCGATACACTTTGAGCCCTATCACACTGTGAGATCCCACACGTCCGTGACAGAGTCCTGACAGACTGTGAGACCCCACACACACCCGATAGGGTCCTGACACACAGTGAGACTCCACACAACCCTGACACGAACCTGACACACTGTAAGACCCCACACACAGCTGAATGGATACAGTCACACTGTGAGACACCACACACCCCAGGCAGGGACCTGACACACTGTGAGACCCTACACACCCCTGCCAGGGTCCTGACTCACTGTGAGACACCATAAAAAGCTGGCAGTGTCCTGACACAATGTGAGACCCCAGACACGCCTGGCAGTGTCCTGACACACAGTGAGACCCCACACACACCGGACAGTGTCCTGACACACTGTGAGAAACCACACACTCCTGACAGGATCCTGCCACACTGTGAGACCCCACACACACCTGACAGGGTCCTGACACACTGTGAGACCCCAGACAACCCGGACAGGAACCTGACACACAGTAAGACCCCACACACACCTGACAGGGTCCTGACACACTGTGAGATCCCACACACATCTGACAGGATACAGTCACACTGTGAGACCCCACACACCCCTGCCAGGGTCCTGACACACTCTGAGACCCCACACACCACTGCCAGGGTCCTGACACACTGTGAGACACCACACACTTCACAGGGTCCTGACACACTTTGAGACGCCACACACCCGTGGCAGGTTCACGACACACATTAAGATGCCACACTCCTCTGACAGGGTCCTGACACACTGCGAGATGCCACACAATGATGGCAGGGTCCCGTTACACTGTGAGCCCTATCACACTGTGAGATCCCACACGTCCATGACAGAGTCCAGACAGACTGTGAGACCCCACACACACCCGACAGGGTCCTGACACACAGTGAGACTCCACACACACCTGGCAGGGTCTTGACATACTGTGAGACCCCACACACACTCCGGATAGGGCCATGACTCACTGTGAGACCACGCACACCCCTGACAGTGTCCTGACCCGCTGTGAGACCCCACAAAACCCTGGCACGGACCTGAGACACTGTAAGACCCCACACACACCTGACTATATACAGTCACACTGTGAGACTCCACACACACTCCTGATAGGGCCCAGACTCACTGTGAGACCACAAACACCCCTAACAGGGTCCTGACACACTGTGAGACCCCACACAACCCTGACACGAACCTGACACACTGTAAGACCCCACACACAACTGACTGGATACAGTCACACTGTGAGACCCCACACACACCCGACAGGGTCCTGTCACACAGTGAGACCCCACACACCCCTGGCAGGGACCTGACCCACTGTGATGCCCCACACACCCCTGACAGGGTCCAGACACACAATGAGACGCCGCACAACGATGGCAGGGTCCCGATACACTTTGAGCCCTATCACACTGTGAGATCCCACACGTCCGTGACAGAGTCCTGACAGACTGTGAGACCCCACACACACCCGATAGGGTCCTGACACACAGTGAGACTCCACACAACCCTGACACGAACCTGACACACTGTAAGACCCCACACACAGCTGAATGGATACAGTCACACTGTGAGACACCACACACCCCAGGCAGGGACCTGACACACTGTGAGACCCTACACACCCCTGCCAGGGTCCTGACTCACTGTGAGACACCATAAAAAGCTGGCAGTGTCCTGACACAATGTGAGACCCCAGACACGCCTGGCAGTGTCCTGACACACAGTGAGACCCCACACACACCGGACAGTGTCCTGACACACTGTGAGGAACCACACACTCCTGACAGGATCCTGCCACACTGTGAGACCCCACACACACCTGACAGGGTCCTGACACACTGTGAGACCCCAGACAACCCGGACAGGAACCTGACACACAGTAAGACCCCACACACACCTGACAGGGTCCTGACACACTGTGAGATCCCACACACATCTGACAGGATACAGTCACACTGTGAGACCACACACACCTCACAGGGTCCTTACACACTTTGAGACGCCAAACACCCGTGGCAGTTTCACGACACACATTAAGATGCCACACTCCCCTGACAAGGTGCTGATAGACAGGGAGACGCCACACAACGCTGGCAGGATCCAGACACAGTGTCAGACCCCGCACACCCCTGACAGGGACATGACACACTGTGAGACCCCACACACCCCTGACAGGTTCCTGACACACTGTTGGCCCACACACACCTTATAGGTTCCTGACACACTGTGAGACGCCACACACCCCTGGCAGGGTCCTGACACACTGTGAGACCCCACACACTCCTGACAGGTTCCTGACACACTGTGGACCCACACACACCTTATAGGTTCCTGACACACTGTGAGACCCCACACACACCTGACAGGGTCCTGACACACTGTGAGACCCCACACACCCCTGGCAGGGTCCTGACACACTGTCAGACCACACACACCTCTGAGAGGATCCTGACACACTGTGAGTCCCCACACACCCCTGACAGGATCCTGACACACAATGAGACCGCACACAACGATGGCAGGGTCTCCATTACACTGTGAGCCCTATCACACTGTGAGATCCCACATGTCCATGACAGAGTCGTGACAGACTGTAAGACCCCACACACACCCGACAGGGTCCTGTCACACAGTGAGACCCCACACACCACTGCCAGGGTCCTGACACACTGTGAGACACTACACACTTCACAGGGTCCTGACACACTTTGAGACGCCACACACCCGTGGCAGGTTCACGACACACATTAAGATGCCACACTCCCCTGACAGGGTCCTGACACACTGCGAGATGCCACACAACGATGGCAGGGTCCCGATACACTGTGAGCCCTATCACACTGTGAGATCCCACACGTCCATGACAGAGTCCTGACAGACTGTGAGACCACACACACCCCTGACAGGGTCCAGACACACAATGAGACGCCACACAACGATGGCAGGGTCCCGATACACTTTGGGCCCTATCACACTGTGAGATCCCACACGTCCGTGACAGAGTCCTGACAGACTGTGAGACCACACACACCCCTGACAGGGTCCTGACACACTGTGGATCCACACACACCTTATAGGTTCCTCACATACTGTGAGACCCCACACACCCCTGACAGGGTCCTGACACACTGTGAGACCGCACACATACCTGACAGAGTCCTGACACACTGTGAGACACCACACACCCCTGACAGGTTCCTGACACACCGTGAGACCCAGCAAACCCCTGATAGGTTCCTGACACACAGTGAGACGCCACACACCCCTGACAGGGTCCTGACACACTGAAAGACCGCACACATACCTGACAGAGTCCTGACACACAGTGAGACCCCACACACCCCTGACAGGGTACTGACACACTGTGAGACCCCACACACCCCTGATAGGTTCCTGACACACTGTGAGACCCCACACACACCCGACAGTGTCCTGTCACACAGTGAGACCCCACACACCCCTGGCAGGGACCTGACGCACTGTGAGACCCCACACACCCCTGCCAGGGTCCTGACTCACTGTGAGACACCACACACCTCACAGGGTCCTGACACACTTTGAGACGCCACACACCCGTGGCAGGTTCACGACACACATTAAGATGCCACACTCACCTGAAAGGGTCCTGACACACTGTGAGACCCCACACAAACCTGACGGGTTCTGACACACTGCGAGATGCCACACACACCAGACAGGGTCTTGAGATACTGTGAGATCCCACACTCGATCGGCAGGGTCATAACACGGTGTGAGACCCCACACATCACAAACAGTGTCCCGACACACTGTGAGACTCCACGCACAATCCCGATAGGGGCTGACTCACTGTGAAACCACACACAACCCTGACAGGGTCCTGACACACTGTGATACCCCACACACCCCTGACAGCGTCCTGACACACTGTGAGACCCAACACACCACCGACAGGGTCCTGACACACTGTGAGACCCCACACAGCCCTGACAGGGTCCTGAAACACTGTGAGACCCCACACACCACTGACACGGTCCTGACACATGGTGAGACCCCACACACCCCTGGCAGGTTTCTGACACACTGTGAGACCCCACACACACCTGACAGGATACAGTCATAGTGGGAGACCCCACACACACCTGGCAGGGTCCGGACACACTATAAGACGCCACACTCCCCTGACAGGGACCTGATACACTGTGATACCCCACACACTCTTGACAGGGTGCGGACACACTGTGAGACCCCACACACCCCTGACAGGATCCTGACACACAATGAGACGCCACACAACGATGGCAGGGTCTCGATTACACTGTGAGCCCTATCACACTGTGAGATCCCACACGTCCATGACAGAGTCGTGACAGACTGTGAGACCCCACACACACCCGACAGGGTCCTGTCACACAGTGAGACCCCACACACCCCTGGCAGGGACCTGACCCACTGTGAGACCCCACACACCCCTGCCAGGGTCCTGACACACTCTGAGACCCCACACACCACTGCCAGGGTCCTGACACACTGTGAGACACCACACACTTCACAGGGTCCTGACACACTTTGAGACGCCACACACCCGTGGCAGGTTCACGACACACATTAAGATGTCGCACTCCCCTGACAGGGTCCTGACACACTGTGAGACCCCACAGACGACGGACAGGGTCCTGACACACTGTGAGACCCCACACAGCCCTGACAGGGTCCTGAAACACTGTGAGACCCCACACACCACTGACAGTTTCCTGACACATGGAGAGTCCCCACACACCCCTGGCAGGTTCCTTACACACTGTGAGACCGCACCCACACCTGACAGGATATAGTCACAGTGTGAGACCCCACACACCCCTGGCAGGTTTCTGAAACACTGTGAGAGCCCACACACACCTGACAGGATACAGTCATAGTGGGAGACCCCACACACACCTGGCAGGGTCCGGACACACTATAAGACGCCACACTCCCCTGACAGGGACCTGATACACTGTGAGACCCCACACGCCCCTGACAGGGTCCTGACACACTGTGAGACCCCACACGTCCCTGACAGGGTCCTGACTCACTGTGACACCCCACACTCCCCTGACAGGGACCTGATACACTGTGAGACCCCACACACCCCTGACAGGGTCCTGACACACTGTGAGACCCCACACACAGCTGACAGGATACAGTCATAGTGGGAGACCCCACACACACCTGGCAGGGTCCGGACACACTATAAGACGCCACACTCCCCTGACAGGGACCTGATACACTGTGATAACCCACACACTCTTGACAGGGTGCGGACACACTGTGAGACCCCACACATCATTAACAGTGTCCTGAAACACTGTGAGATCCCAGACACCCCAGACAGAGTAAGATACACTTTAAGACCCCACACACTCCTGACAGGGTGTTGACAAACTGTGAGAGCACACACACCACTGACAGGTTCCTGACACATGGTGAGACCCCACACAACCCTGACAGGAAACTGACGCACTGTAAGACCCCACACACATCTGACATTATACAGTCACACTGTGAGACCACACACACCACACAGGGTCCTTACACACATTAAGATGCCACACTCCCCTGATAGGGTCCTGACACACAGTGAGACACCATAAAAAACTGGCAGTGTCCTGGCACAATGTGAGACCACAGACAAGCCTGGCAGTGTCCTGACACTCTGTGAGACCCCTCACACTTGACAGGGCCCTGACACACTCTGAGACACAACACACTCCTGACAGAGTCCTGACACACTGTGAGACCCCACACAAACCTGACAGTGTCCTGTCACACAGTGAGACCCCACACACCCCTGGCAGGGACCTGACGCACTGTGAGACCCCACACACCCCTGCCAGGGTCCTGACTCACTGTGAGACACCACACACCTGACAGGGTCCTGACACACTGTGAGACCCAACACACCACCGACAGGGTCCTGACACACTGTGAGACCCCACACAGCCCTGACAGGGTCCTGAAACACTGTGAGACCCCACACACCACTGAAAGGGTCCTGACACATGGTGAGACCCCACACACCCCTGACAGGTTTCTGACACACTGTGAGACCCCACACACACCTGACAGGATACAGTCATAGTGGGAGACCCCACACACACCTGGCAGGGTCCGGACACACTATAAGACGCCACACTCCCCTGACAGGGACCTGATACACTGTGAGACCCCACACACCCCTGACAGGGTCCTCACACACAGTGAGACACCATAAAACACTGGCAGTGTCCTGACACAAAGGGAGACCCCAGACACGCCTCGCAGTGTCCTGACACGCTATGAGACCACACACAACTCTCAGAGGCTCCTGAAACACTTTGAGACACCACACACCCCTGACAGCGTCCTGACACACTGTGAGACCCCACACATACCTGACAGAGTCCTGACACACAGTGAGACCCCACACACCCCTGACAGGGTACTGACACACTGTGAGACCCCACACACCCCTGATAGGTTCCTGACACACTGTGAGACCCCACACACACCCGACAGTGCCCTGTCACACAGTGAGACCCCACACACCCCTGGCAGGGACCTGACGCACTGTGAGACCCCACACACCCCTGCCAGGGTCCTGACTCACTGTGAGACACCACACACCTCACAGGGTCCTGACACACTGTGAGACCCCACACACTCCTGACAGGGTCCTGACATGCTGTGAGATGCCACACACACCAGACAGGGTCTTGAGATACTGTGAGATCCCACACTCGATCGGCAGGGTCATAACACGGTGTGAGACCCCACACATCACAAACAGTGTCCCGACACACTGTGAGACTCCACGCACAATCCCGATAGGGCCCTGACTCACTGTGAAACCACACACACCCCTGACAGCGTCCTGACACACTGTGAGACCCCAGACACCACCGACAGGGTCCTGACACACTGTGAGACCCCACACAGCCCTGACAGGGTCCTGAAACACTGTGAGACCCCACACACAACTGACAGTTTCCTGACACATGGAGATTCCCCACACACCCCTGGCAGGTTCCTTACACACTGTGAGACCGCACCCACACCTGACAGGATACAGTCATAGTGTGAGACCCCACACACCTCACAGGGTCCTGACACACTATAAGACGCCACACTCCCCTGACAGGGTCCTGACACCCTGAGAGACCCCACACAGCCCTGCACAGGGTCCTGACACACTGTGAGACCCCACACACCACTGACAGGGTCCTGACACATGGTGTGACCCCACACACCCCTGGCAGGTTTCTGACACACTGTGAGACCCCACACATCATTGACAGTGTCCTGAAACACTGTGAGATCGCAGACACCCCTGACAGGGTAAGATACACTTTAAGACCCCACACACTCCTGACAGGGTGTTGACAAACTGTGAGAGCACACACACCCCTGGCAGCTTCCTAACACACAGTGATACCCCACACAACCCTGACAGGAAACTGACGCACTGTAAGACCCCACACACATCTGACATGATACAGTCACACTGTGAGACCACACACACCACACAGGGTCCTTACACACTTTGAGACGCCACACACCCATGGCAGGTTCACAACACACATTAAGATGCCACACTCCCCTGACAGGGTCCTGACACACAGTGAGACACCATAAAAAACTGGCAGTGTCCTGGCACAATGTGAGACCCCAGACAAGCCTGGCAGTGTGCTGACACACTGTGAGACCCCACACACTTGACAGGGCCCTGACACACTCTGAGACCCCACACACTCCTGACAGAGTCCTGACACACTGTGAGACCCCACACACACCGGACAGGGTCCTGACACACTTTGAGACCCCACCCACACCTGACAGGGCCCTGACACACTGTGAGACCCCACACGGTCCTGACAGAGCCCTGACACACTGTGAGACCCCACACACACCTGACAGTGTCCTGTCACACAGTGAGACCCCACACACCCCTGGCAGGGACATGACGCACTGTGAGACCCCACACACCCCTGCCAGGGTCCTGACTCACTGTGAGACACCACACACACCTGACAGGGTCCGGACACACTGTGAGACCCCAGAAACCCCAGGGAGCTTCCTAACACACCGTGAGACCCCACACACACCAGACAGGGTCCTGCCACACTGTGAGATCCCACACGTCCATGACAGAGTCCTGACACATGGTGAGACCCCACACAACCCTGACAGGAACATGACACACAGTAAGACCCCACACACATCTGATAGGATACAGTCACACTATGAGACCACACACACCTCACAGTGTCCTTACGCACTTTGAGATGCTACACACCCGTGGCAGGTTCACGACACACATTAAGATGCCACACTCCCCTGATAGGGTCCTGACACACAGTGAGACTCCATAAAAAACTGGCAGTGTCCTGACACAATGTGAAACCCCAGACACGCCTGGAAGTGTCTTGACACACTGCGAGTCCCCACACACCTGACAGGGCCCTGATACACTGTGAGACCGCACACACATCTGACATGATACAGTCACACTGTGAGACCACACACACCACACAGGGTCCTTACACACTTTGAGACGCCACACACCCGTGGCATGTTCACAACACACATTAAGATGCCACACTCCCCTGACAGGTTCCTGACACACAGTGAGACCCCACACACCACTGACAGTTTCCTGACACATGGAGAGTCCCCACACACCCCTGGCAGGTTCCTTACACACTGTGAGACCGCACCCACACCTGACAGGATACAGTCACAGTGTGAGACCCCACACACCTAACAGTGTCCTGACACACTATAAGACGCCACACTCCCCTGACAGGGTCCTGACACACTGTGAGACCCCACATACCACTGACAGGGTCCTAACACATGGTGAGACCCCACACACCCCTGGCAGGTTTCTGACGCACTGTGAGACCCCACACACAGCTGACAGGATACAGTCATAGTGGGAGACCCCACACACACCTGGCAGGGTCCGGACACACTATAAGACGCCACACTCCCCTGACAGGGACCTGATACACTGTGAGACCCCACACACCCCTGACAGGGTCCTCACACACAGTGAGACACAATAAAACACTAGCAGTGTCCTTACACAAAGGGAGACCCCAGACACGCCTGGCAGTGTCCTGACACGCTATGAGACCACACACAACTCTCAGAGGCTCCTGAAACACTTTGAGACACCACACACCCCTGACAGCGTCCTGACACACTGTGAGTCCCCACACACACCTGACAGGGTCCTGACACACTGTGATACCCCAGACACTCTTGACAGGGTGCTGACACATTGTGAGACCCCACACACACCTGACAGAGTCCTGACACACTCTGAGACCCCACACACTCCTGACAGAGTCCTGACACACTGTGAGACCCCACACACACCGGACAGGGTCCTGACACACTTTGAGACCCCACCCACACCTGACAGGGCCCTGACACACTGTGAGACCCCACACGGTCCTGACAGGGCCCTGACACACTCTGAGACCCCACACACTCCTGACAGGGTCCTGACACACTGTGAGACCCCACCCACACCTGACAGGGACCTGACGCACTGTGAAACCCCACACACCCCTGCCAGGGTCCTGACTCACTGTGAGACACCACACACCTGACAGGGTCCTGACACACTGTGAGACCCCAGAAACCCCAGGGAGCTTCCTAACACACCGTGAGACCCCACACACACCAGACAGGGTCCTGCCACACTGTGAGATCCCACACGTCCATGACACAGTCCTGACACATGGTGAGACCCCACACAACCCTGACAGGAACATGACACACAGTAAGACCCCTCACACATCTGATAGGATACAGTCACACTGTGAGACCACACACACCTCACAGTGTCCTTACGCACTTTGAGATGCTACACACCCGTGGCAGGTTCACAACACACATTAAGATGCCACACTCCCCTGACAGGGACATGACACACTGTGAGACCCCACACACACCTGACAGGTTGCTGACACACTGTGGATCCACACACACCTTATAGGTTCCTGACATACTGTGAGACCCCACACACCCCTGACAGGGTCCTGACACACTGTGAGACCGCACACATACCTGACAGAGTCCTGACACACTGTGAGACCCCACACACCCCTGACAGGTTCCTGACACACCGTGAGACCCAACAAACCCCTGACAGGTTCCTGACACACTGTGAGACCCCACACACCCCTGACAGGGTCCTGACACACTGTGAGACCCCACACACACCTGACAGGATACAGTCATAGTGGGAGACCCCACACACACCTGGCAGGGTCCGGACACACTATAAGACGCCACACTCCCCTGACAGGGACCTGATACACTGTGAGACCCCACACACCCCTGACAGGGTCCTCACACACAGTGAGACACCATAAAACACTGGCAGTGTCCTGACACAAAGGGAGACCCCAGACACGCCTCGCAGTGTCCTGACACGCTATGAGACCACACACAACTCTCAGAGGCTCCTGAAACACTTTGAGACACCACACACCTCTGACAGCGTCCTGACACACTGTGAGACCCCACACACACCTGACAGGGTCCTGATACACTGTGAGACCCCACAAACACCTGACAGGGTCCTGACACACTGTGATACCCCACACACACCTGACAGTGTCCTGACACACTGTGAGTCACCACAAACACCTGACAGGTTCCTGACACACTGTGAGACCCCACACATCATTGACAGTGTCCTGAAACACTGTGAGACCCCACACACACCGGACAGGGTCCTGACACACTTTGAGACCCCACCCACACCTGACAGGGCCCTGACACACTGTGAGACCCCACACGGTCCTGACAGAGCCCTGACACACTGTGAGACCCCACACACACCTGACAGGGTCCTGTCACACAGTGAGACCCCACACACCCCTGGCAGGGACCTGACGCACTGTGAGACCCCACACACCCCTGCCAGGGTCCTGACTCACTGTGAGACACCACACACACCTGACAGGGTCCTGACACACTGTGAGACCCCAGAAACCCCAGGGAGCTTCCTAACACACCGTGAGACCCCACACACACCAGACAGGGTCCTACCACACTGTGAGATCCCACACGTCCATGACAGAGTCCTGACACATGGTGAGACCCCACACAACCCTGACAGGAACATGACACACAGTAAGACCCCACACACATCTGATAGGATACAGTCACACTATGAGACCACACACACCTCACAGTGTCCTTACGCACTTTGAGATGCTACACACCCGTGGCAGGTTCACAACACAGATTAAGATGCCGCACTCCCCTGACAGGGTCCTGACACACAGTGATACCCCACACACTCTTGACAGGGTGCTGACACACTGTGAGACCCCACACACCCCTGACAGGTTCCTGACACACTGTGAGACCCCACACACCCCTGACAGGTTCCTGACACACTGTGAGACCCCACACACCCCTGACAGGTTCCTGACACACTGTGAGACCCCACATATCATTGACAGTGTCCTGAAACACTCTGAGATCCCAGACACCCCTGACAGAGTAAGATACACTATAAGACCCCACACACTCCTGACAGGGTGTTGACAAACTGTGAGAGCACACACACCACTGACAGGTTACTGACACATGGTGAGACCCCACACAACCCTGACAGGAAACTGACGCACTGTAAGACCCCACACACATCTGACATGATACAGTCACACTGTGAGACCACACACACCACACAGGGTCCTTACACACTTTGAGACGCCACACACCCATGGCAGGTTCACAACACACATTAAGATGCCACACTCCCCTGACAGGGTCCTGACACACAGTGAGACACCATAAAAAACTGGCAGTGTCCTGACACAATGTGAGACCACAGACAAGCCTGGCAGTGTCCTGACACTCTGTGAGACCCCACACACTTGACAGGGCCCTGACACACTCTGAGACCCCACACACTCCTGACAGAGTCCTGACACACTGTGAGACCCCACACACACCTGACAGGTTCCTGACACACTGTGAGACCCCACACACCCCTGACAGGGTCCTGACGCACTGTGAGACCCCACACACCCCTGCCAGGGTCCGGACTCACTGTGAGACCCCAGAAACCCCAGGGAGCTTCCTAACACACCGTGAGACCCCACACACACCAGACAGGGTCCTGCCACACTGTGAGATCCCACACGTCCATGACACAGTCCTGACACATGGTGAGACCCCACACAACCCTGACAGGAACATGACACACAGTAAGACTCCTCACACATCTGATAGGATACAGTCACACTGTGAGACCACACACACCTCACAGTGTCCTTACGCACTTTGAGATGCTACACACCCGTGGCAGGTTCACAACACACATTAAGATGCCACACTCCCCTGACAGGGACATGACACACTGTGAGACCCCACACACACCTGACAGGTTGCTGACACACTGTGAGACCGCACACATACCTGACAGAGTCCTGACACACTGTGAGACCCCACACACCCCTGACAGGTTCCTGACACACCGTGAGACCCAACAAACCCCTGACAGTTTCCTGACACACTGTGAGACCCCACACACCCCTGACAGGGTCCTGACACACTGTGAGACCCCACACACACCTGACAGGATACAGTCATAGTGGGAGACCCCACACACACCCGGCAGGGTCCGGACACACTATAAGACGCCACACTCCCCTGACAGGGACCTGATACACTGTGAGACCCCACACACCCCTGACAGGGTCCTCACACACAGTGAGACACCATAAAACACTGGCAGTGTCCTGACACAAAGGGAGACCCCAGACACGCCTCGCAGTGTCCTGACACGCTATGAGACCACACACAACTCTCAGAGGCTCCTGAAACACTTTGAGACACCACACACCCCTGACAGCGTCCTGACACACTGTGAGACCCCACACACACCTGACAGGGTCCTGATACACTGTGAGACCCCACAAACACCTGACAGGGTCCTGACACACTGTGATACCCCACACACACCTGACAGTGTCCTGACACACTGTGAGTCACCACAAACACCTGACAGGTTCCTGACACACTGTGAGACCCCACACATCATTGACAGTGTCCTGAAACACTGTGAGATCGCAGACACCCCTGACAGGGTAAGATACACTTTAAGACCCCACACACTCCTGACAGGGTGTTGACAAACTGTGAGAGCACACACACCCCTGGCAGCTTCCTAACACACAGTGATACCCCACACAACCCTGACAGGAAACTGACGCACTGTAAGACCCCACACACACCTGACATGATACAGTCACACTGTGAGACCACACACACCACACAGGGTCCTTACACACTTTGAGACGCCACACACCCATGGCAGGTTCACAACACACATTAAGATGCCACACTCCCCTGACAGGGTCCTGACACACAGTGAGACACCATAAAAACCTGGCAGTGTCCTGGCACAATGTGAGACCCCAGACAAGCCTGGCAGTGTCCTGACACACTGTGAGACCCCACACACTTGACAGGGCCCTGACACACTCTGAGACCCCACACACTCCTGACAGAGTCCTGACACACTGTGAGACCCCACACACACCGGACAGGGTCCTGACACACTTTGAGACCCCACCCACACCTGACAGGGCCCTGACACACTGTGAGACCCCACACGGTCCTGACAGAGCCCTGACACACTGTGAGACCCCACACACACCTGACAGTGTCCTGTCACACAGTGAGACCCCACACACCCCTGGCAGGGACCTGACGCACCGTGAGACCCCACACACCCCTGCCAGGGTCCTGACACACTGTGAGACACCACACACACCTGACAGGGTCCTGACTCACTGTGAGACCCCAGAAACCCCAGGGAGCTTCATAACACACCGTGAGACCCCACACACACCAGACAGGGTCCTGCCACACTGTGAGATCCCACACGTCCATGACAGAGTCCTGACACATGGTGAGACCCCACACAACCCTGACAGGAACATGACACACAGTAAGACCCCACACACATCTGATAGGATACAGTCACACTATGAGACCACACACACCTCACAGTGTCCTTACGCACTTTGAGATGCTACACACCCGTGGCAGGTTCACAACACACATTAAGATGCCACACTCCCCTGATAGGGTCCTGACACACAGTGAGACACCATAAAAAACTGGCAGTGTCCTGACACAGTGTGAAACCCCAGACACGCCTGGAAGTGTCTTGACACACTGCGAGTCCCCACACACCTGACAGGGCCCTGATACACTGTGAGACCGCACACACATCTGACATGATACAGTCACACTGTGAGACCACACACACCACACAGGGTCCTTACATACTTTGAGACGCCACACACCCGTGGCATGTTCACAACACACATTAAGATGCCACACTCCCCTGACAGGGTCCTGACACACTGTGAGACCCCACATACCACTGACAGGGTCCTGACACATGGTGAGACCCCACACACCCCTGACAGCGTCCTGACACACTGTGAGTCCCCACACACACTTGACAGGGTCCTGACACACTGTGATACCCCACACACTCTTGACAGGGTGCTGACACACTGTGAGACCCCACACACCCCTGACAGGTTCCTGACACACTGTGAGACCCCACACACCCCTGACAGGTTCCTGACACACTGTGAGACCCCACACACCCCTGACAGGTTCCTGACACACTGTGAGACCCCACACATCATTGACAGTGTCCTGAAACACTCTGAGATCCCAGACACCCCTGACAGAGTAAGATACACTATAAGACCCCACACACTCCTGACAGGGTGTTGACAAACTGTGAGAGCACACACACCACTGACAGGTTCCTGACACATGGTGAGACCCCACACAACCCTGACAGGAAACTGACGCACTGTAAGACCCCACACACATCTGACATGATACAGTCACACTGTGAGACCACACACACCACACAGGGTCCTTACACACTTTGAGACGCCACACACCCATGGCAGGTTCACAACACACATTAAGATGCCACACTCCCCTGACAGGGTCCTGACACACAGTGAGACACCATAAAAAACTGGCAGTGTCCTGACACAATGTGAGACCACAGACAAGCCTGGCAGTGTCCTGACACTCTGTGAGACCCCACACACTTGACAGGGCCCTGACACACTCTGAGACCCCACACACTCCTGACAGAGTCCTGACACACTGTGAGACCCCACACACACCTGACAGGGTCCTGACACACTGTGAGACCCCACCCACACCTGACAGGGACCTGACGCACTGTGAGACCCCACACACCCCTGCCAGGGTCCTGACTCACTGTGAGACACCACACACCTGACAGGGTCCTGACACACTGTGAGACCCCAGAAACCCCAGGGAGCTTCCTAACACACCGTGAGACCCCACACACACCAGACAGGGTCCTGCCACACTGTGAGATCCCACACGTCCATGACAGAGTCCTGACACATGGTGCGACCCCACACAACCCTGACAGGAACATGACACACAGTAAGACCCCTCACACATCTGATAGGATACAGTCACACTGTGAGACCACACACACCTCACAGTGTCCTTACGCACTTTGAGATGCTACACACCCGTGGCAGGTTCACAACACACATTAAGATGCCACACTCCCCTGACAGGGACATGACACACTGTGAGACCCCACACACACCTGACAGGTTGCTGACACACTGTGGATCCACACACACCTTATAGGTTCCTGACATACTGTGAGACCCCACACACCCCTGACAGGGTCCTGACACACTGTGAGACCGCACACATACCTGACAGAGTCCTGACACACTGTGAGACCCCACACACCCCTGACAGGGACCTGATACACTGTGAGACCCCACACACCCCTGACAGGGTCCTGACACACTGTGAGACCCCACACACACCTGACAGGATACAGTCATAGTGGGAGACCCCACACACACCTGGCAGGGTCCGGACACACTATAAGACGCCACCCTCCCCTGACAGGGACCTGATACACTGTGAGACCCCACACACCCCTGACAGGGTCCTCACACACAGTGAGACACCATAAAACACTGGCAGTGTCCTGACACAAAGGGAGACCCCAGACACGCCTCGCAGTGTCCTGACACGCTATGAGACCACACACAACTCACAGAGGCTCCTGAAACACTTTGAGACACCACACACCCCTGACAGCGTCCTGACACACTGTGAGACCCCACACACACCTGACAGGGTCCTGATACACTGTGAGACCCCACAAACACCTGACAGGGTCCTGACACACTGTGATACCCCACACACACCTGACAGGGTCCTGACACACTGTGAGTCACCACAAACACCTGACAGGTTCCTGACACACTGTGAGACCCCACACATCATTGACAGTGTCCTGAAACACTGTGAGATCGCAGACACCCCTGACAGGGTAAGATACACTTTAAGACCCCACACACTCCTGACAGGGTGTTGACAAACTGTGAGAGCACACACACCCCTGGCAGCTTCCTAACACACAGTGATACCCCACACAACCCTGACAGGAAACTGACGCACTGTGAGACCCCACACACACCTGACATGATACAGTCACACTGTGAGACCACACACACCACACAGGGTCCTTACACACTTTGAGACGCCACACACCCATGGCAGGTTCACAACACACATTAAGATGCCACACTCCCCTGACAGGGTCCTGACACACAGTGAGACACCATAAAAACCTGGCAGTGTCCTGGCAAAATGTGAGACCCCAGACAAGCCTGGCAGTGTCCTGACACACTGTGAGACCCCACACACTTGACAGGGCCCTGACACACTCTGAGACCCCACACACACCTGACAGAGTCCTGACACACTGTGAGACCCCACACACACCGGACAGGGTCCTGACACACTTTGAGACCCCACCCACACCTGACAGGGCCCTGACACACTGTGAGACCCCACACGGTCCTGACAGAGCCCTGACACACTGTGAGACCCCACACACACCTGACAGTGTCCTGTCACACTGTGAGACCCCACACACCCCTGACAGGTTCCTGACACACCGTGAGACCCAACAAACCCCCGACAGGTTCCTGACACACTGTGAGACCCCACACACCCCTGACAGGGTCCCGACACACTGTGAGACCCCACACACACCTGACAGGATACAGTCATAGTGGGAGACCCCACACACACCTGGCAGGATCCGGACACACTATAAGACGCCACACTCCCCTGACAGGGACCTGATACACTGTGAGACCCCACACACCCCTGACAGGGTCCTCACACACAGTGAGACACCATAAAACACTGGCAGTGTCCTGACACAAAGGGAGACCCCAGACACGCCTCGCAGTGTCCTGACACGCTATGAGACCACACACAACTCTCAGAGGCTCCTGAAACACTTTGAGACACCACACACCCCTGACAGCGTCCTGACACACTGTGAGACCCCACACACACCTGACAGGGTCCTGATACACTGTGAGACCCCACAAACACCTGACAGGGTCCTGACACACTGTGATACCCCACACACACCTGACAGTGTCCTGACACACTGTGAGTCACCACAAACACCTGACAGGTTCCTGACACACTGTGAGACCCCACACATCATTGACAGTGTCCTGAAACACTGTGAGATCGCAGACACCCCTGACAGGGTAAGATACACTTTAAGACCCCACACACTCCTGACAGGGTGTTGACAAACTGTGAGAGCACACACACCCCTGGCAGCTTCCTAACACACAGTGATACCCCACACAACCCTGACAGGAAACTGACGCACTGTAAGACCCCACACACACCTGACATGATACAGTCACACTGTGAGACCACACACACCACACAGGGTCCTTACACACTTTGAGACGCCACACACCCATGGCAGGTTCACAACACACATTAAGGTGCCACACTCCCCTGACAGGGTCCTGACACACAGTGAGACACCATAAAAACCTGGCAGTGTCCCGGCACAATGTGAGACCCCAGACAAGCCTGGCAGTGTCCTGACACACTGTGAGACCCCACACACTTGACAGGGCCCTGACACACTCTGAGACCCCACACACTCCTGACAGAGTCCTGACACACTGTGAGACCCCACACACACCGGACAGGGTCCTGACACACCTTGAGACCCCACCCACACCTGACAGGGCCCTGACACACTGTGAGACCCCACACGGTCCTGACAGAGCCCTGACACACTGTGAGACCCCACACACACCTGACAGTGTCCTGTCACACAGTGAGACCCCACACACCCCTGGCAGGGACCTGACGCACTGTGAGACCCCACACACCCCTGCCAGGGTCCTGACACACTGTGAGACACCACACACACCTGACAGGGTCCTGACTCACTGTGAGACCCCAGAAACCCCAGGGAGCTTCATAACACACCGTGAGACCCCACACACACCAGACAGGGTCCTGCCACACTGTGAGATCCCACACGTCCATGACAGAGTCCTGACACATGGTGAGACCCCACACAACCCTGACAGGAACATGACACACAGTAAGACCCCACACACATCTGATAGGATACAGTCACACTATGAGACCACACACACCTCACAGTGTCCTTACGCACTTTGAGATGCTACACACCCGTGGCAGGTTCACAACACACATTAAGATGCCACACTCCCCTGATAGGGTCCTGACACACAGTGAGACACCATAAAAAACTGGCAGTGTCCTGACACAGTGTGAAACCCCAGACACGCCTGGAAGTGTCTTGACACACTGCGAGTCCCCACACACCTGACAGGGCCCTGATACACTGTGAGACCGCACACACATCTGACATGATACAGTCACACTGTGAGACCACACACACCACACAGGGTCCTTACACACTTTGAGACGCCACACACCCGTGGCATGTTCACAACACACATTAAGATGCCACACTCCCCTGACAGGGTCCTGACACACTGTGAGACCCCACATACCACTGACAGGGTCCTGACACATGGTGAGACCCCACACACCCCTGACAGCGTCCTGACACACTGTGAGTCCCCACACACACTTGACAGGGTCCTGACACACTGTGATACCCCACACACTCTTGACAGTGTGCTGACACACTGTGAGACCCCACACACCCCTGACAGGTTCCTGACACACTGTGAGACCCCACACACCCCTGACAGGTTCCTGACACACTGTGAGACCCCACACACCCCTGACAGGTTCCTGACACACTGTGAGACCCCACACATCATTGACAGTGTCCTGAAACACTCTGAGATCCCAGGCACCCCTGACAGAGTAAGATACACTATAAGACCCCACACACTCCTGACAGGGTGTTGACAAACTGTGAGAGCACACACACCACTGACAGGTTCCTGACACATGGTGAGACCCCACACAACCCTGACAGGGACCTGACGCACTGTGAGACCCCACACACCCCTGCCAGGGTCCTGACTCACTGTGAGACACCACACACCTGACAGGGTCCTGACACACTGTGAGACCCCAGAAACCCCAGGGAGCTTCCTAACACACCGTGAGACCCCACACACACCAGACAGGGTCCTGCCACACTGTGAGATCCCACACGTCCATGACAGAGTCCTGACACATGGTGAGACCCCACACAACCCTGACAGGAACATGACACACAGTAAGACTCCTCACACATCTGATAGGATACAGTCACACTGTGAGACCACACACACCTCACAGTGTCCTTACGCACTTTGAGATGCTACACACCCGTTGCAGGTTCACAACACACATTAAGATGCCACACTCCCCTGACAGGGACATGACACACTGTGAGACCCCACACACACCTGACAGGTTGCTGACACACTGTGGATCCACACACACCTTATAGGTTCCTGACGCACTGTAAGACCCCACACACATCTGACATGATACAGTCACACTGTGAGACCACACACACCACACAGGGTCCTTACACACTTTGAGACGCCACACACCCATGGCAGGTTCACAACACACATTAAGATGCCACACTCCCCTGACAGGGTCCTGACACACAGTGAGACACCATAAAAAACTGGCAGTGTCCTGACACAATGTGAGACCACAGACAAGCCTGGCAGTGTCCTGACACTCTGTGAGACCCCACACACTTGACAGGGCCCTGACACACTCTGAGACCCCACACACTCCTGACAGAGTCCTGACACACTGTGAGACCCCACACACACCTGACAGGGTCCTGACACACTGTGAGACCCCACCCACACCTGACAGGGACCTGACGCACTGTGAGACCCCACACACCCCTGCCAGGGTCCTGACTCACTGTGAGACACCACACACCTGACAGGGTCCTGACACACTGTGAGACCCCAGAAACCCCAGGGAGCTTCCTAACACACCGTGAGACCCCACACACACCAGACAGGGTCCTGCCACACTGTGAGATCCCACACGTCCATGACAGAGTCCTGACACATGGTGAGACCCCACACAACCCTGACAGGAACATGACACACAGTAAGACTCCTCACACATCTGATAGGATACAGTCACACTGTGAGACCACACACACCTCACAGTGTCCTTACGCACTTTGAGATGCTACACACCCGTTGCAGGTTCACAACACACATTAAGATGCCACACTCCCCTGACAGGGACATGACACACTGTGAGACCCCACACACACCTGACAGGTTGCTGACACACTGTGGATCCACACACACCTTATAGGTTCCTGACATACTGTGAGACCCCACACACCCCTGACAGGGTCCTGACACACTGTGAGACCGCACACATACCTGACAGAGTCCTGACACACTGTGAGACCCCACACACCCCTGACAGGTTCCTGACACACCGTGAGACCCAACAAACCCCTGACAGGTTCCTGACACACTGTGAGACCCCACACACCCCTGACAGGGTCCTGACACACTGTGAGACCCCACACACACCTGACAGGATACAGTCCTAGTGGGAGACCCCACACACACCTGGCAGGGTCCGGACACACTATAAGACGCCACACTCCCCTGACAGGGACCTGATACACTGTGAGACCCCACACACCCCTGACAGGGTCCTCACACACAGTGAGACACCATAAAACACTGGCAGTGTCCTGACACAAAGGGAGACCCCAGACACGCCTCGCAGTGTCCTGACACGCTATGAGACCACACACAACTCTCAGAGGCTCCTGAAACACTTTGAGACACCACACACCCCTGGCAGCGTCCTGACACACTGTGAGACCCCACACACACCTGACAGGGTCCTGATACACTGTGAGACCCCACAAACACCTGACAGGGTCCTGACACACTGGGATACCCCACACACACCTGACAGTGTCCTGACACACTGTGAGTCACCACAAACACCTGACAGGTTCCTGACACACTGTGAGACCCCACACATCATTGACAGTGTCCTGAAACACTGTGAGATCGCAGACACCCCTGACAGGGTAAGATACACTTTAAGACCCCACACACTCCTGACAGGGTGTTGACAAACTGTGAGAGCACACACACCCCTGGCAGCTTCCTAACACACAGTGATACCCCACACAACCCTGACAGGGAACTGACGCACTGTAAGACCCCACACACACCTGACATGATACAGTCACACTGTGAGACCACACACACCACACAGGGTCCTTACACACTTTGAGACGCCACACACCCATGGCAGGTTCACAACACACATTAAGATGCCACACTCCCCTGACAGGGTCCTGACACACAGTGAGACACCATAAAAACCTGGCAGTGTCCTGGCACAATGTGAGACCCCAGACAAGCCTGGCAGTGTCCTGACACACTGTGAGACCCCACACACTTGACAGGGCCCTGACACACTCTGAGACCCCACACACTCCTGACAGAGTCCTGACACACTGTGAGACCCCACACACACCGGACAGGGTCCTGACACACTTTGAGACCCCACCCACACCTGACAGGGCCCTGACACACTGTGAGACCCCACACGGTCCTGACAGAGCCCTGACACACTGTGAGACCCCACACACACCTGACAGTGTCCTGTCACACAGTGAGACCCCACACACCCCTGGCAGGGACCTGACGCACTGTGAGACCCCACACACCCCTGCCAGGGTCCTGACACACTGTGAGACACCACACACACCTGACAGGGTCCTGACTCACTGTGAGATCCCAGAAACCCCAGGGAGCTTCCTAACACACCGTGAGACCCCACACACACCAGACAGGGTCCTGCCACACTGTGAGATCCCACACGTCCATGACAGAGTCCTGACACATGGTGAGACCCCACACAACCCTGACAGGAACATGACACACAGTAAGACCCCACACACATCTGATAGGATACAGTCACACTATGAGACCACACACACCTCACAGTGTCCTTACGCACTTTGAGATGCTACACACCCGTGGCAGGTTCACAACACACATTAAGATGCCACACTCCCCTGACAGGGACATGACACACTGTGAGACCCCACACACACCTGACAGGTTGCTGACACACTGTGGATCCACACACACCTTATAGGTTCCTGACATACTGTGAGACCCCACACACCCCTGACAGGGTCCTGACACACTGTGAGACCGCACACATACCTGACAGAGTCCTGACACACTGTGAGACCCCACACACCCCTGACAGGTTCCTGACACACCGTGAGACCCAACAAACCCCTGACAGGTTCCTGACACACTGTGAGACCCCACACACCCCTGACAGGGTCCTGACACACTGTGAGACCCCACACACACCTGACAGGATACAGTCATAGTGTGAGACCCCACACACACCTGGCAGGGTCCGGACACACTATAAGACGCCACACTCCCCTGACAGGTTCCTGACACACTGTGAGACCCCACACACCCCTGACAGGGTCCTCACACACAGTGAGACACCATAAAACACTGGCAGTGTCCTGACACAAAGGGAGACCCCAGACACGCCTCGCAGTGTCCTGACACGCTATGAGACCACACACAACTCTCAGAGGCTCCTGAAATACTTTGAGACACCACACACCCCTGACAGCGTCCTGACACACTGTGAGACCCCACACACACCTGACAGGGTCCTGATACACTGTGAGACCCCACAAACACCTGCCAGGGTCCTGACACACTGTGATACCCCACACACACCTGACAGTGTCCTGACACACTGTGAGTCACCACAAACACCTGACAGGTTCCTGACACACTGTGAGACCCCACACATCATTGACAGTGTCCTGAAACACTGTGAGATCGCAGACACCCCTGACAGGGTAAGATACACTTTAAGACCCCACACACTCCTGACAGGGTGTTGACAAACTGTGAGAGCACACACACCCCTGGCAGCTTCCTAACACACAGTGATACCCCACACAACCCTGACAGGAAACTGACGCACTGTAAGACCCCACACACACCTGACATGATACAGTCACACTGTGAGACCACACACACCACACAGGGTCCTTACACACTTTGAGACGCCACACACCCATGGCAGGTTCACAACACACATTAAGATGCCACACTCCCCTGACAGGGTCCTGACACACAGTGAGACACCATAAAAACCTGGCAGTGTCCTGGCACAATGTGAGACCCCAGACAAGCCTGGCAGTGTCCTGACACACTGTGAGACCCCACACACCTGACAGGGTCCTGACTCACTGTGAGACCCCAGAAACCCCAGGGAGCTTCATAACACACCGTGAGACCCCACACACACCAGACAGGGTCCTGCCACACTGTGAGATCCCACACGTCCATGACAGAGTCCTGACACATGGTGAGACCCCACACAACCCTGACAGGAACATGACACACAGTAAGACCCCACACACATCTGATAGGATACAGTCACACTATGAGACCACACACACCTCACAGTGTCCTTACGCACTTTGAGATGCTACACACCCGTGGCAGGTTCACAACACACATTAAGATGCCACACTCCCCTGATAGGGTCCTGACACACAGTGAGACACCATAAAAAACTGGCAGTGTCCTGACACAGTGTGAAACCCCAGACACGCCTGGAAGTGTCTTGACACACTGCGAGTCCCCACACACCTGACAGGGCCCTGATACACTGTGAGACCGCACACACATCTGACATGATACAGTCACACTGTGAGACCACACACACCACACAGGGTCCTTACACACTTTGAGACGCCACACACCCGTGGCATGTTCACAACACACATTAAGATGCCACACTCCCCTGACAGGGTCCTGACACACTGTGAGACCCCACATACCACTGACAGGGTCCTGACACATGGTGAGACCCCACACACCCCTGACAGCGTCCTGACACACTGTGAGTCCCCACACACACTTGACAGGGTCCTGACACACTGTGATACCCCACACACTCTTGACAGTGTGCTGACACACTGTGAGACCCCACACACCCCTGACAGGTTCCTGACACACTGTGAGACCCCACACACCCCTGACAGGTTCCTGACACACTGTGAGACCCCACACACCCCTGACAGGTTCCTGACACACTGTGAGACCCCACACATCATTGACAGTGTCCTGAAACACTCTGAGATCCCAGACACCCCTGACAGAGTAAGATACACTATAAGACCCCACACACTCCTGACAGGGTGTTGACAAACTGTGAGAGCACACACACCACTGACAGGTTCCTGACACATGGTGAGACCCCACACAACCCTGACAGGAAACTGACGCACTGTAAGACCCCACACACATCTGACATGATACAGTCACACTGTGAGACCACACACACCACACAGGGTCCTTACACACTTTGAGACGCCACACACCCATGGCAGGTTCACAACACACATTAAGATGCCACACTCCCCTGACAGGGTCCTGACACACAGTGAGACACCATAAAAAACTGGCAGTGTCCTGACACAATGTGAGACCACAGACAAGCCTGGCAGTGTCCTGACACTCTGTGAGACCCCACACACTTGACAGGGCCCTGACACACTCTGAGACCCCACACACTCCTGACAGAGTCCTGACACACTGTGAGACCCCACACACACCTGACAGGGTCCTGACACACTGTGAGACCCCACCCACACCTGACAGGGACCTGACGCACTGTGAGACCCCACACACCCCTGCCAGGGTCCTGACTCACTGTGAGACACCACACACCTGACAGGGTCCTGA
Organism: Hemitrygon akajei; assembly: GCF_048418815.1. Lineage (NCBI taxonomy): Eukaryota > Metazoa > Chordata > Chondrichthyes > Myliobatiformes > Dasyatidae > Hemitrygon > Hemitrygon akajei. The sequence continues at coordinate 764,861 of NW_027332008.1, read as the reverse complement.
CACACTGTGAGACCCCAGAAACCCCAGGGAGCTTCCTAACACACCGTGAGACCCCACACACACCAGACAGGGTCCTGCCACACTGTGAGATCCCACACGTCCATGACAGAGTCCTGACACATGGTGAGACCCCACACAACCCTGACAGGAACATGACACACAGTAAGACTCCTCACACATCTGATAGGATACAGTCACACTGTGAGACCACACACACCTCACAGTGTCCTTACGCACTTTGAGATGCTACACACCCGTGGCAGGTTCACAACACACATTAAGATGCCACACTCCCCTGACAGGGACATGACACACTGTGAGACCCCACACACACCTGACAGGTTGCTGACACACTGTGGATCCACACACACCTTATAGGTTCCTGACATACTGTGAGACCCCACACACCCCTGACAGGGTCCTGACACACTGTGAGACCGCACACATACCTGACAGAGTCCTGACACACTGTGAGACCCCACACACCCCTGACAGGTTCCTGACACACCGTGAGACCCAACAAACCCCTGACAGGTTCCTGACACACTGTGAGACCCCACACACCCCTGACAGGGTCCTGACACACTGTGAGACCCCACACACACCTGACAGGATACAGTCATAGTGGGAGACCCCACACACACCTGGCAGGGTCCGGACACACTATAAGACGCCACACTCCCCTGACAGGGACCTGATACACTGTGAGACCCCACACACCCCTGACAGGGTCCTCACACACAGTGAGACACCATAAAACACTGGCAGTGTCCTGACACAAAGGGAGACCCCAGACACGCCTCGCAGTGTCCTGACACGCTATGAGACCACACACAACTCTCAGAGGCTCCTGAAACACTTTGAGACACCACACACCCCTGGCAGCGTCCTGACACACTGTGAGACCCCACACACACCTGACAGGGTCCTGATACACTGTGAGACCCCACAAACACCTGACAGGGTCCTGACACACTGGGATACCCCACACACACCTGACAGTGTCCTGACACACTGTGAGTCACCACAAACACCTGACAGGTTCCTGACACACTTTGAGACCCCACACATCATTGACAGTGTCCTGAAACACTGTGAGATCGCAGACACCCCTGACAGGGTAAGATACACTTTAAGACCCCACACACTCCTGACAGGGTGTTGACAAACTGTGAGAGCACACACACCCCTGGCAGCTTCCTAACACACAGTGATACCCCACACAACCCTGACAGGGAACTGACGCACTGTAAGACCCCACACACACCTGACATGATACAGTCACACTGTGAGACCACACACACCACACAGGGTCCTTACACACTTTGAGACGCCACACACCCATGGCAGGTTCACAACACACATTAAGATGCCACACTCCCCTGACAGGGTCCTGACACACAGTGAGACACCATAAAAACCTGGCAGTGTCCTGGCACAATGTGAGACCCCAGACAAGCCTGGCAGTGTCCTGACACACTGTGAGACCCCACACACTTGACAGGGCCCTGACACACTCTGAGACCCCACACACTCCTGACAGAGTCCTGACACACTGTGAGACCCCACACACACCGGACAGGGTCCTGACACACTTTGAGACCCCACCCACACCTGACAGGGCCCTGACACACTGTGAGACCCCACACGGTCCTGACAGAGCCCTGACACACTGTGAGACCCCACACACACCTGACAGTGTCCTGTCACACAGTGAGACCCCACACACCCCTGGCAGGGACCTGACGCACTGTGAGACCCCACACACCCCTGCCAGGGTCCTGACACACTGTGAGACACCACACACACCTGACAGGGTCCTGACTCACTGTGAGATCCCAGAAACCCCAGGGAGCTTCCTAACACACCGTGAGACCCCACACACACCAGACAGGGTCCTGCCACACTGTGAGATCCCACACGTCCATGACAGAGTCCTGACACATGGTGAGACCCCACACAACCCTGACAGGAACATGACACACAGTAAGACCCCACACACATCTGATAGGATACAGTCACACTATGAGACCACACACACCTCACAGTGTCCTTACGCACTTTGAGATGCTACACACCCGTGGCAGGTTCACAACACACATTAAGATGCCACACTCCCCTGACAGGGACATGACACACTGTGAGACCCCACACACACCTGACAGGTTGCTGACACACTGTGGATCCACACACACCTTATAGGTTCCTGACATACTGTGAGACCCCACACACCCCTGACAGGGTCCTGACACACTGTGAGACCGCACACATACCTGACAGAGTCCTGACACACTGTGAGACCCCACACACCCCTGACAGGTTCCTGACACACCGTGAGACCCAACAAACCCCTGACAGGTTCCTGACACACTGTGAGACCCCACACACCCCTGACAGGGTCCTGACACACTGTGAGACCCCACACACACCTGACAGGATACAGTCATAGTGTGAGACCCCACACACACCTGGCAGGGTCCGGACACACTATAAGACGCCACACTCCCCTGACAGGTTCCTGACACACTGTGAGACCCCACACACCCCTGACAGGGTCCTCACACACAGTGAGACACCATAAAACACTGGCAGTGTCCTGACACAAAGGGAGACCCCAGACACGCCTCGCAGTGTCCTGACACGCTATGAGACCACACACAACTCTCAGAGGCTCCTGAAATACTTTGAGACACCACACACCCCTGACAGCGTCCTGACACACTGTGAGACCCCACACACACCTGACAGGGTCCTGATACACTGTGAGACCCCACAAACACCTGACAGGGTCCTGACACACTGCGATACCCCACACACACCTGACAGTGTCCTGACACACTGTGAGTCACCACAAACACCTGACAGGTTCCTGACACACTGTGAGACCCCACACATCATTGACAGTGTCCTGAAACACTGTGAGATCGCAGACACCCCTGACAGGGTAAGATACACTTTAAGACCCCACACACTCCTGACAGGGTGTTGACAAACTGTGAGAGCACACACACCCCTGGCAGCTTCCTAACACACAGTGATACCCCACACAACCCTGACAGGAAACTGACGCACTGTAAGACCCCACACACACCTGACATGATACAGTCACACTGTGAGACCACACACACCACACAGGGTCCTTACACACTTTGAGACGCCACACACCCATGGCAGGTTCACAACACACATTAAGATGCCACACTCCCCTGACAGGGTCCTGACACACAGTGAGACACCATAAAAACCTGGCAGTGTCCTGGCACAATGTGAGACCCCAGACAAGCCTGGCAGTGTCCTGACACACTGTGAGACCCCACACACTTGACAGGGCCCTGACACACTCTGAGACCCCACACACTCCTGACAGAGTCCTGACACACTGTGAGACCCCACACACACCGGACATGGTCCTGACACACTTTGAGACCCCACCCACACCTGACAGGGCCCTGACACACTGTGAGACCCCACACGGTCCTGACAGAGCCCTGACACACTGTGAGACCCCACACACACCTGACAGTGTCCTGTCACACTGTGAGACCCCACACACCCCTGACAGGTTCCTGACACACTGTGAGACCCCACACACACCTGACAGGATACAGTCATAGTGTGAGACCCCACACACACCTGGCAGGGTCCGGACACACTATAAGACGCCACACTCCCCTGACAGGTTCCTGACACACTGTGAGACCCCACACACCCCTGACAGGGTCCTCACACACAGTGAGACACCATAAAACACTGGCAGTGTCCTGACACAAAGGGAGACCCCAGACACGCCTCGCAGTGTCCTGACACGCTATGAGACCACACACAACTCTCAGAGGCTCCTGAAACACTTTGAGACACCACACACCTCTGACAGCGTCCTGACACACTGTGAGACCCCACACACACCTGACAGGGTCCTGATACACTGTGAGACCCCACAAACACCTGACAGGGTCCTGACACACTGTGATACCCCACACACACCTGACAGTGTCCTGACACACTGTGAGTCACCACAAACACCTGACAGGTTCCTGACACACTGTGAGACCCCACACATCATTGACAGTGTCCTGAAACACTGTGAGATCGCAGACACCCCTGACAGGGTAAGATACACTTTAAGACCCCACACACTCCTGACAGGGTGTTGACAAACTGTGAGAGCACACACACCCCTGGCAGCTTCCTAACACACAGTGATACCCCACACAACCCTGACAGGAAACTGACGCACTGTAAGACCCCACACACACCTGACATGATACAGTCACACTGTGAGACCACACACACCACACAGGGTCCTTACACACTTTGAGACGCCACACACCCATGGCAGGTTCACAACACACATTAAGATGCCACACTCCCCTGACAGGGTCCTGACACACAGTGAGACACCATAAAAACCTGGCAGTGTCCTGGCACAATGTGAGACCCCAGACAAGCCTGGCAGTGTCCTGACACACTGTGAGACCCCACACACTTGACAGGGCCCTGACACACTCTGAGACCCCACACACTCCTGACAGAGTCCTGACACACTGTGAGACCCCACACACACCGGACAGGGTCCTGACACACTTTGAGACCCCACCCACACCTGACAGGGCCCTGACACACTGTGAGACCCCACACGGTCCTGACAGAGCCCTGACACACTGTGAGACCCCACACACACCTGACAGTGTCCTGTCACACTGTGAGACCCCACACACCCCTGACAGGTTCCTGACACACTGTGAGACCCCACACACACCTGACAGGATACAGTCATAGTGTGAGACCCCACACACACCTGGCAGGGTCCGGACACACTATAAGACGCCACACTCCCCTGACAGGTTCCTGACACACGGTGAGACCCCACACACCCCTGACAGGGTCCTCACACACAGTGAGACACCATAAAACACTGGCAGTGTCCTGACACAAAGGGAGACCCCAGACACGCCTCGCAGTGTCCTGACACGCTATGAGACCACACACAACTCTCAGAGGCTCCTGAAACACTTTGAGACACCACACACCCCTGACAGCGTCCTGACACACTGTGAGACCCCACACACACCTGACAGGGTCCTGATACACTGTGAGACCCCACAAACACCTGACAGGGTCCTGACACACTGTGATACCCCACACACACCTGACAGTGTCCTGACACACTGTGAGTCACCACAAACACCTGACAGGTTCCTGACACACTTTGAGACCCCACACATCATTGACAGTGTCCTGAAACACTGTGAGATCGCAGACACCCCTGACAGGGTAAGATACACTTTAAGACCCCACACACTCCTGACAGGGTGTTGACAAACTGTGAGAGCACACACACCCCTGGCAGCTTCCTAACACACAGTGATACCCCACACAACCCTGACAGGAAACTGACGCACTGTAAGACCCCACACACAACTGACATGATACAGTCACACTGTGAGACCACACACACCACACAGGGTCCTTACACACTTTGAGACGCCACACACCCATGGCAGGTTCACAACACACATTAAGGTGCCACACTCCCCTAACAGGGTCCTGACACACAGTGAGACACCATAAAAACCTGGCAGTGTCCTGGCACAATGTGAGACCCCAGACAAGCCTGGCAGTGTCCTGACACACTGTGAGACCCCACACACTTGACAGGGCCCTGACACACTCTGAGACCCCGCACACTCCTGACAGGGTCCTGACACACTGTGAGACCCCGCACACACCGGACAGGGTCCTGACACACTTTGAGACCCCACCCACACCTGACAGGGCCCTGACACACTGTGAGACCCCACACGGTCCTGACAGAGCCCTGACACACTGTGAGACCCCACACACACCTGACAGTGTCCTGTCACACAGTGAGACCCCACACACCCCTGGCAGGGACCTGACGCACTGTGAGACCCCACACACCCCTGCCAGGTTCCTGACACACTGTGAGACACCACACACACCTGACAGGGTCCTGACTCACTGTGAGACCCCAGAAACCCCAGGGAGCTTCATAACACACCGTGAGACCCCACACACACCAGACAGGGTCCTGCCACACTGTGAGATCCCACACGTCCATGACAGAGTCCTGACACATGGTGAGACCCCACACAACCCTGACAGGAACATGACACACAGTAAGACCCCACACACATCTGATAGGATACAGTCACACTATGAGACCACACACACCTCACAGTGTCCTTACGCACTTTGAGATGCTACACACCCGTGGCAGGTTCACAACACACATTAAGATGCCACACTCCCCTGATAGGGTCCTGACACACAGTGAGACACCATAAAAAACTGGCAGTGTCCTGACACAGTGTGAAACCCCAGACACGCCTGGAAGTGTCTTGACACACTGCGAGTCCCCACACACCTGACAGGGCCCTGATACACTGTGAGACCGCACACACATCTGATATGATACAGTCACACTGTGAGACCACACACACCACACAGGGTCCTTACACACTTTGAGACGCCACACACCCATGGCAGGTTCACAACACACATTAAGATGCCACACTCCCCTGACAGGTTCCTGACACACTGTGAGACCCCACACACCCCTGACAGGGTCCTGACACACTGTGAGACCCCACACACACCTGACAGGATACAGTCATAGTGGGAGACCCCACACACACCTGGCAGGGTCCGGACACACTATAAGACGCCACACTCCCCTGACAGGGACCTGATACACTGTGAGACCCCACACACCCCTGACAGGGTCCTCACACACAGTGAGACACCATAAAACACTGGCAGTGTCCTGACACAAAGGGAGACCCCAGACACGCCCCGCAGTGTCCTGACACGCTATGAGACCACACACAACTCTCAGAGGCTCCTGAAACACTTTGAGACACCACACACCCCTGACAGCGTCCTGACACACTGTGAGACCCCACACACACCTGACAGGGTCCTGATACACTGTGAGACCCCACAAACACCTGACAGGTTCCTGACACACTGTGAGACCCCACACATCATTGACAGTGTCCTGAAATACTGTGAGATCGCAGACACCCCTGACAGGGTAAGATACACTTTAAGACCCCACACACTCCTGACAGGGTGTTGACAAACTGTGAGAGCACACACACCCCTGGCAGCTTCCTAACACACAGTGATACCCCACACAACCCTGACAGGAAACTGACGCACTGTAAGACCCCACACACACCTGACATGATACAGTCACACTGTGAGACCACACACACCACACAGGGTCCTTACACACTTTGAGACGCCACACACCCATGGCAGGTTCACAACACACATTAAGATGCCACACTCCCCTGACAGGGTCCTGACACACAGTGAGACACCATAAAAACCTGGCAGTGTCCTGGCACAATGTGAGACCCCAGACAAGCCTGGCAGTGTCCTGACACACTGTGAGACCCCACACACTTGACAGGGCCCTGACACACTCTGAGACCCCACACACTCCTGACAGAGTCCTGACACACTGTGAGACCCCACACACACCGGACAGGGTCCTGACACACTTTGAGACCCCACCCACACCTGACAGGGCCCTGACACACTGTGAGACCCCACACGGTCCTGACAGAGCCCTGACACACTGTGAGACCCCACACACACCTGACAGTGTCCTGTCACACAGTGAGACCCCACACACCCCTGGCAGGGACCTGACGCACTGTGAGACCCCACACACCCCTGCCAGGGTCCTGACACACTGTGAGACACCACACACACCTGACAGGGTCCTGACTCACTGTGAGACCCCAGAAACCCCAGGGAGCTTCCTAACACACCGTGAGACCCCACACACACCAGACAGGGTCCTGCCACACTGTGAGATCCCACACGTCCATGACAGAGTCCTGACACATGGTGAGACCCCACACAACCCTGACAGGAACATGACACACAGTAAGACCCCACACACATCTGATAGGATACAGTCACACTATGAGACCACACACACCTCACAGTGTCCTTACGCACTTTGAGATGCTACACACCCGTGGCAGGTTCACAACACACATTAAGATGCCACACTCCCCTGATAGGGTCCTGACACACAGTGAGACACCATAAAAAACTGGCAGTGTCCTGACACAGTGTGAAACCCCAGACACGCCTGGAAGTGTCTTGACACACTGCGAGTCCCCACACACCTGACAGGGCCCTGATACACTGTGAGACCGCACACACATCTGACATGATACAGTCACACTGTGAGACCACACACACCACACAGGGTCCTTAAACACTTTGATACGCCACACACCCGTGGCATGTTCACAACACACATTAAGATGCCACACTCCCCTGACAGTGTCCTGACACACTGTGAGACCCCACATACCACTGACAGGGTCCTGACACATGGTGAGACCCCACACACCCCTGACAGCGTCCTGACACACTGTGAGTCCCCACACACACTTGACAGGGTCCTGACACACTGTGATACCCCACACACTCTTGACAGGGTGCTGACACACTGTGAGACCCCACACACCCCTGACAGGTTCCTGACACACTGTGAGACCCCACACACCCCTGACAGGTTCCTGACACACTGTGAGACCCCACACATCATTGACAGTGTCCTGAAACACTCTGAGATCCCAGACACCCCTGACAGAGTAAGATACACTATAAGACCCCACACACTCCTGACAGGGTGTTGACAAACTGTGAGAGCACACACACCACTGACAGGTTCCTGACACATGGTGAGACCCCACACAACCCTGACAGGAAACTGACGCACTGTAAGACCCCACACACATCTGACATGATACAGTCACACTGTGAGACCACACACACCACACAGGGTCCTTACACACTTTGAGACGCCACACACCCATGGCAGGTTCACAACACACATTAAGATGCCACACTCCCCTGACAGGGTCCTGACACACAGTGAGACACCATAAAAAACTGGCAGTGTCCTGACACAATGTGAGACCACAGACAAGCCTGGCAGTGTCCTGACACTCTGTGAGACCCCACACACTTGACAGGGCCCTGACACACTCTGAGACCCCACACACTCCTGACAGAGTCCTGACACACTGTGAGACCCCACACACACCTGACAGGGTCCTGACACACTGTGAGACCCCACCCACACCTGACAGGGACCTGACGCACTGTGAGACCCCACACACCCCTGCCAGGATCCTGACTCACTGTGAGACACCACACACCTGACAGGGTCCTGACACACTGTGAGACCCCAGAAACCCCAGGGAGCTTCCTAACACACCGTGAGACCCCACACACACCAGACAGGGTCCTGCCACACTGTGAGATCCCACACGTCCATGACAGAGTCCTGACACATGGTGAGACCCCACACAACCCTGACAGGAACATGACACACAGTAAGACCCCTCACACATCTGATAGGATACAGTCACACTGTGAGACCACACACACCTCACAGTGTCCTTACGCACTTTGAGATGCTACACACCCGTGGCAGGTTCACAACACACATTAAGATGCCACACTCCCCTGACAGGGACATGACACACTGTGAGACCCCACACACACCTGACAGGTTGCTGACACACTGTGGATCCACACACACCTTATAGGTTCCTGACATACTGTGAGACCCCACACACCCCTGACAGGGTCCTGACACACTGTGAGACCGCACACATACCTGACAGAGTCCTGACACACTGTGAGCCCCCACACACCCCGGACAGGTTCCTGACACACCGTGAGACCCAACAAACCCCTGACAGGTTCCTGACACACTGTGAGACCCCACACACCCCTGACAGGGTCCTGACACACTGTGAGACCCCACACACACCTGACAGGATACAGTCATAGTGGGAGACCCCACACACACCTGGCAGGGTCCGGACACACTATAAGACGCCACACTCCCCTAACAGGGACCTGATACACTGTGAGACCCCACACACCCCTGACAGGGTCCTCACACACAGTGAGACACCATAAAACACTGGCAGTGTCCTGACACAAAGGGAGACCCCAGACACGCCTCGCAGTGTCCTGACACGCTATGAGACCACACACAACTCTCAGAGGCTCCTGAAACACTTTGGGACACCACACACCCCTGACAGCGTCCTGACACACTGTGAGACCCCACACACACCTGACAGGGTCCTGATACACTGTGAGACCCCACAAACACCTGACAGGGTCCTGACACACTGTGATACCCCACACACACCTGACAGTGTCCTGACACACTGTGAGTCACCACAAACACCTGACAGGTTCCTGACACACTGTGAGACCCCACACATCATTGACAGTGTCCTGAAACACTGTGAGATCGCAGACACCCCTGACAGGGTAAGATACACTTTAAGACCCCACACACTCCTGACAGGGTGTTGACAAACTGTGAGAGCACACACACCCCTGGCAGCTTCCTAACACACAGTGATACCCCACACTACCCTGACAGGAAACTGACGCACTGTAAGACCCCACACACATCTGACAGTGTCCTGTCACACAGTGAGACCCCACACACCCCTGGCAGGGACCTGACGCACTGTGAGACCCCACACACCCCTGCCAGGGTCCTGACACACTGTGAGACACCACACACACCTGACAGGGTCCTGACTCACTGTGAGACCCCAGAAACCCCAGGGAGCTTCATAACACACCGTGAGACCCCACACACACCAGACAGGGTCCTGCCACACTGTGAGATCCCACACGTCCATGACAGAGTCCTGACACATGGTGAGACCCCACACAACCCTGACAGGAACATGACACACAGTAAGACCCCACACACATCTGATAGGATACAGTCACACTATGAGACCACACACACCTCACTGTGTCCTTACGCACTTTGAGATGCTACACACCCGTGGCAGGTTCACAACACACATTAAGATGCCACACTCCCCTGATAGGGTCCTGACACACAGTGAGACACCATAAAAAACTGGCAGTGTCCTGACACAGTGTGAAACCCCAGACACGCCTGGAAGTGTCTTGACACACTGCGAGTCCCCACACACCTGACAGGGCCCTGATACACTGTGAGACCGCACACACATCTGACATGATACAGTCACACTGTGAGACCACACACACCACACAGGGTCCTTACACACTTTGAGACGCCACACACCCGTGGCATGTTCACAACACACATTAAGATGCCACACTCCCCTGACAGGGTCCTGACACACTGTGAGACTCCACATACCACTGACAGGTTCCTGACACATGGTGAGACCCCACACACCCCTGACAGCGTCCTGACACACTGTGAGTCCCCACGCACACTTGACAGGGTCCTGACACACTGTGATACCCCACACACTCTTGACAGGGTGCTGACACACTGTGAGACCCCACACACCCCTGACAGGTTCCTGACACACTGTGAGACCCCACACACCCCTGACAGGTTCCTGACACACTGTGAGACCCCACACACCCCTGACAGGTTCCTGACACACTGTGAGACCCCACACATCATTGACAGTGTCCTGAAACACTCTGAGATCCCAGACACCCCTGACAGAGTAAGATACACTATAAGACCCCACACACTCCTGACAGGGTGTTGACAAACTGTGAGAGCACACACACCACTGACAGGTTCCTGACACATGGTGAGACCCCACACAACCCTGACAGGAAACTGACGCACTGTAAGACCCCACACACATCTGACATGATACAGTCACACTGTGAGACCACACACACCACACAGGGTCGTTACACACTTTGAGACGCCACACACCCATGGCAGGTTCACAACACACATTAAGATGCCACACTCCCCTGACAGGGTCCTGACACACAGTGAGACACCATAAAAAACTGGCAGTGTCCTGGCACAATGTGAGACCACAGACAAGCCTGGCAGTGTCCTGACACTCTGTGAGACCCCACACACATGACAGGGCCCTGACACACTCTGAGACCCCACACACTCCTGACAGAGTCCTGACACACTGTGAGACCCCACACACACCTGACAGGGTCCTGACACACTGTGAGACCCCACCCACACCTGACAGGGACCTGACGCACTGTGAGACCCCACACACCCCTGCCAGGGTCCTGACTCACTGTGAGACACCACACACCTGACAGGGTCCTGACACACTGTGAGACCCCACATACCACTGACAGGGTCCTGACACATGGTGAGACCCCACACACCACTGGCAGGTTTCTGACGCACTGTGAGACCCCACACACAGCTGACAGGATACAGTCATAGTGGGAGACCCCACACACACCTGGCAGGGTCCGGACACACTATAAGACGCCACACTCCCCTGACAGGGACCTGATACACTGTGAGACCCCACACACCCCTGACAGGGTCCTCACACACAGTGAGACACCATAAAACACTGGCAGTGTCCTGACACAAAGGGAGACCCCAGACACGCCTGGCAGTGTCCCGACACGCTATGAGACCACACACAACTCTCAGAGTCTCCTGAAACACTTTGAGACACCACACACCCCTGACAGCGTCCTGACACACTGTGAGTCCCCACACACACCTGACAGGGTCCTGACACACTGTGATACCCCACACACTCTTGACAGGGTGCTGACACACTGTGAGACCCCACACACACCTGACAGAGTCCTGACACACTGTGATACCCCACACACTCCTGACAGGCTGCTGACACACTGTGAGACCCCAAACATCATTGACAGTGTCCTGAAACACTGTGAGATCGCAGACACCCCTGACAGGGTAAGATACACTTTAAGACCCCACACACTCCTGACAGGGTGTTGACAAACTGTGAGAGCACACACACCCCTGGCAGCTTCCTAACACACAGTGATACCCCACACAACCCTGACAGGAAACTGACGCACTGTAAGACCCCACACACATCTGACATGATACAGTCACACTGTGAGACCACACACACCACACAGGGTGCTTACACACTTTGAGACGCCACACACCCATGGCAGGTTCACAACACACATTAAGATGCCACACTCCCCTGACAGGGTCCCGACACACAGTGAGACACCATAAAAAACTGGCAGTGTCCTGGCACAATGTGAGACCCCAGACACTTGACAGGGCCCTGACACACTCTGAGACCCCACACACTCCTGACAGAGTCCTGACACACTGTGAGACCCCACACACACCGGACAGGGTCCTGACACACTTTGAGACCCCACCCACACCTGACAGGGCCCTGACACACTGTGAGACCCCACACGGTCCTGACAGAGCCCTGACACACTGTGAGACCCCACACACACCTGACAGTGTCCTGTCACACAGTGAGACCCCACACACCCCTGGCAGGGACCTGACGCACTGTGAGACCCCACACACCCCTGCCAGGGTCCTGACTCACTGTGAGACACCAAACACACCTGACAGGGTCCTGACACACTGTGAGACCCCAGAAACCCCAGGGAGCTTCCTAACACACCGTGAGACCCCACACACACCAGACAGGGTCCTGCCACACTGTGACATCCCACACGTCCATGACAGAGTCCTGACACATGGTGAGACCCCACACAACCCTGACAGGAACATGACACGAAGTAAGACCCCACACACATCTGATAGGATACAGTCACACTATGAGACCACACACACCTCACAGTGTCCTTACGCACTTTCAGATGCTACACACCCGTGGCATGTTCACAACACACATTAAGATGCCACACTCCCCTGATAGGTCCTGACACACAGTGAGACACCATAAAAAACTGGCAGTGTCCTGACACAATGTGAAACCACAGACACGCCTGGAAGTGTCTTGACACACTGCGAGTCCCCACACACCTGACAGGGCCCTGATACACTGTGAGACCGCACACACATCTGACATGATACAGTCACACTGTGAGACCACACACACCACACAGGGTCCTTACACACTTTGAGACGCCACACACCCGTGGCATGTTCACAACACACATTAAGATGCCATACTCCCCTGACAGGTTCCCGACACACAGTGAGACACCATAAAAAACTGGCAGTGTCCTGGCACAATGTGAGACCCCAGACACTTGACAGGGCCCTGACACACTCTGAGACCCCACACACTCCTGACAGAGTCCTGACACACTGTGAGACCCCACACACACCGGACAGGGTCCTGACACACTTTGAGACCCCACCCACACCTGACAGGGCCCTGACACACTGTGAGACCCCACACGGTCCTGACAGAGCCCTGACACACTGTGAGACCCCACACACACCTGACAGTGTCCTGTCACACAGTGAGACCCCACACACCCCTGGCAGGGACCTGACGCACTGTGAGACCCCACACACCCCTGCCAGGGTCCTGACTCACTGTGAGACACCAAACACACCTGACAGGGTCCTGACACACTGTGAGAACCCAGAAACCCCAGGGAGCTTCCTAACACACCGTGAGACCCCACACACACCAGACAGGGTCCTGCCACACTGTGACATCCCACACGTCCATGACAGAGTCCTGACACATGCTGAGACCCCACACAACCCTGACAGGAACATGACACAAAGTAAGACCCCACACACATCTGATAGGATACAGTCACACTATGAGACCACACACACCTCACAGTGTCCTTACGCACTTTGAGATGCTACACACCCGTGGCAGGTTCACAACACACATTAAGATGCCACACTCCCCTGATAGGTCCTGACACAATGTGAGACCACAGACAAGCCTGGCAGTGTCCTGACACTCTGTGAGACCCCACACACTTGACAGGGCCCTGACACACTCTGAGACCCCACACACTCCTGACAGAGTCCTGACACACTGTGAGACCCCACACACACCTGACAGGGTCCTGACACACTGTGAGACCCCACCCACACCTGACAGGGACCTGACGCACTGTGAGACCCCACACACCCCTGCCAGGGTCCTGACTCACTGTGAGACACCACACACCTGACAGGGTCCTGACACACTGTGAGACCCCACATACCACTGACAGGGTCCTGACACATGGTGAGACCCCACACACCACTGGCAGGTTTCTGACGCACTGTGAGACCCCACACACAGCTGACAGGATACAGTCATAGTGGGAGACCCCACACACACCTGGCAGGGTCCGGACACACTATAAGACGCCACACTCCCCTGACAGGGACCTGATACACTGTGAGACCCCACACACCCCTGACAGGGTCCTCACACACAGTGAGACACCATAAAACACTGGCAGTGTCCTGACCAAAGGGAGACCCCAGACACGCCTGGCAGTGTCCTGACACGCTATGAGACCACACACAACTCTCAGAGGCTCCTGAAACACTTTGAGACACCACACACCCCTGACAGCGTCCTGACACACTGTGAGTCCCCACACACACCTGACAGGGTCCTGACACACTGTGATACCCCACACACTCTTGACAGGGTGCTGACACACTGTGAGACCCCACACACACCTGACAGAGTCCTGACACACTGTGATACCCCACACACTCCTGACAGGGTGCTGACACACTGTGAGACCCCACACATCATTGACAGCGTCCTGAAACACTGTGAGATCGCAGACACCCCTGACAGGGTAAGATACACTTTAAGACCCCACACACTCCTGACAGGGTGTTGACAAACTGTGAGAGCACACACACCCCTGGCAGCTTCCTAACACACAGTGATACCCCACACAACCCTGACAGGAAACTGACGCACTGTAAGACCCCACACACATCTGACATGATACAGTCACACTGTGAGACCACACACACCACACAGGGTCCTTACACACTTTGAGACGCCACACACCCATGGCAGGTTCACAACACACATTAAGATGCCACACTCCCCTGACAGGGTCCCGACACACAGTGAGACACCATAAAAAACTGGCAGTGTCCTGGCACAATGTGAGACCCCAGACACTTGACAGGGCCCTGACACACTCTGAGACCCCACACACTCCTGACAGAGTCCTGACACACTGTGAGACCCCACACACACCGGACAGGGTCCTGACACACTTTGAGACCCCACCCACACCTGACAGGGCCCTGACACACTGTGAGACCCCACACGGTCCTGACAGAGCCCTGACACACTGTGAGACCCCACACACACCTGACAGTGTCCTGTCACACAGTGAGACCCCACACACCCCTGGCAGGGACCTGACGCACTGTGAGACCCCACACACCCCTGCCAGGGTCCTGACTCACTGTGAGACACCAAACACACCTGACAGGGTCCTGACACACTGTGAGACCCCAGAAACCCCAGGGAGCTTCCTAACACACCGTGAGACCCCACACACACCAGACAGGGTCCTGCCACACTGTGACATCCCACACGTCCATGACAGAGTCCTGACACATGGTGAGACCCCACACAACCCTGACAGGAACATGACACGAAGTAAGACCCCACACACATCTGATAGGATACAGTCACACTATGAGACCACACACACCTCACAGTGTCCTTACGCACTTTCAGATGCTACACACCCGTGGCATGTTCACAACACACATTAAGATGCCACACTCCCCTGATAGGTCCTGACACACAGTGAGACACCATAAAAAACTGGCAGTGTCCTGACACAATGTGAAACCACAGACACGCCTGGAAGTGTCTTGACACACTGCGAGTCCCCACACACCTGACAGGGCCCTGATACACTGTGAGACCGCACACACATCTGACATGATACAGTCACACTGTGAGACCACACACACCACACAGGGTCCTTACACACTTTGAGACGCCACACACCCGTGGCATGTTCACAACACACATTAAGATGCCATACTCCCCTGACAGGTTCCTGACACACAGTGAGACACCATAAAAAACTGGCAGTGTCCTGGCACAATGTGAGGCCCCAGACACTTGACAGGGCCCTGACACACTCTGAGACCCCACACACTCCTGACAGAGTCCTGACACACTGTGAGACCCCACACACACCGGACAGGGTCCTGACACACATTGAGACACCACCCACACCTGACAGGGCCCTGACACACTGTGAGACGCCACACGGTCCTGACAGAGCCCTGACACACTGTCAGACCCCACACACACCTGACAGTGTCCTGTCACACAGTGAGACCCCACACACCCCTGGCAGGGACCTGATGCACTGTGAGACCCCACACACCCCTGCCAGGGTCCTGACTCACTGTGAGACACCACACACACCTGACAGGGTCCTGACACACTGTGAGACCCCAGAAACCCCAGGGAGCTTCCTAACACACCGTGAGACCCCACACACACCAGACAGGGTCCTGCCACACTGTGAGATCCCACACGTCCATGACAGAGTCCTGACACATGGTGAGACCCCACACAACCCTGACAGGAACATGACACACAGTAAGACCCCACACACATCTGATAGGATACAGTCACACTATGAGACCACACACACCTCACAGTGTCCTTACGCACTTTGAGATGCTACACACCCGTGGCAGGTTCACAACACACATTAAGATGCCACACTCCCCTGATAGGGTCCTGACACACAGTGAGACACCATAAAAAACTGGCAGTGTCCTGACACAATGTGAAACCCCAGACACGCCTGGAAGTGTCTTGACACACTGCGAGTCCCCACACACCTGACAGGGCCCTGATACACTGTGAGGCCGCACACACATCTGACATGATACAGTCACACTGTGAGACCACACACACCACACAGGGTCCTTACACACTTTGAGACGCCACACACCCGTGGCATGTTCACAACACACATTAAGATGCCATACTCCCCTGACAGGTTCCTGACACACAGTGAGACACCATAAAAAACTGGCAGTGTCCTAGCACAATGTGAGGCCCCAGACACTTGACAGGGCCCTGACACACTCTGAGACCCCACACACTCCTGACAGAGTCCTGACACACTGTGAGACCCCACACACACCGGACAGGGTCCTGACACACTTTGAGACACCACCCACACCTGACAGGGCCCTGACACACTGTGAGACCCCACACGGTCCTGACAGAGCCCTGACACACTGTGAGACCCCACACACACCTGACAGTGTCCTGTCACACAGTGAGACCCCACACACCCCTGGCAGGGACCTGATGCACTGTGAGACCCCACACACCCCTGCCAGGGTCCTGACTCACTGTGAGACACCACACACACCTGACAGGGTCCTGACACACTGTGAGACCCCAGAAACCCCAGGGAGCTTCCTAACACACCGTGAGACCCCACACACACCAGACAGGGTCCTGCCACACTGTGAGATCCCACACGACCATGACAGAGTCCTGACACATGGTGAGACCCCACACAACCCTGACAGGAACATGACACACAGTAAGACCCCACACACATCTGATAGGATACAGTCACACTATGAGACCACACACACCTCACAGTGTCCTTACGCACTTTGAGATGCTACACACCCGTGGCAGGTTCACAACACACATTAAGATGCCACACTCCCCTGATAGGGTCCTGACACACAGTGAGACACCATAAAAAACTGGCAGTGTCCTGACACAATGTGAAACCCCAGACACGCCTGGAAGTGTCTTGACACACTGCGAGTCCCCACACACCTGACAGGGCCCTGATACACTGTGAGGCCGCACACACATCTGACATGATACAGTCACACTGTGAGACCACACACACCACACAGGTTCCTTACACACTTTGAGACGCCACACACCCGTGGCATGTTCACAACACACATTAAGATGCCACACTCCCCTGACAGGTTCCTGACACACAGTGAGACCCCACACACCCCTGGCAGGTTCCTTACACACTGTGAGACCGCACCCACACCTGACAGGATACTGTCACAGTGTGAGACCCCACACACCTAACAGGGTCCTGACACACTATAAGACGCCACACTCCCCTGACAGGGTCCTGACACACTGTGAGACCCCACATACCACTGACAGGGTCCTGACACATGGTGAGACCCCACACACCCCTGGCAGGTTTCTGACGCACTGTGAGACCCCACACACAGCTGACAGGATACAGTCATAGTGGGAGACCCCACACACACCTGGCAGGGTCCGGACACACTATAAGACGCCACACTCCCCTGACAGGGACCTGATACACTGTGAGACCCCACACACCCCTGACAGGGTCCTCACACACAGTGAGTCACCATAAAACTCTGGCAGTGTCCTGACACAAACGGAGACCCCAGACACGCCTGGCAGTGTCCTGACACGCTATGAGACCACACACAACTCTCAGAGGCTCCTGAAACACTTTGAGACACCACACACCCCTGACAGCGTCCTGACACACTGTGAGTCCCCACACACACTTGACAGGGTGCTGACACACTGTGATACCCCTTCACACTCTTGACAGGGTGCTGACACACTGTGAGACCCCACACACCCCTGACAGGTTCCTGACACACTGTGAGACCCCACACACCCCTGACAGGTTCCTGACACACTGTGAGACCCCACACACCCCTGACAGGTTCCTGACACACTGTGAGACCCCACACATCATTGACAGTGTCCTGAAACACTCTGAGATCCCAGACACCCCTGACAGAGTAAGATACACTATAAGACCCCACACACTCCTGACAGGGTGTTGACAAACTGTGAGAGCACACACACCACTGACAGGTTCCTGACACATGGTGAGACCCCACACAACCCTGACAGGAAACTGACGCACTGTAAGACCCCACACACATCTGACATGATACAGTCACACTGTGAGACCACACACACCACACAGGGTCCTTACACACTTTGAGACGCCACACACCCATGGCAGGTTCACAACACACATTAAGATGCCACACTCCCCTGACAGGGTCCTGACACACAGTGAGACACCATAAAAAACTGGCAGTGTCCTGACTCAATGTGAGACCACAGACAAGCCTGGCAGTGTCCTGACACTCTGTGAGACCCCACACACTTGACAGGGCCCTGACACACTCTGAGACCCCACACACTCCTGACAGAGTCCTGACACACTGTGAGACCCCACACACACCTGACAGGGTCCTGACACACTGTGAGACCCCACCCACACCTGACAGGGACCTGACGCACTGTGAGACCCCACACACCCCTGCCAGTGTCCTGACACACTGTGAGACCCCAGAAACCCCAGGGAGCTTCCTAACACACCGTGAGACCCCACACACACCAGACAGGGTCCTGCCACACTGTGAGATCCCACACGTCCATGACAGAGTCCTGACACATGGTGAGACCCCACACAACCCTGACAGCAACCTGACACACAGTAAGACCCCTCACACATCTGATAGGATACAGTCACACTGTGAGACCACACACACCTCACAGTGTCCTTACGCACTTTGAGATGCTACACACCCGTGGCAGGTTCACAACACACATTAAGATGCCACACTCCCCTGACAGGGACATGACACACTGTGAGACCCCACACACACCTGACAGGTTGCTGACACACTGTGGATCCACACACACCTTATAGGTTCCTGACATACTGTGAGACCCCACACACCCCTGGCAGGGACCTGACTCACTGTGAGACCCCACACACCCCTGACAGGGTACTGACACACTGTGAGACCCCACACACCCCTGATAGGTTCCTGACTCACTGTGAGACCCCACACACCCCTGGCAGGGACCTGACGCACTGTGAGACCCCACACACCCCTGCCAGGGTCCTGACTCACTGTGAGACACCACACACCCCTGACAGGGTCCTGACACACTGTGAGACACCACACACCTCACAGGGTCCTGACACACTTTGAGACGCCACACACCCGTGGCAGGTTCACGACACACATTAAGATGCCACACTCCCCTGAAAGGGTCCTGACACACTGTGAGACCCCACACAAACCTGACGGGTTCTGACACACTGCGAGATGCCACACACACCAGACAGGGTCTTGAGATACTGTGAGATCCCACTCTCGATCGGCAGGGTCATAACACGGTGTAAGACCCCACACATCACAAACAGTGTCCCGACACACTGTGAGACTCCACGCACAATCCCGATAGGGCCCTGACTCACTGTGAGACCACACACACCCCTGACAGCGTCCTGACACACTGTGAGACCCCACACACCACCGACAGGGTCCTGACACACTGTGAGACCCCACACAGCCCTGACAGGGTCCTGAAACACTGTGAGACCCCACACACCACTGACAGTTTCCTGACACATGGAGAGTCCCCACACACCCCTGGCAGGTTCCTTACACACTGAGACCGCACCCACACCTGACAGGATACAGTCACAGTGTGAGGCCCCACACACCTAACAGGGTCCTGACACACTATAAGACGCCACACTCCCCTGACAGGGTCCTGACACCCTGAGAGACCCCACACAGCCCCGACAGGGTCCTGACACACTGTGAGACCCCACACACCACTGACAGGGTCGTGACACATGGTGAGACCCCACACACCCCTGGCAGGTTTCTGACACACTGTGAGACCCCACACACACCTGACAGGATACAGTCATAGTGGGAGACCCCACACACACCTGGCAGGGTCCGGACACACTATAAGACGCCACACTCCCCTGACAGGGACCTGATACACTGTGAGACCCCACACACCCCTGACAGGGTCCTCACACACAGTTAGACACCATAAAACACTGGCAGTGTCCTGACACAAAGGGAGACCCCAGACACGCCTGGCAGTGTCCTGACACGCTATGAGACCACACACAACTCTCAGAGGCTCCTGAAACACTTTGAGACACCACACACCCCTGACAGCGTCCTGACACACTGTGAGTCACCACAAACACCTGACAGGGTCCTGACACACTGTAAGACCCCACACACCCCTGACAGGTTCCTGACACACTGTGAGACCCCACACACCCCTGACAGGTTCCTGACACACTGTGAGACCCCACACACCCCTGACGGGTTCCTGACACACTGTGATACCCCACACATCATTGACAGTGTCCTGAAACACTGTGAGATCCCAGACACCCCTGACAGAGTAAGATACACTTTAAGACCCCACACACTCCTGACAGGGTGTTGACAAACTGTGAGAGCACACACACCACTGACAGGTTCATGACACATGGTGAGACCCCACACAACCCTGACAGGAAACTGACGCACTGTAAGACCCCACACACATCTGACATGATACAGTCACACTCTGAGACCACACACACCACACAGGGTCCTTACACACTTTGAGACGCCACACACCCATGGCAGGTTCACAACACACATTAAGATGCCACACTCCCCTGACAGGGTCCTGACACACAGTGAGACACCATAAAAAACTGGCAGTGTCCTGGCACAATGTGAGACCACAGACAAGCCTGGCAGTGTCCTGACACTCTGTGAGACCCCACACACTTGACAGGGCCCTGACACACTCTGAGACCCCACACACTCCTGACAGAGTCCTGACACACTGTGAGACCCCACACACACCTGACAGGGTCCTGACACACTGTGAGACCCCACCCACACCTGACAGGGCCCTGACACACTGTGAGACCCCACACGGTCCTGACAGAGCCCTGACACACTGTGAGACCCCACACACACCTGACAGTGTCCTGTCACACAGTGAGACCCCACACACCCCTGGCAGGGACCTGACGCACTGTCAGACCCCACACACCCCTGCCAGGGTCCTGACTCACTGTGAGACACCACACACCTGACAGGGTCCTGACACACTGTGAGACCCCAGAAACACCAGGGAGCTTCCTAACACACCGTGAGACCCCACACACACCAGACAGGGTCCTGCCACACTGTGAGATCCCACACGTCCATGACAGAGTCCTGACACATGGTGAGACCCCACACAACCCTGACAGGAACATGACACACAGTAAGACCCCACACACATCTGATAGGATACAGTCACAATGTGAGACCACACACACCTCACAGTGTCCTTACGCACTTTGAGATGCTACACACCCGTGGCAGGTTCACAACACACATTAAGATGCCACACTCCCCTGACAGGGACATGACACACTGTGAGACCCCACACACCCCTGACAGGGTCCTGACACACCGTGAGACCCAACAAACCCCTGACAGGTTCCTGACACACTGAGAGACCCCACACACCCCTGACAGGGTCCTGACACACTGTGAGACCCCACACACCCCTGACAGGGTACTGACACACTGTGAGACCCCACACACCCCTGATAGGTTCCTGACACACTGTGAGACCCCACACACACCCGACAGTGTCCTGCCACACAGTGAGACCCCACACACCCCTGGCAGGGACCTGACGCACTGTGAGACACCACACACCTCACAGGGTCCTGACACACTTTGAGACGCCACACACCCGTGGCAGGTTCACGACACACATTAAGATGCCACACTCCCCTGAAAGGGTCCTAACACACTGTGAGACCCCACACAAACCTGACGGGTTCTGACACACTGCGAGATGCCACACACACCAGACAGGGTCTTGAGATACTGTGAGATCCCACACTCGATCGGCAGGGTCATAACACGGTGTGAGACCCCACACATCACAAACAGTGTCCCGACACACTGTGAGACTCCACACACAATCCCGATAGGGCCCTGACTCACTGTGAGACCACACACACCCCTGACAGCGTCCTGACACACTGTGAGACCCCATACACCACCGACAGGGTCCTGACACACTGTGAGACCCCACACAGCCCTGACAGGGTCCTGAAACACTGTGAGACCCCACACACCACTGACAGTTTCCTGACACATGGAGAGTCCCCACACACCCCTGGCAGGTTCCTTACACACTGTGAGACCGCACCCACACCTGACAGGATACAGTCACAGTGTGAGACCCCACACACCTCACAGGGTCCTGACACACTATAAGACGCCACACTCCCCTGACAGGGTCCTGACACCCTGAGAGACCCCACACAGCCCTGACAGGGTCCTGACACACTGTGAGACCCCACACACCACTGACAGGGTCCTGACACATGGTGAGACCCCACACACCCCTGGCAGGTTTCTGACACACTGTGAGACCCCACACACACCTGGCAGGTTCTGGACACACTATAAGACTCCACACTCCCCTGACAGGGACCTGATACACTGTGAGACCCCACACACCCCTGACAGGGTCCTCACACACAGTGAGACACCATAAAACACTGGCAGTGTCCTGACACAAAGGGAGACCCCAGACACGCCTGGCAGTGTCCTGAAACGCTATGAGACCACACACAACTCTCAGAGGCTCCTGAAACACTTTGAGACACCACACACCCCTGACAGCGTCCTGACACACTGTGAGTCCCCACACACACCTGACAGGGTCCTGACACACTGTGATACCCCACACACTCCTGACAGGGTGCCGACACACTGTGAGACCCCACACATCATTAACAGTGTCCTGAAACACTGTGAGATCCCAGACACCCCAGACAGAGTAAGATACACTTTAAGACCCCACACACTCCTGACAGGGTGTTGACAAACTGTGAGAGCACACACACCACTGACAGGTTCCTGACACATGGTGAGACCCCACACAACCCTGACAGGAAACTGACGCACTGTAAGACCCCACACACATCTGACATTATACAGTCACACTGTGAGACCACACACACCACACAGGGTCCTTACACACTTTGAGACGCCACACACCCATGGCAGGTTCACAACACACATTAAGATGCCACACTCCCCTGACAGGGTCCTGACACACAGTGAGACACCATAAAAAACTGGCAGTGTCCTGACACAATGTGAGACCCCAGACAAGCCTGGCAGTGTCCTGACACACTGTGAGACCCCACACACTTGACAGGGCCCTGACACACTGTGAGACCCCACACACTCCTGACAGAGTCCTGACACACTGTGAGACCCCACACACACCTGACAGGGTCCTGACACACCGTGTGTCCCCACAGACGCCTGACAGGGCCCTGACACACTGTGAGACCCCATACGGTCCTGACAGAACCCTAACACACTGTGAGACCCCACACGGTCCTGACAGAGTCCTGACACACTGTGAGACCCCACACATACCTGGCAGCTTCCTAACATACCGTGAGACCCCACACACACCTGACAGGGTCCTGACACTCTGTGAGATCCCACACGTCCATGACAGAGTCCTGACACATGGTGAGACCCCACACAACCCTGACAGGAATGGGACACACAGTAAGACCCCGCACACATCTGACAAGATACAGTCTCACTCTGAGACCACACACACCACACAGGGTCCTTAGACACTTTGAGACGCCACACACCCGTGGCAGGTTCACAACACACCTTAAGATGCCACACTCCCCTGACAGGTTCCTGACACACAGTGAGACACCAGAAAAAACTGGCAGTGTCCTGACACAATGTGAGACCCCAGACAAGCCTGGCAGTGTCCTGACACACTGTGAGAACCCACACACCCCTGGCAGCTTCCTAACACACCGAGAGACCCCACACACTCCTGACAGGGTCCTGACACACTGTGAGATCCCACACGTCCATGACAGGAACCTGACACACAGTAAGACCACACACACATCTAACAGGATACAGTCACACTGTGAGACCACACACACCACACAGGGTCCTTACACACTTTGAGAAGCCACACACCCGTGGCAGGTTCACGAAACACATTAAGATGCCACACTCCCCTGATAGGGTCCTGACACACAGTGAGACACCATAAAAAGCTGGCAGTGTCCTGACACAATGTGAAACCCCAGACACGCCTGGCAGTGTCTTGACACACTGCGAGTCCCCACACACCTGACAGGGCCCTGATACACTGTGAGACCGCACACACATCTGACAGGAAACTGACGCACTGTAAGACCCCACACACATCTGACATGATACAGTCACACTGTGAGACCACACACACCACACAGGGTCCTTACACACTTTGAGACGCCACACACCCGTGGCAGGTTCACAACACACATTAAGATGCCACACTCCCCTGACAGGTTCCTGACACACAGTGAGACACCATAAAAAACTGGCAGTGTCCTGACACAATGTGAGACCCCAGTCAAGCCTGGCAGTGTCCTGACACACTGTGAGACCGCACACACCATTGACAGTGTCCTGACACACTGTGAGACCCCACACACATCTGACATGAAACAGTCACACTGTGAGACCACACACACCACACAGGGTCCTTACACACTTTGCGACGCCACACACCCGTGGCAGGTTCACAACACACATTAAGATGCCACACTCCCCTGACAGAGTCCTGACACACTGTGAGACCCCACACACTTGACAGGGCCCTGACACATTGTGAGACCCCACACACTCCTGACAGAGCCCTGACACACTGTGAGACACCACACACCTAACAGGGTCCTGACACACTGTGAGACCCCAGAAACCCCAGGGAGCTTCCTAACACACCGTGAGACCCCACACACACCAGACAGGGTCCTGCCACACTGTGACATCCCACACGTCCATGACAGAGTCCTGACACATGGTGAGACCCCACACAACCCTGACAGGAACATGACACACAGTAAGACCCCACACACATCTGATAGGATAGAGTCACACTGTGAGACCACACACACCTCACAGTGTCCTTACGCACTTTGAGATGCTACACACCCGTGGCAGGTTCACAACACACATTAAGATGCCACACTCCCCTGACAGGGACATGACACACTGTGAGATCCCACACACCCCTGACAGGTTGCTGACACACTGCGGATCCACACACACCTTATAGGATCCTGACATACTGTGAGACACCACACACCCCTGATAGGGTCCTGACACACTGTGAGACCCCACACACCCCTGACAGGGTACTGACACACTGTGAGACCCCACACACACCTGATAGGTTCCTGACACACTGTGAGACCCCACACACCCCTGACAGGGACCTGACGCACTGTGAGACACCACACACCTCACAGGGTCCTGACACACTTTGAGACGCCACACACCCGTGGCAGGTTCACGACACACATTAAGATGCCACACTCCCCTGAAAGGGTCCTGACACACTGTGAGACCCCTCACAAACCTGACGGGTTCTGACACACTGCGAGATGCCACACACACCAGACAGGGTCTTGAGATACTGTGAGATCCCACACTCGATCGGCAGGGTCATAACACGGTGTGAGACCCCACACGTCACAAACAGTGTCCCGACACACTGTGAGACTCCACACACAATCCCGATAGGGCCCTGACTCACTGTGAGACCACACACACCCCAGACAGCGTCCTGACACACTGTGAGACCCCATACACCACCGACAGGGTCCTGACACACTGTGAGACCCCACACAGCCCTGACAGGGTCCTGAAACACTGTGAGACCCCACACACCACTGACAGTTTCCTGACACATGGAGAGTCCCCACACACCCCTGGCAGGTTCCTTACACACTGTGAGACCGCACCCACACCTGACAGGATACAGTCACAGTGTGAGACCCCACACACCTCACAGGGTCCTGACACACTATAAGACGCCACACTCCCCTGACAGGGTCCTGACACCCTGAGAGACCCCACACACCAATGACAGGGTCCTGACACATGGTGAGACCCCACACACCCCTGGCAGGTTTCTGACACACTGTGAGACCCCACACACACCTGGCAGGGTCTGGACACACTATAAGACTCCACACTCCCCTGACAGGGTCCTCACACACAGCGAGACACCATAAAACACTGGCAGTGTCCTGACACAAAGGGAGACCCCAGACACGCCTGGCAGTGTCCTGAAACGCTATGAGACCACACACAACTCTCAGAGGCTCCTGAAACACTTTGAGACACCACACACCCCTGACAGCGTCTTGACACACTGTGAGTTCCCACACAAACCTGACAGGGTCCTGACACACTGTGATACCCCACACACTCCTGACAGGGTGCCGACACACTGTGAGACCCCACACATCATTGAGAGTGTCCTGAAACACTGTGAGATCCCAGACACCCCTGACAGAGTAAGATATACTTTAAGACACCACACACTCCTGACAGGGTGTTGACAAACTGTGAGAGCACACACACCCCTGACAGGTTCCTGACACATGGTGAGACCCCACACAACCCTGACAGGAAACTGACGCACTGTAAGACCCCACACACATATGACATGATACAGTCACACTGTGAGACCACACACACCACACAGGGTCCTTACACACTTTGAGATGCCACACACCTGTGACAGGTTCACAACACACATTAAGATGCCACACTCCCCTGACAGGGTCCTGACACACAGTGAGACACCATAAAAAACTGGCAGTGTCCTGGCACAATGTGAGACCCCAGACAAGCCTGGCAGTGTCTTGACACTCTGTGAGACCCCACACACTTGACAGGGCCCTGACACACTGTGAGACCCCACACACTCCTGACAGAGTCCTGACACACTGTGAGAGCCCACACACACCTGACAGGGTCCTGACACACCGTGTGTCCCCACAGACGCCTGACAGGGCCCTGACACACTGTGAGACCCCACACGGTCCTGACAGAGCCCTAACACACTGTGAGACCCCACACGGTCCAGACACACTGTGAGACCCCACACACACCTGGCAGCTTCCTAACATACCGTGAGACCCCACACACACCTGACAGGGTCCTGACACACTGTGAGTCCCCACACACCCCTGACAGGATCCTGACACACAATGAGACGCCACACAACGATGGCAGGGTCTCCATTACACTGTGAGCCCTATCACACTGTGAGATCCCACACGTCCATGACAGAGTCGTGACAGACTGTGAGACCCCACACACACCCTACAGGGTCCTGTCACACAGTGAGACCCCACACACCCCTGGCAGGGTCCTGACACACTCTGAGACCCCACACACCACTGCCAGGGTCCTGACACACTGTGAGACACCACACACTTCACAGGGCCCTGACACACTTTGAGACGCCACACACCCGTGGCAGGCTCACGACACACATTAAGATGCCACACTCCCCTGACAGGGTCCTGATACACTGTGAGACCCCACACACACCTCACAGCGTCCTGACTCACTGTGAGACCCCACACAACCCTGACAGCGTCCTGAAACACTGTGAGATCCCAGACACCCCTGACAGGGTGAGATACACTTTAAGACCCCACACACACCTGACAGGGTGTTGACAAACTGTGAGAGCACACACACCCCTGGCAGCTTCCTAACACACAGTGAGACCCCACACACACCTGACAGGGTCCGGACAAGCTGTGAGATCACACACGTCCATGACAGAGTCCTGACACATGGTGAGACCCCACACAACCCGGACAGGAACCTGACACACAGTAAGACCCCACACACACCTGACAGGGTCCTGACACACTGTGAGATCCCACACACATCTGACAGGATACAGTCACACTTTGAGACCACACACACCTCACAGGGTCCTTACACACTTTGAGACGCCAAACACCCGTGGCAGGTTCACGACACACATTAAGATGCCACACTCCCCTGACAGGGTCCTGACAGACAGTGAGACACCATAAAAAGCTGGCAGTGTCCTGACACAATGTGAGACCCAAGACACGCCTGGCAGTGTCCTGACACACAGTGATACCCCACACACACCGGACAGGGTCCTGACACACTGTGAGAACCCACACACTCCTGACAGGACCCTGCCACACTGTGAGACCCCACACACCCCTGGCAGGGTCCTGACACACTGTCAGACCACACACACCTCTGACAGGATCCTGACACACTGTGAGTCCCAACACACCCCTGGCAGGGTCCTGACACACTGTCAGACCACACACACCTCCGAGAGGATCCTGACACACTGTGAGCCCCCACACACCCCTGACAGGATCCTGACACACAATGAGACGCCACACAACGATGGCAGGGTCTCCATTACACTGTGAGCCCTATCACACTGTGAGATCCCACACGTCCATGACAGAGTCGTGACAGACTGTGAGACCCCACACACACCCGACAGGGTCCTGTCACACAGTGAGACCCCACACACCCGTGGCAGGGACCTGACCCACTGTGAGACCCCACACACCCCTGCCAGGGTCCTGACACACTCTGAGACCCCACACACCACTGCCAGGGTCCTGACACACTGTGAGACACCACACACTTCACAGGGTCCTGACACACTTTGAGACGCCACACACCCGTGGCAGGTTCACGACACACATTAAGATGCCACACTCCTCTGACAGGGTCCTGACACACTGCGAGATGCCACACAATGATGGCAGGGTCCCGTTACACTGTGAGCCCTATCACACTGTGAGATCCCACACGTCCATGACAGAGTCCAGACAGACTGTGAGACCCCACACACACCCGACAGGGTCCTGACACACAGTGAGACTCCACACACACCTGGCAGGGTCTTGACATACTGTGAGACCCCACACACACTCCGGATAGGGCCATGACTCACTGTGAGACCACGCACACCCCTGACAGTGTCCTGACCCGCTGTGAGACCCCACAAAACCCTGGCACGGACCTGAGACACTGTAAGACCCCACACACACCTGACTATATACAGTCACACTGTGAGACTCCACACACACTCCTGATAGGGCCCAGACGCACTGTGAGACCACAAACACCCCTAACAGGGTCCTGACACACTGTGAGACCCCACACAACCCTGACACGAACCTGACACACTGTAAGACCCCACACACAACTGACTGGATACAGTCACACTGTGAGACCCCACACACACCCGACAGGGTCCTGTCACACAGTGAGACCCCACACACCCCTGGCAGGGACCTGACCCACTGTGATGCCCCACACACCCCTGCCAGGGTCCGGACACACTCTGAGACCCCGCACACCACTGCCAGGGTCCTGACACACTGTGAGACACTACACACTTCACAGGGTCCTGACACACTTTGAGACGCCACACACCCGTGGCAGGTTCACGACACACATTAAGATGCCACACTCCCCTGACAGGGTCCTGACACACTGCGAGATGCCACACAACAATGGCAGGGTCCCGATACACTGTGAGCCCTATCACACTGTGAGATCCCACACGTCCATGACAGAGTCCTGACAGACTGTGAGACCACACACACCCCTGACAGGGTCCAGACACACAACGAGACGCCGCACAACGATGGCAGGGTCCCGATACACTTTGAGCCCTATCACACTGTGAGATCCCACACGTCCGTGACAGAGTCCTGACAGACTGTGAGACCCCACACACACCCGATAGGGTCCTGACACACAGTGAGACTCCACACAACCCTGACACGAACCTGACACACTGTAAGACCCCACACACAGCTGAATGGATACAGTCACACTGTGAGACCCCACACACCCCAGGCAGGGACCTGACACACTGTGATACCCTACACACCCCTGCCAGGGTCCTGACTCACTGTGAGACACCATAAAAAGCTGGCAGTGTCCTGACACAATGTGAGACCCCAGACACGCCTGGCAGTGTCCTGACACACAGTGAGACCCCACACACACCGGACAGGAACCCGACACACAGTAAGACCCCACACACACCTGACAGGGTCCTGACACACTGTGAGATCCCACACACATCTGACAGGATACAGTCACACTGTGAGACCACACACACCTCACAGGGTCCTTACACACTTTGAGACGCCAAACACCCGTGGCAGGTTCACGACACACATTAAGATGCCACACTCCCCTGACAAGGTGCTGATAGACAGGGAGACGCCACACAACGCTGGCAGGATCCAGACACAGTGTCAGACCCCGCACACCCCTGACAGGGACATGACACACTGTGAGACCCCACACACCCCTGACAGGTTCCTGACACACTGTTGACCCACACACACCTTATAGGTTCCTGACACACTGTGAGACGCCACACACCCCTGGCAGGGTCCTGACACACTGTGAGACCCCACACACTCCTGACAGGTTCCTGACACACTGTGGACCCACACACACCTTATAGGTTCCTGACACACTGTGAGACCCCACACACACCTGACAGGGTCCTGACACACTGTGAGACCCCACACACCCCTGGCAGGGTCCTGACACACTGTCAGACCACACACACCTCTGAGAGGATCCGGACACACTGTGAGTCCCCACACACCCCTGACAGGATCCTGACACACAATGAGACCGCACACAACGATGGCAGGGTCTCCATTACACTGTGAGCCCTATCACACTGTGAGATCCCACATGTCCATGACAGAGTCGTGACAGACTGTAAGACCCCACACACACCCGACAGGGTCCTGTCACACAGTGAGACCCCACACACCACTGCCAGGGTCCTGACACACTGTGAGACACTACACACTTCACAGGGTCCTGACACACTTTGAGACGCCACACACCCGTGGCAGGTTCACGACACACATTAAGATGCCACACTCCCCTGACAGGGTCCTGACACACTGCGAGATGCCACACAACGATGGCAGGGTCCCGATACACTGTGAGCCCTATCACACTGTGAGATCCCACACGTCCATGACATAGTCCTGACAGACTGTGAGACCACACACACCCCTGACAGGGTCCAGACACACAATGAGACGCCACACAACGATGGCAGGGTCCCGATACACTTTGAGCCCTATCACACTGTGAGTTCCCACACGTCCGTGACAGAGTCCTGACAGACTGTGAGACCACACACACCCCTGACAGGGTCCTGACACACTGTGGATCCACACACACCTTATAGGTTCCTCACATACTGTGAGACCCCACACACCCCTGACAGGGTCCTGACACACTGTGAGACCGCACACATACCTGACAGAGTCCTGACACACTGTGAGACACCACACACCCCTGACAGGTTCCTGACACACCGTGAGACCCAGCAAACCCCTGATAGGTTCCTGACACACAGTGAGACGCCACACACCCCTGACAGGGTCCTGACACACTGAAAGACCGCACACATACCTGACAGAGTCCTGACACACAGTGAGACCCCACACACCCCTGACAGGGTACTGACACACTGTGAGACCCCACACACCCCTGATAGGTTCCTGACACACTGTGAGACCCCACACACACCCGACCGTGTCCTGTCACACAGTGAGACCCCACACACCCCTGGCAGGGACCTGACGCACTGTGAGACCCCTCACACCCCTGCCAGGGTCCTGACTCACTGTGAGACACCACACACCTCACAGGGTCCTGACACACTTTGAGACGCCACACACCCGTGGCAGGTTCACGACACACATTAAGATGCCACACACACCTGAAAGGGTCCTGACACACTGTGAGACCCCACACAAACCTGACGGGTTCTGACACACTGCGAGATGCCACACACACCAGACAGGGTCTTGAGATACTGTGAGATCCCACACTCGATCGGCAGGGTCATAACACGGTGTGAGACCCCACACATCACAAACAGTGTCCCGACACACTGTGAGACTCCACGCACAATCCCGATAGGGCCCTGACTCACTGTGAAACCACACACACCCCTGACAGCGTCCTGACACACTGTGAGACCCCAGACACCACCGACAGGGTCCTGACACACTGTGAGACCCCACACAGCCCTGACAGGGTCCTGAAACACTGTGAGACCCCACACACAACTGACAGTTTCCTGACACATGGAGATTCCCCACACACCCCTGGCAGGTTCCTTACACACTGTGAGACCGCACCCTCACCTGACAGGATACAGTCATAGTGTGAGACCCCACACACCTCACAGGGTCCTGACACACTATAAGACGCCACACAGCCCTGACAGGGTCCTGAAACACTGTGAGACCCCACACACCACTGACAGGGTCCTGACACATGGTGAGACCCCACACACCACTGGCAGGTTTCTGACACACTGTGAGACCCCACACACACCTGACAGGATACAGTCATAGTGGGAGACCCCACACACACCTGGCAGGGTCCGGACACACTATAAGACGCCACACTCCCCTGACAGGGACCTGATACACTGTGATAACCCACACACTCTTGACAGGGTGCGGACACACTGTGAGACCCCACACATCATTAACAGTGTCCTGAAACACTGTGAGATCCCAGACACCCCTGACAGGATCCTGACACACAATGAGACGCCACAGAACGATGGCAGGGTCTCCATTACACTGTGAGCCCTATCACACTGTGAGATCCCACACGTCCATGACAGAGTCGTGACAGACTGTGAGACCCCACACACACCCGACAGGGTCCTGTCACACAGTGAGACCCCACACACCCCTGGCAGGGACCTGACCCACTGTGAGACGCCACACACCCCTGCCAGGGTCCTGACACACTCTGAGACCCCACACACCACTGCCAGGGTCCTGACACACTGTGAGACACCACACACTTCACAGGGTCCTGACACACTTTGAGACGCCACACACCCGTGGCAGGTTCACGACACACATTAAGATGTCGCACTCCCCTGACAGGGTCCTGACACACTGGGAGACCCCACAGACGACGGACAGGGTCCTGACACACTGTGAGACCCCACACAGCCCTGACAGGGTCCTGAACCACTGTGAGACCCCACAAACCACTGACAGTTTCCTGACGCATGGAGAGTCCCCACACACCCCTGGCAGGTTCCTTACACACTGTGAGACCGCACCCACACCTGACAGGATACAGTCACAGTGTGAGGCCCCACACACCTCACAGGGTCCTGACACACTATAAGACGCCACACTCCCCTGACAGTGCCTGACACCCTGAGAGACCCCACACAGCCCTGCACAGGGTCCTGACACACTGTGAGACCCCACACACCACTGACAAGGTCCTGACACATGGTGAGACCCCACACACCCCTGGCAGGTTTCTGAAACACTGTGAGACCCCACACACACCTGACAGTATACAGTCATAGTGGGAGACCCCACACACACCTGGCAGGGTCCGGACACACTATAAGACGCCACACTCCCCTGACAGGGACCTGATACACTGTGAGACCCCACACGCCCCTGACAGGGTCCTCACACACAGCGAGACACCATAAAACACTGGCAGTGTCCTGACACAAAGGGAGACCCCAGACACGCCTGGCAGTGTCCTGAAACGCTATGAGACCACACACAACTCACAGAGGCTCCTGAAACACTTTGAGACACCACACACCCCTGACAGCGTCCTGACACACTGTGAGTCCCCACACACACCTGACAGGGTCCTGACACACTGTGATACCCCACACACTCCTGACAGGGTGCCGACACACTGTGAGACCCCACACATCATTAACAGTGTCCTGAAACACTGTGAGATCCCAGACACCCCAGACAGAGTAAGATACACTTTAAGACCCCACACACTCCTGACAGGGTGTTGACAAACTGTGAGAGCACACACACCACTGACAGGTTCCTGACACATGGTGAGACCCCACACAACCCTGACAGGAAACTGACGCACTGTAAGACCCCACACACATCTGACATTATACAGTCACACTGTGAGACCACACACACCACACAGGGTCCTTACACACTTTGAGACGCCACACACCCATGGCAGGTTCACAACACACATTAAGATGCCACACTCCCCTGACAGGTTCCTGACACACAGTGAGACACCATAAAAAACTGGCAGTGTCCTGACACAGTGTGAAACCCCAGACAAGCCTGGCAGTGTCCTGACACTCTGTGAGACCCCACACACTTGACAGGGCCCTGACACACTGTGAGACCCCACACACTCCTGACAGAGTCCTGACACACTGTGAGACCCCACACACACCTGACAGTGTCCTGTCACACAGTGAGACACCACACACCCCTGGCAGGGACCTGACGCACTGTGAGACCCCACACACCCCTGCCAGGGTCCTGACTCACTGTGAGACTCCCCACACACCTGACAGGGCCCTGATACACTGTGAGACCGCACACACATCTGACATGAAACAGTCACACTGTGAGACCACACACACCACACAGGGTCCTTACACACTTTGCGACGCCACACACCCGTGGCAGGTTCACAACACACATTAAGATGCCACACTCCCCTGACAGGGACATGACACACTGTGAGACCCCACACACCGCTGACAGGTTGCTGACACACTGTGGATCCACACACACCTTATAGGTTTCTCACATACTGTGAGACCCCACACACCCCTGACAGGGTCCTGACACACTGTGAGACCGCACACATACCTGACAGAGTCCTGACACACTGTGAGACCCCACACACCCCTGACAGGTTCCTGACACACCGTGAGACCCAACAAACCCCTGACAGTTTCCTGACACACAGTGAGACGCCACACACCCCTGACAGGGTCCTGACACACTGAAAGACCGCACACATACCTGACAGAGTCCTGACACACAGTGAGACCCCACACACCCCTGACAGGGTACTGACACACTGTGAGACCCCACACACCCCTGATAGGTTCCTGACACACTGTGAGACCCCACACACACCCGACAGTGTCCTGTCACACAGTGAGACCCCACACACCCCTGGCAGGGATCTGACGCACTGTGAGACCCCACACACCCCTGCCAGGGTCCTGACTCACTGTGAGACACCACACACCTCACAGGGTCCTGACACACTGTGAGACCCCACACACTCCTGACAGGGTCCTGACATGCTGTGAGATGCCACACACACCAGACAGGGTCTTGAGATACTGTGAGATCCCACACTCGATGGGCAGGGTCATAACACGGTGTGAGACCCCACACATCACAAACAGTGTCCCGACACACTGTGAGCCTCCACGCACAATCCCGATAGGGCCCTGACTCACTGTGAAACCACACACACCCCTGACAGCGTCCTGACACACTGTGAGACCCCAGACACCACCGACAGGGTCCTGACACACTGTGAGACCCCACACAGCCCTGACAGGGTCCTGAAACACTGTGAGACCCCACACACAACTGACAGTTTCCTGACACATGGAGATTCCCCACACACCCCTGGCAGGTTCCTTACACACTGTGAGACCGCACCCACACCTGACAGGATACAGTCACAGTGTGAGACCCCACACACCTCACAGGGTCCTGACACACTATAAGACGCCACACTCCCCTGACAGGGTCCTGACACCCTGAGAGACCCCACACAGCCCTGCACAGGGTCCTGACACACTGTGAGACCCCACACACCACTGACAGGGACCTGACACATGGTGAGACCCCACACACCCCTGGCAGGTTTCTGACACACTGTGAGACCCCACACATCATTGACAGTGTCCTGAAACACTGTGAGATCGCAGACACCCCTGACAGGGTAAGATACACTTTAAGACCCCACACACTCCTGACAGGGTGTTGACAAACTGTGAGAGCACACACACCCCTGGCAGCTTCCTAACACACAGTGATACCCCACACAACCCTGACAGGAAACTGACGCACTGTAAGACCCCACACACATCTGACATGATACAGTCACACTGTGAGACCACACACACCACACAGGGTCCTTACACACTTTGAGACGCCACACACCCATGGCAGGTTCACAACACACATTAAGATACCACACTCCCCTGACAGGGTCCTGACACACAGTGAGACACCATAAAAAACTGGCAGTGTCCTGGCACAATGTGAGACCCCAGACAAGCCTGGCAGTGTGCTGACACACTGTGAGACCCCACAAACTTGACAGGGCCCTGACACACTCTGAGACCCCACACACTCCTGACAGAGTCCTGACACACTGTGAGACCCCACACACACCGGACAGGGTCCTGACACACTTTGAGACCCCACCCACACCTGACAGGGCCCTGACACACTGTGAGACCCCACACACTCCTGACAGGGTGCTGACACACTGTGAGACCGCACACACATCTGACATGATACAGTCACACTGTGAGACCACACACACCACACAGGGTCCTTACACACTTTGAGACGCCACACACCCGTGGCATGTTCACAACACACATTAAGATGCCACACTCCCCTGACAGGTTCCTGACACACAGTGAGACCCCACACACCACTGACAGTTTCCTGACACATGGAGAGTCCCCACACACCCCTGGCAGGTTCCTTACACACTGTGAGACCGCACCCACACCTGACAGGATACAGTCACATTGTGAGACCCCACACACCTAACAGGGTCCTGACACACTATAAGACGCCACACTCCCCTGACAGGGTCCTGACACACTGTGAGACCCCACATACCACTGACAGGGTCCTGACACATGGTGAGACCCCACACACCCCTGGCAGGTTTCTGACGCACTGTGAGACCCCACACACAGCTGACAGGATACAGTCATAGTGGGAGACCCCACACACACCTGGCAGGGTCCGGACACACTATAAGACGCCACACTCCCCTGACAGGGACCTGATACACTGTGAGACCCCACACACCCCTGACAGGGTCCTCACACACAGTGAGACACAATAAAACACTGGCAGTGTCCTGACACAAAGGGAGACCCCAGACACGCCTGGCAGTGTCCTGACACGCTATGAGACCACACACAACTCTCAGAGGCTCCTGAAACACTTTGAGACACCACACACCCCTGACAGCGTCCTGACACACTGTGATACCCCACACACTCTTGACAGGGTGCTGACACACTGTGAGACCCCACACACACCTGACAGAGACCTGACACACTGTGATAGCCCACACACTCCTGACAGGGTGCTGACACACTGTGAGACCCCACACATCATTGACAGTGTCCTGAAACACTGTGAGATCGCAGACACCCCTGACAGGGTAAGATACACTTTAAGACCCCACACACTCCTGACAGGGTGTTGACAAACTGTGAGAGCACACACACCCCTGGCAGCTTCCTAACACACAGTGATACCCCACACAACCCTGACAGGAAACTGACGCACTGTAAAACCCCACACACATCTGACATGATACAGTCACACTTTGAGACGCCACACAACCATGGCAGGTTCACAACACACATTAAGATGCCACACTCCCCTGACAGGGTCCTGACACACAGTGAGACACCATAAAAAACTGGCAGTGTCCTGGCACAATGTGAGACCCCAGACACTTGACAGGGCCCTGACACACTCTGAGACACCACACACTCCTGACAGAGTCCTGACACACTGTGAGACCCCACAGACACCGGACAGGGTCCTGACACACTTTGAGACCCCACCCACACCTGACAGGGCCCTGACACACTGTGAGACCCCACACGGTCCTGACAGAGCCCTGACACACTGTGAGACCCCACACACACCTGACAGGGTCCTGTCACACAGTGAGACCCCACACACCCCTGGCAGGGACCTGACGCACTGTGAGACCCCACACACCCCTGCCAGGGTCCTGACTCACTGTGAGACACCACACACACCTGACAGGGTCCTGACACACTGTGAGACCCCAGAAACCCCAGGGAGCTTCCTAACACACCGTGAGACCCCACACACACCAGACAGGGTCCTACCACACTGTGAGATCCCACACGTCCATGACAGAGTCCTGACACATGGTGAGACCCCACACAACCCTGACAGGAACATGACACACAGTAAGACCCCACACACATCTGATAGGATACAGTCACACTATGAGACCACACACACCTCACAGTGTCCTTACGCACTTTGAGATGCTACACACCCGTGGCAGGTTCACAACACACATTAAGATGCCACACTCCCCTGATAGGGTCCTGACACACAGTGAGACACCATAAAAAACTGGCAGTGTCCTGACACAGTGTGAAACCCCAGACACGCCTGGAAGTGTCTTGACACACTGCGAGTCCCCACACACCTGACAGGGCCCTGATACACTGTGAGACCGCACACACATCTGACATGATACAGTCACACTGTGAGACCACACACACCACACAGGGTCCTTACACACTTTGAGACGCCACACACCCGTGGCATGTTCACAACACACATTAAGATGCCACACTCCCCTGACAGGGTCCTGACACACTGTGAGACTCCACATACCACTGACAGGGTCCTGACACATGGTGAGACCCCACACACCCCTGACAGCGTCCTGACACACTGTGAGTCCCCACACACACTTGACAGGGTCCTGACACACTGTGATACCCCACACACTCTTGACAGGGTGCTGACACACTGTGAGACCCCACACACCCCTGACAGGTTCCTGACACACTGTGAGACCCCACACACCCCTGACAGGTTCCTGACACACTGTGAGACCCCACACACCCCTGACAGGTTCCTGACACACTGTGAGTCCCCACACATCATTGACAGTGTCCTGAAACACTCTGAGATCCCAGACACCCCTGACAGAGTAAGATACACTATAAGACCCCACACACTCCTGACAGGGTGTTGACAAACTGTGAGAGCACACACACCACTGACAGGTTCCTGACACATGGTGAGACCCCACACAACCCTGACAGGAAACTGACGCACTGTAAGACCCCACACACATCTGACATGATACAGTCACACTGTGAGACCACACACACCACACAGGGTCCTTACACACTTTGAGACGCCACACACCCATGGCAGGTTCACAACACACATTAAGATGCCACACTCCCCTGACAGGGTCCTGACACACAGTGAGACACCATAAAAAACTGGCAGTGTCCTGGCACAATGTGAGACCACAGACAAGCCTGGCAGTGTCCTGACACTCTGTGAGACCCCACACACTTGACAGGGCCCTGACACACTCTGAGACCCCACACACTCCTGACAGAGTCCTGACACACTGTGAGACCCCACACACACCTGACAGGGTCCTGACACACTGTGAGACCCCACCCACACCTGACAGGGACCTGACGCACTGTGAGACCCCACACACCCCTGCCAGGGTCCTGACTCACTGTGAGACACCACACACCTGACAGGGTCCTGACACACTGTGAGACCCCAGAAACCCCAGGGAGCTTCCTAACACACCGTGAGACCCCACACACACCAGACAGGGTCCTGCCACACTGTGAGATCCCACACGTCCATGACAGAGTCCTGACACATGGTGAGACCCCACACAACCCTGACAGGAACATGACACACAGTAAGACCCCTCACACATCTGATAGGATACAGTCACACTGTGAGACCACACACACCTCACAGTGTCCTTACGCACTTTGAGATGCTACACACCCGTGGCAGGTTCACAACGCACATTAAGATGCCACACTCCCCTGACAGGGACATGACACACTGTGAGACCCCACACACACCTGACAGGTTGCTGACACACTGTGGATCCACACACACCTTATAGGTTCCTGACATACTGTGAGACCCCACACACCCCTGACAGGGTCCTGACACACTGTGAGACCGCACACATACCTGACAGAGTCCTGACACACTGTGAGACCCCACACACCCCTGACAGGTTCCTGACACACCGTGAGACCCAACAAACCCCTGACAGGTTCCTGACACACTGTGAGACCCCACACACCCCTGACAGGGTCCTGACACACTGTGAGACCCCACACACACCTGACAGGATACAGTCATAGTGGGAGACCCCACACACACCTGGCAGGGTCCGGACACACTATAAGACGCCACACTCCCCTGACAGGGACCTGATACACTGTGAGACCCCACACACCCCTGACAGGGTCCTCACACACAGTGAGACACCATAAAACACTGGCAGTGTCCGGACACAAAGGGAGACCCCAGACACGCCTCGCAGTGTCCTGACACGCTATGAGACCACACACAACTCTCAGAGGCTCCTGAAACACTTTGAGACACCACACACCCCTGACAGCGTCCTGACACACTGTGAGACCCCACACACACCTGACAGGGTCCTGATACACTGTGAGACCCCACAAACACCTGACAGGGTCCTGACACACTGTGATACCCCACACACACCTGACAGTGTCCTGACACACTGTGAGTCACCACAAACACCTGACAGGTTCCTGACACACTGTGAGACCCCACACATCATTGACAGTGTCCTGAAACACTGTGAGATCGCAGACACCCCTGACAGGGTAAGAAACACTTTAAGACCCCACACACTCCTGACAGGGTGTTGACAAACTGTGAGAGCACACACACCCCTGGCAGCTTCCTAACACACAGTGATACCCCACACAACCCTGACAGGAAACTGACGCACTGTAAGACCCCACACACACCTGACATGATACAGTCACACTGTGAGACCACACACACCACACAGGGTCCTTACACACTTTGAGACGCCACACACCCATGGCAGGTTCACAACACACATTAAGATGCCACACTCCCCTGACAGGGTCCTGACACACAGTGAGACACCATAAAAACCTGGCAGTGTCCTGGCACAATGTGAGACCCCAGACAAGCCTGGCAGTGTCCTGACACACTGTGAGACCCCACACACTTGACAGGGCCCTGACACACTCTGAGACCCCACACACTCCTGACAGAGTCCTGACACACTGTGAGACCCCACACACACCGGACAGGGTCCTGACACACTTTGAGACCCCACCCACACCTGACAGGGCCCTGACACACTGTGAGACCCCACAAGGTCCTGACAGAGCCCTGACACACTGTGAGACCCCACACACACCTGACAGTGTCCTGTCACACAGTGAGACCCCACACACCCCTGCCAGGGTCCTGACACACTGTGAGACACCACACACACCTGACAGGGTCCTGACACACTGTGAGACCCCAGAAACCCCAGGGAGCTTCCTAACACACCGTGAGACCCCACACACACCAGACAGGGTCCTGCCACACTGTGAGATCCCACACGTCCATGACAGAGTCCTGACACATGGTGAGACCCCACACACACCTGACAGTGTCCTGTCACACAGTGAGACACCACACACCCCTGGCAGGGACCTGACGCACTGTGAGACCCCACACACCCCTGCCAGGGTCCTGACTCACTGTGAGACCCCACAAACACCTGACAGGGTCCTGACACACTGTGATACCCCACACACACCTGACAGTGTCCTGACACACTGTGAGTCACCACAAACACCTGACAGGTTCCTGACACACTGTG
This sequence comes from Hemitrygon akajei, assembly GCF_048418815.1. Lineage (NCBI taxonomy): Eukaryota > Metazoa > Chordata > Chondrichthyes > Myliobatiformes > Dasyatidae > Hemitrygon > Hemitrygon akajei. Next base: position 721,777 of record NW_027332008.1, on the reverse strand, counting down.
AGACCCCACACATCATTGACAGTGTCCTGAAACACTGTGAGATCGCAGACACCCCTGACAGGGTAAGAAACACTTTAAGACCCCACACACTCCTGACAGGGTGTTGACAAACTGTGAGAGCACACACACCCCTGGCAGCTTCCTAACACACAGTGATACCCCACACAACCCTGACAGGAAACTGACGCACTGTAAGACCCCACACACACCTGACATGATACAGTCACACTGTGAGACCACACACACCACACAGGGTCCTTACACACTTTGAGACGCCACACACCCATGGCAGGTTCACAACACACATTAAGATGCCACACTCCCCTGACAGGGTCCTGACACACAGTGAGACACCATAAAAACCTGGCAGTGTCCTGGCACAATGTGAGACCCCAGACAAGCCTGGCAGTGTCCTGACACACTGTGAGACCCCACACACTTGACAGGGCCCTGACACACTCTGAGACCCCACACACTCCTGACAGAGTCCTGACACACTGTGAGACCCCACACACACCGGACAGGGTCCTGACACACTTTGAGACCCCACCCACACCTGACAGGGCCCTGACACACTGTGAGACCCCACAAGGTCCTGACAGAGCCCTGACACACTGTGAGACCCCACACACACCTGACAGTGTCCTGTCACACAGTGAGACCCCACACACCCCTGCCAGGGTCCTGACACACTGTGAGACACCACACACACCTGACAGGGTCCTGACACACTGTGAGACCCCAGAAACCCCAGGGAGCTTCCTAACACACCGTGAGACCCCACACACACCAGACAGGGTCCTGCCACACTGTGAGATCCCACACGTCCATGACAGAGTCCTGACACATGGTGAGACCCCACACAACCCTGACAGGAACATGACACACAGTAAGACCCCACACACATCTGATAGGATACAGTCACACTATGAGACCACACACACCTCACAGTGTCCTTACGCACTTTGAGATGCTACACACCCGTGGCAGGTTCACAACACAGATTAAGATGCCGCACTCCCCTGACAGGGTCCTGACACACAGTGAGACACCATAAAAAACTGGCAGTGTCCTGACACAATGTGAAACCCCAGACAAGCCTGGAAGTGTCTTGACACACTGCGAGTCCCCACACACCTGACAGGGCCCTGATACACTGTGAGACCGCACACACATCTGACATGATACAGTCACACTGTGAGACCACACACACCACACAGGGTCCTTACACACTTTGAGACGCCACACACCCGTGGCATGTTCACAACACACATTAAGATGCCACACTCCCCTGACAGGTTCCTGACACACAGTGAGACCCCACACACCACTGACAGTTTCCTGACACATGGAGAGTCCCCACACACCCCTGGCAGGTTCCTTACACACTGTGAGACCGTACCCACACCTGAAAGGATACAGTCACAGTGTGAGACCCCACACACCTAACAGGGTCCTGACACACTATAAGACGCCACACTCCCCTGACAGGGTCCTGACACACTGTGAGACCCCACATACCACTGACAGGGTCCTGACACATGGTGAGACCCCACACACCACTGGCAGGTTTCTGACGCACTGTGAGACCCCACACACACCTGGCAGGGTCCGGACACACTATAAGACGCCACACTCCCCTGACAGGGACCTGATACACTGTGAGACCCCACACACCCCTGACAGGGTCCTCACACACAGTGAGACACCATAAAACACTGGCAGTGTCCTGACACAAAGGGAGACCCCAGACACGCCTCGCAGTGTCCTGACACGCTATGAGACCACACACAACTCTCAGAGGCTCCTGAAACACTTTGAGACACCACACACCCCTGACAGCGTCCTGACACACTGTGAGACCCCACACACACCTGACAGGGTCCTGATACACTGTGAGACCCCACAAACACCTGACAGGGTCCTGACACACTGTGATACCCCACACACACCTGACAGTGTCCTGACACACTGTGAGTCACCACAAACACCTGACAGGTTCCTGACACACTGTGAGACCCCACACATCATTGACAGTGTCCTGAAACACTGTGAGATCGCAGACACCCCTGACAGGGTAAGATACACTTTAAGACCCCACACACTCCTGACAGGGTGTTGACAAACTGTGAGAGCACACACACCCCTGGCAGCTTCCTAACACACAGTGATACCCCACACAACCCTGACAGGAAACTGATGCACTGTAAGACCCCACACACACCTGACATGATACAGTCACACTGTGAGACCACACACACCACACAGGGTCCTTACACACTTTGAGACGCCACACACCCATGGCAGGTTCACAACACACATTAAGATGCCACACTCCTCTGACAGGGTCCTGACACACAGTGAGACACCATAAAAACCTGGCAGTGTCCTGACACAATGTGAGACCACAGACAAGCCTGGCAGTGTCCTGACACACTGTGAGACCCCACACACTTGACAGGGCCCTGACACACTCTGAGACCCCACACACTCCTGACAGAGTCCTGACACACTGTGAGACCCCACACACACCGGACAGGGTCCTGACACACTTTGAGACCCCACCCACACATGATAGGGCCCTGACACACTGTGAGACCCCACACACACCTGACAGAGTCCTGACACACTGTGATACCCCACACACTCCTGACAGGGTGCTGACACACTGTGAGACCCCACACACACCTGACAGAGTCCTGACACACTGTGATACCCCACACACTCCTGACAGGGTGCTGACACACTGTGAGACCCCACACATCATTGACAGTGTCCTGAAACACTGTGAGATCGCAGACACCCCTGACAGGGTAAGATACACTTTAAGACCCCACACACTCCTGACAGGGTGTTGACAAACTGTGAGAGCACACACACCCCTGGCAGCTTCCTAACACACAGTGATACCCCACACAACCCTGACAGGAAACTGACGCACTGTAAGATCCCACACACATCTGACATGATACAGTCACACTATGAGACCACACACACCTCACAGTGTCCTTACGCACTTTGAGATGCTACACACCCGTGGCAGGTTCACAACACACATTAAGATGCCACACTCCCCTGATAGGGTCCTGACACACAGTGAGACACCATAAAAAACTGGCAGTGTCCTGACACAATGTGAAACCCCAGACACGCCTGGAAGTGTCTTGACACACTGCGAGTCCCCACACACCTGACAGGGCCCTGATACACTGTGAGACCGCACACACATCTGACATGATACAGTCACACTGTGAGACCACACACACCACACAGGGTCCTTACACACTTTGAGACGCCACACACCCGTGGCATGTTCACAACACACATTAAGAGGCCACACTCCCCTGACAGGTTCCTGACACACAGTGAGACCCCACACACCCCTGACAGGTTCCTTACACACTGTGAGACCGCACCCAAACCTGACAGGATACAGTCACAGTGTGAGACCCCACACACCTAACAGGGTCCTGACACACTATAAGACGCCACACTCCCCTGACAGGGTCCTGACACACTGTGAGACCCCACATACCACTGACAGGGTCCTGACACATGGTGAGACCCCACACACCCCTGGCAGGTTTCTGACGCACTGTGAGACCCCACACATCCCTGACAGGGTCCTCACACACAGTGAGACACCATAAAACTCTGGCAGTGTCCTGACACAAAGGGAGACACCAGACACGCCTGGCAGTGTCCTGACACGCTATGAGACCACACACAACTCTCAGAGGCTCCTGAAACACTTTGAGACACCACACACCCCTGACAGCGTCCTGACACACTGTGAGTCCCCACACACACTTGACAGGGTGCTGACACACTGTGATACCCCACACACTCTTGACAGGGTGCTGACACACTGTGAGACCCCACACACCCCTGACAGGTTCCTGACACACTGTGAGACCCCACACACCCCTGACAGGTTCCTGACACACTGTGAGACCCCACACACCCCTGACAGTGTCCTGAAACACTCTGAGATCCCAGACACCCCTGACAGAGTAAGATACACTATAAGACCCCACACACTCCTGACAGGGTGTTGACAAACTGTGAGAGCACACACACCACTGACAGGTTCCTGACACATGGTGAGACCCCACACAACCCTGACAGGAAACTGACGCACTGTAAGACCCCACACACATCTGACATGATACAGTCACACTGTGAGACCACACACACCACACAGGGTCCTTACACACTTTGAGACGCCACACACCCGTGGCAGGTTCACGACACACATTAAGATGCCACACTCCCCTGACAGGGTCCTGACACACAGTGAGACACCATAAAAAACTGGCAGTGACCTGACACAATGTGAGACCACAGACAAGCCTGGCAGTGTCCTGACACTCTGTGAGACCCCACACACTTGACAGGGCCCTGACACACTCTGAGACCCCACACACTCCTGACAGAGTCCTGACACACTGTGAGACCCCACACACACCTGACAGGGTCCTGACATACCGTGAGACCCCACCCACACCTGACAGGGACCTGACGCACTGTGAGACCCCACACACCCCTGCCAGGGTCCTGACACACTGTGAGACCCCACACACTTGACAGGGCCCTGACACACTCTGAGACCCCACACACTCCTGACAGAGTCCTGACACACTGTGAGACCCCACACACACCGGACAGGGTCCTGACACACTTTGAGACCCCACCCACACCTGACAGGGCCCTGACACACTGTGAGACCCCACAAGGTCCTGACAGAGCCCTGACACACTGTGAGACCCCACACACACCTGACAGTGTCCTGTCACACAGTGAGACCCCACACACCCCTGCCAGGGTCCTGACACACTGTGAGACACCACACACACCTGACAGGGTCCTGACACACTGTGAGACCCCAGAAACCCCAGGGAGCTTCCTAACACACCGTGAGACCCCACACACACCAGACAGGGTCCTGCCACACTGTGAGATCCCACACGTCCATGACAGAGTCCTGACACATGGTGAGACCCCACACAACCCTGACAGGAACATGACACACAGTAAGACCCCACACACATCTGATAGGATACAGTCACACTATGAGACCACACACACCTCACAGTGTCCTTACGCACTTTGAGATGCTACACACCCGTGGCAGGTTCACAACACAGATTAAGATGCCGCACTCCCCTGACAGGGTCCTGACACACAGTGAGACACCATAAAAAACTGGCAGTGTCCTGACACAATGTGAAACCCCAGACAAGCCTGGAAGTGTCTTGACACACTGCGAGTCCCCACACACCTGACAGGGCCCTGATACACTGTGAGACCGCACACACATCTGACATGATACAGTCACACTGTGAGACCACACACACCACACAGGGTCCTTACACACTTTGAGACGCCACACACCCGTGGCATGTTCACAACACACATTAAGATGCCACACTCCCCTGACAGGTTCCTGACACACAGTGAGACCCCACACACCACTGACAGTTTCCTGACACATGGAGAGTCCCCACACACCCCTGGCAGGTTCCTTACACACTGTGAGACCGTACCCACACCTGAAAGGATACAGTCACAGTGTGAGACCCCACACACCTAACAGGGTCCTGACACACTATAAGACGCCACACTCCCCTGACAGGGTCCTGACACACTGTGAGACCCCACATACCACTGACAGGGTCCTGACACATGGTGAGACCCCACACACCACTGGCAGGTTTCTGACGCACTGTGAGACCCCACACACACCTGGCAGGGTCCGGACACACTATAAGACGCCACACTCCCCTGACAGGGACCTGATACACTGTGAGACCCCACACACCCCTGACAGGGTCCTCACACACAGTGAGACACCATAAAACACTGGCAGTGTCCTGACACAAAGGGAGACCCCAGACACGCCTCGCAGTGTCCTGACACGCTATGAGACCACACACAACTCTCAGAGGCTCCTGAAACACTTTGAGACACCACACACCCCTGACAGCGTCCTGACACACTGTGAGACCCCACACACACCTGACAGGGTCCTGATACACTGTGAGACCCCACAAACACCTGACAGGGTCCTGACACACTGTGATACCCCACACACACCTGACAGTGTCCTGACACACTGTGAGTCACCACAAACACCTGACAGGTTCCTGACACACTGTGAGACCCCACACATCATTGACAGTGTCCTGAAACACTGTGAGATCGCAGACACCCCTGACAGGGTAAGATACACTTTAAGACCCCACACACTCCTGACAGGGTGTTGACAAACTGTGAGAGCACACACACCCCTGGCAGCTTCCTAACACACAGTGATACCCCACACAACCCTGACAGGAAACTGATGCACTGTAAGACCCCACACACACCTGACATGATACAGTCACACTGTGAGACCACACACACCACACAGGGTCCTTACACACTTTGAGACGCCACACACCCATGGCAGGTTCACAACACACATTAAGATGCCACACTCCTCTGACAGGGTCCTGACACACAGTGAGACACCATAAAAACCTGGCAGTGTCCTGACACAATGTGAGACCACAGACAAGCCTGGCAGTGTCCTGACACACTGTGAGACCCCACACACTTGACAGGGCCCTGACACACTCTGAGACCCCACACACACCGGACAGGGTCCTGACACACTTTGAGACCCCACCCACACATGATAGGGCCCTGACACACTGTGAGTCCCCACACACACCGGACAGGGTCCTGACACACTGTGATACCCCACACACTCTTGACAGGGTGCTGACACACTGTGAGACCCCACACACACCTGACAGAGTCCTGACACACTGTGATACCCCACACACTCCTGACAGGGTGCTGACACACTGTGAGACCCCACACACACCTGACAGAGTCCTGACACACTGTGATACCCCACACACTCCTGACAGGGTGCTGACACACTGTGAGACCCCACACATCATTGACAGTGTCCTGAAACACTGTGAGATCGCAGACACCCCTGACAGGGTAAGATACACTTTAAGACCCCACACACCCCTGACAGGGTGTTGACAAACTGTGAGAGCACACACACCCCTGGCAGCTTCCTAACACACAGTGATACCCCACACAACCCTGACAGGAAACTGACGCACTGTAAGATCCCACACACATCTGACATGATACAGTCACACTATGAGACCACACACACCTCACAGTGTCCTTACGCACTTTGAGATGCTACACACCCGTGGCAGGTTCACAACACACATTAAGATGCCACACTCCCCTGATAGGGTCCTGACACACAGTGAGACACCATAAAAAACTGGCAGTGTCCTGACACAATGTGAAACCCCAGACACGCCTGGAAGTGTCTTGACACACTGCGAGTCCCCACACACCTGACAGGGCCCTGATACACTGTGAGACCGCACACACATCTGACATGATACAGTCACACTGTGAGACCACACACACCACACAGGGTCCTTAAACACTTTGAGACGCCACACACCCGTGGCATGTTCACAACACACATTAAGAGGCCACACTCCCCTGACAGGTTCCTGACACACAGTGAGACCCCACACACCCCTGACAGGTTCCTTACACACTGTGAGACCGCACCCAAACCTGACAGGATACAGTCACAGTGTGAGACCCCACACACCTAACAGGGTCCTGACACACTATAAGACGCCACACTCCCCTGACAGGGTCCTGACACACAGTGAGACCCCACATACCACTGACAGGGTCCTGACACATGGTGAGACCCCACACACCCCTGGCAGGTTTCTGACGCACTGTGAGACCCCACACACAGCTGACAGAATACAGTCATAGTGGGAGACCCCACACACACCTGGCAGGGTCCGGACACACTATAAGACGCCACACTCCCCTGACAGGGACCTGATACACTGTGAGACCCCACACATCCCTGACAGGGTCCTCACACACAGTGAGACACCATAAAACTCTGGCAGTGTCCTGACACAAAGGGAGACACCAGACACGCCTGGCAGTGTCCTGACACGCTATGAGACCACACACAACTCTCAGAGGCTCCTGAAACACTTTGAGACACCACACACCCCTGACAGCGTCCTGACACACTGTGAGTCCCCACACACACTTGACAGGGTGCTGACACACTGTGATACCCCACACACTCTTGACAGGGTGCTGACACACTGTGAGACCCCACACACCCCTGACAGGTTCCTGACACACTGTGAGACCCCACACACCCCTGACAGGTTCCTGACACACTGTGAGACCCCACACACCCCTGACAGTGTCCTGAAACACTCTGAGATCCCAGACACCCCTGACAGAGTAAGATACACTATAAGACCCCACACACTCCTGACAGGGTGTTGACAAACTGTGAGAGCACACACACCACTGACAGGTTCCTGACACATGGTGAGACCCCACACAACCCTGACAGGAAACTGACGCACTGTAAGACCCCACACACATCTGACATGATACAGTCACACTGTGAGACCACACACACCACACAGGGTCCTTACACACTTTGAGACGCCACACACCCGTGGCAGGTTCACGACACACATTAAGATGCCACACTCCCCTGACAGGGTCCTGACACACAGTGAGACACCATAAAAAACTGGCAGTGACCTGACACAATGTGAGACCACAGACAAGCCTGGCAGTGTCCTGACACTCTGTGAGACCCCACACACTTGACAGGGCCCTGACACACTCTGAGACCCCACACACTCCTGACAGAGTCCTGACACACTGTGAGACCCCACACACACCTGACAGGGTCCTGACATACCGTGAGACCCCACCCACACCTGACAGGGACCTGACGCACTGTGAGACCCCACACACCCCTGCCAGGGTCCTGACACACTGTGAGACCCCACACACTTGACAGGGCCCTGACACACTCTGAGACCCCACACACTCCTGACAGAGTCCTGACACACTGTGAGACCCCACACACACCGGACAGGGTCCTGACACACTTTGAGACCCCACCCACACCTGACAGGGCCCTGACACACTGTGAGACCCCACAAGGTCCTGACAGAGCCCTGACACACTGTGAGACCCCACACACACCTGACAGTGTCCTGTCACACAGTGAGACCCCACACACCCCTGCCAGGGTCCTGACACACTGTGAGACACCACACACACCTGACAGGGTCCTGACACACTGTGAGACCCCAGAAACCCCAGGGAGCTTCCTAACACACCGTGAGACCCCACACACACCAGACAGGGTCCTGCCACACTGTGAGATCCCACACGTCCATGACAGAGTCCTGACACATGGTGAGACCCCACACAACCCTGACAGCAACCTGACACACAGTAAGACCCCTCACACATCTGATAGGATACAGTCACACTGTGAGACCACACACACCTCACAGTGTCCTTACGCACTTTGAGATGCTACACACCCGTGGCAGGTTCACAACACACATTAAGATGCCACACTCCCCTGACAGGGACATGACACACTGTGAGACCCCACACACAACTGACAGGTTGCTGACACACTGTGGATCCACACACACCTTATAGGTTCCTGACATACTGTGAGACCCCACACACCCCTGACAGGGTCCTGACACACTGTGAGACCGCACACATACCTGACAGAGTCCTTACACACTGTGAGACCCCACACACCCCTGACAGGTTCCTGACACACCGTGAGACCCAACAAACCCCTGACAGGTTCCTGACACACTGTGAGACCCCACACACCCCTGACAGGGTCCTGACACACTGTGAGACCCCACACACCCCTGACAGGGTACTGACACACTGTGAGACCCCACACACCCCTGATAGGTTCCTGACACACTGTGAGACCCCACACACCCCTGGCAGGGACCTGACGCACTGTGAGACCCCACACACCCCTGCCAGGGTCCTGACTCACTGTGAGACACCACACACCCCTGACAGGGTGCTGACACACTGTGAGACACCACACACCTCACAGGGTCCTGACACACTTTGAGACGCCACACACCCGTGGCAGGTTCACGACACACATTAAGATGCCACACTCCCCTGAAAGGGTCCTGACACACTGTGAGACCCCACACAAACCTGACGGGTTCTGACACACTGCGAGATGCCACACACACCAGACAGGGTCTTGACATACTGTGAGATCCCACTCTCGATCGGCAGGGTCATAACACGGTGTGAGACCCCACACATCACAAACAGTGTCCCGACACACTGTGAGACTCCACGCACAATCCCGATAGGGCCCTGACTCACTGTGAGACCACACACACCCCTGACAGCGTCCTGACACACTGTGAGACCCCACACACCACCGACAGGGTCCTGACACACTGTGAGACCCCACACAGCCCTGACAGGGTCCTGAAACACTGTGAGACCCCACACACCACTGACAGTTTCCTGACACATGGAGAGTCCCCACACACCCCTGGCAGGTTCCTTACACACTGAGACCGCACCCACACCTGACAGGATACAGTCACAGTGTGAGACCCCACACACCTAACAGGGTCCTGACACAATGTGAGACCCCAGACAAGCCTGGCAGTGTCCTGACACACTGTGAGACCCCACACACTTGACAGGGCCCTGACACACTGTGAGACCCCACACACTCCTGACAGAGTCCTGACACACTGTGAGACCCCACACACACCTGACAGGGTCCTGACACACCGTGTGTCCCCACAGACGCCTGACAGGGCCCTGACACACTGTGAGACCCCACACGGTCCTGACAGAGCCCTAACACACTGTGAGACCCCACACGGCCCTGACAGAGTCCTGACACACTGTGAGACCCCACACATACCTGGCAGCTTCCTAACATACCGTGAGACCCCACACACACCTGACAGGGTCCTGACACACTGTGAGATCCCACACGTCCATGACAGAGTCCTGACACACGGTGAGACCCCACACAACCCTGACAGGAACCGGACACACTGTAAGACCCCGCACACATCTGACAAGATACAGTCACACTCTGAGACCACACACACCACACAGGGTCCTTAGACACTTTGAGACGCCACACACCCGTGGCAGGTTCACAACACACCTTAAGATGCCACACTCCCCTGACAGGTTCCTGACACACAGTGAGACACCAGAAAAAACTGGCAGTGTCCTGACACAATGTGAGACCCCAGACATGCCTGGCAGTGTCCTGACACACTGTGAGAACCCACACACCCCTGGCAGCTTCCTAACACACCGAGAGACCCCACACACTCCTGACAGGGTCCTGACACACTGTGAGATCCCACACGTCCATGACAGGAACCTGACACACAGTAAGACCACACACACATCTAACAGGATACAGTCACACTGTGAGACCACACACACCACACAGGGTCCTTACACACTTTGAGAAGCCACACACCCGTGGCAGGTTCACGAAACACATTAAGATGCCACACTCCCCTGATAGGGTCCTGACACACAGTGAGACACCATAAAAAGCTGGCAGAGTCCTGACACAATGTGAAACCCCAGACACGCCTGGCAGTGTCTTGACACACTGCGAGTCCCCACACACCTGACAGGGCCCTGATACACTGTGAGACCGCACACACATCTGACAGGAAACTGACGCACTGTAAGACCCCACACACATCTGACATGATACAGTCACACTGTGAGACCACACACACCACACAGGGTCCTTACACACTTTGAGACGCCACACACCCGTGGCAGGTTCACAACACACATTAAGATGCCACACTCCCCTGACAGGTTCCTGACACACAGTGAGACACCATAAAAAACTGGCAGTGTCCTGACACAATGTGAGACCCCAGTCAAGCCTGGCAGTGTCCTGACACACTGTGAGACCGCACACACCAATGACAGTGTCCTGACACACTGTGAGACCCCACACACTTGACAGGGCCCTGACACACTGTGAGACCCCACACACTCCTGACAGAGCCCTGACACACTGTGAGACACCACACACCTAACAGGGTCCTGACACGCTGTGAGACCCCAGAAACCCCAGGGAGCTTCCTAACACACCGTGAGACCCCACACACACCAGACAGGGTCCTGCCACACTGTGACATCCCACACGTCCATGACAGAGTCCTGACACATGGTGAGACCCCACACAACCCTGACAGGAACATGACACACAGTAAGACCCCACACACATCTGATAGGATACAGTCACACTATGAGACCACACACACCTCACAGTGTCCTTACGCACTTTGAGATGCTACACACCCGTGGCAGGTTCACAACACAGATTAAGATGCCACACTCCCCTGACAGGGACATGACACACTGTGAGACCCCACACACCCCTGACAGGTTGCTGACACACTGCGGATCCACACACACCTTATAGGTTCCTGACATACTGTGAGACCCCACACACCCCTGACAGGGTCCCGACACACTGTGAGACCCCACACACCCCTGACAGGGTACTGACACACTGTGAGACCCCACACACACCTGATAGGTTCCTGACACACTGTGAGACCCCACACACACCCGACAGTGTCCTGTCACACAGTGAGACCCCACAGAACCCTGACAGGAACATGACACACAGTAAGACCCCACACACATCTGATAGGATACAGTCACACTGTGAGACCACACACACCTCACAGTGTCCTTACGCACTTTGAGATGCTACACACCCGTGGCAGGTTCACAACACACATTAAGATGCCACACTCCCCTGACAGGGACATGACACACTGTGAGACCCCACACACCCCTGACAGGTTGCTGACACACTGTGGATCCACACACACCTTATAGGTTCCTGACATACTGTGAGACCCCACACACCCCTGACAGGGACCTGACGCACTGTGAGACACCACACACCTCACAGGGTCCTGACACACTTTGAGACGCCACACACCCGTGGCAGGTTCACGACACACATTAAGATGCCACACTCCCCTGAAAGGGTCCTGACACACTGTGAGACCCCACACAAACCTGACGGGTTTTGACACACTGCGAGATGCCACACACACCAGACAGGGTCTTGAGATACTGTGAGATCCCACACTCGATCGGCAGGGTCATAACACGGTGTGAGACCCCACACATCACAAACAGTGTCCCGACACACTGTGAGACTCCACACACAATCCCGATAGGGCCCTGACTCACTGTGAGACCACACACACCCCAGACAGCGTCCTGTCACACTGTGAGACCCCATACACCACCGACAGGGTCCTGACACACTGTGAGACCCCACACAGCCCTGACAGGGTCCTGAAACACTGTGAGACCCCACACACCACTGACAGTTTCCTGACACATGGAGAGTCCCCACACACCCCTGGCAGGTTCCTTACACACTGTGAGACCGCACCCACACCTGACAGGATACAGTCACAGTGTGAGACCCCACACACCTCACAGGGTCCTGACACACTATAAGACGCCACACTCCCCTGACAGGGTCCTGACACCCTGAGAGACCCCACACACCACTGACAGGGTCCTGACACATGGTGAGACCCCACACACCCCTGGCAGGTTTCTGACACACTGTGAGACCCCACACACACCTGGCAGGGTCTGGACACACTATAAGACTCCACACTCCCCTGACAGGGACCTGATACACTGTGAGACCCCACACACCCCTGACAGGGTCCTCACACACAGTGAGACACCATAAAACACTGGCAGTGTCCTGACACAAAGGGAGACCCCAGACACGCCTGGCAGTGTCCTGAAACGCTATGAGACCACACACAACTCTCAGAGGCTCCTGAAACACTTTGAGACACCACACACCCCTGACAGCGTCCTGACACACTGTGAGTCCCCACACACACCTGACAGGGTCCTGACACACTGTGATACCCCACACACTCCTGACAGGGTGCCGACACACTGTGAGACCCCACACATCATTGACAGTGTCCTGAAACACTGTGAGATCCCAGACACCCCTGACAGAGTAAGATATACTTTAAGACACCACACACCCCTGACAGGGTGTTGACAAACTGTGAGAGCACACACACCCCTGACAGGTTCCTGACACATGGTGAGACCCCACACAACCCTGACAGGAAACTGACGCACTGTAAGACCCCACACACATATGATATGATACAGTCACACTGTGAGACCACACACACCACACAGGGTCCTTACACACTTTGAGATGCCACACACCTGTGACAGGTTCACAACACACATTAAGATGCCACACTCCCCTGACAGGGTCCTGACACACAGTGAGACACCATAAAAAACTGGCAGTGTCCTGACACACAGTGAGACACCATAAAAAACTGGCAGTGTCCTGACACAATGTGAGACCCCAGACAAGCCTGGCAGTGTCCTGACACTCTGTGAGACCCCACACACTTGACAGGGCCCTGACACACTGTGAGACCCCACACACTCCTGACAGAGTCCTGACACACTGTGAGACCCCACACACACCTGACAGGGTCCTGACACACCGTGTGTCCCCACAGACGCCTGACAGGGCCCTGACACACTGTGAGACCCCACACGGTCCTGACAGAGCCCTAACACACTGTGAGACCCCACACGGTCCAGACACACTGTGAGACCCCACACACACCTGGCAGCTTCCTAACATACCGTGAGACCCCACAGACACCTGACAGGGTCCTGACACACTGTGAGATCCCACACAACCCTGACAGGAACCGGACACACAGTAAGACCCCGCACACATCTGACAAGATACAGTCACACTGTGAGACCACACACACCACACAGGGTCCTTAGACACTTTGAGACGCCACACACCCGTGGCAGGTTCACAACACACATTAAGATGTCGCACTCCCCTGACAGGTTCCTGACACACAGTGAGACACCAGAAAAAACTGGCAGTGTCCTGACACAATGTGAGACCCCAGACAAGCCTGGCAGTGTCCTGACACACTGTGAGACCCCACACACTTGACAGGGCCCTGACACACTGTGAGACCCCACACACACCTGACAGGGTCCTGACACACTGTGACACCCCACAGACGCCTGACAGGGCCCTGACACACTGTGAGACCCCACACACACCTGACAGGGTCCTGACACACTGTGAGAACCCACACACCCCTGGCAGCTTCCTAACACACCGAGAGACCCCACACACTCCTGACAGGGTCCTGGCACACTGTGAGATCCCACACGTCCATGACAGGAACCTGACACACCGTAAGACTCCACACACATCTAACAGGATACAGTCACACTGTGAGACCACACACACCACACAGGGTCCATACACACTTGAGACGCCACACACCCGTGGCAGCTTCCTAACATACCGTGAGACCCCACACACACCTGACAGGTTCCTGACACACTGTGAGATCCCACACGTCCATGACAGAGTCCTGACACACGGTGAGACCCCACACAACCCTGACAGGAACCGGACACACAATAAGACCCAACACACATCTGACAGGATACAGTCACACTGTGAGACCACATGCACCTCACACTGTCCTTACACACTTTGAGACGCCACACACCCGTGGCAGGTTCACGACACACATTAAGATGCCACACTCCCCTGATAGGGTCCTGACACACTGTGAGACACCATAAAAAACTGGCAGTGTCCTGACACAATGTGAGACCCCAGACACGCCTGGCAGTGTCTTGACACACTGCGAGACCCCACACACCTGACAGGGCCCTGACACACTGCGAGACCCCACTCACCTGAAAGGGCCCTGACACACTGTGAGACCCCACACACACCTGACAGGGCCCTGACACACTGTGAGACCCAACACACCCCTGACAGGTTCCTGACACACTGTGAGACCCCACACACCCCTGACAGGGTCCTGACACACTGTGAGACCCCACACACCCCTGACAGGTTCCTGACACACTGCGAGACCCCACACACCCCTGACAGGGTCCTGACACACTGCGAGACCCCACACACCCCTGACAGGTTCCTGACACACTGTGAGACCCCACACACCCGTGACAGGGTCTTACACTCTGTGATACCCAACACACCCCTGTCAAGGTCCTGACACCATGTCAGACACCACACACCCGCGACAGGCTCCTGACACACTGTGGACCCACACACACCTTATAGGTTCCTGACACACTGTGAGATCCCGCACACCCCTGACAGGGTCCTGTCACACTGGAGACCACACACCCTTGACCGGTTACTGACACACTGTGGGATCCCGCACAGCCCTGACAGTTTCCTGACACACTGTGAGATCCCACACACCCCTGACAGGGTCTGACACACTGTGAGACCCGACACACCCCTGTCAAGGTCCTGACACCGTATCAGACCCCATACACCCGTGACAGGGTCCTGTCACACTGTGAGATCCCATACACCCCTGACAGGATATGACACACTGTGAGACCCCACACATTCCTGACAGGATCCTGACACACTGTGAGACCCCACACACCCCTGACAGATTACTGAGGCACTGTGGACCCACACACACCTTATAGGGTCCTGACACACTGTGAGACTCCACACACCCCTGACAGGGTCCTGACACATTGTGAGACTCCACACACCCCTGACAGGGTCCTGTCACACTGTGAGATCCCATACCCCCCTGACAGGGTATGACATACTGTGAGACCCCACACACTCCTGACAGGATCCTGACACACTGTGAGACCCCACACACTCCTGACAGGGTCCTGACACACTGTGAGACACCACACACACCTGACAGGGCCCTGACACACTGTGAGACCCCACACGCTACTGACAAGGTGCTGATAGACAGTGAGATGCCACACAACGCTGGCAGGGTCTTGACACAGTGTCACACACCACACCCCTGACAGGGGCATGACACACTGTGAGACCCCACACACCCCTGACAGGTTCCTGACACACTGTGAGACCCCATACACCACCGACAGGGTCCTGACACACTGTGAGACCCCACACAGCCCTGACAGGGTCCTGAAACACTGTGAGACCCCACACACCACTGACAGTTTCCTGACACATGGAGAGTCCCCACACAACCCTGGCAGGTTCCTTACACACTGTGAGACCGCACCCACACCTGACAGGATACAGTCACAGTGTGAGACCCCACACACCTCACAGGGTCCTGACACACTATAAGACGCCACACTCCCCTGACAGGGTCCTGACACCCTGAGAGACCCCACACACCACTGACAGGGTCCTGACACATGGTGAGACCCCACACACCCCTGGCAGGTTTCTGACACACTGTGAGACCCCACACACACCTGGCAGGGTCTGGACACACTATAAGACTCCACACTCCCCTGACAGGGACCTGATACACTGTGAGACCCCACACACCCCTGACAGGGTCCTCACACACAGTGAGACACCATAAAACACTGGCAGTGTCCTGACACAAAGGGAGACCCCAGACACGCCTGGCAGTGTCCTGAAACGCTATGAGACCACACACAACTCTCAGAGGCTCCTGAAACACTTTGAGACACCACACACCCCTGACAGCGTCCTGACACACTGTGAGTCCCCACACACACCTGACAGGGTCCTGACACACTGTGATACCCCACACACTCCTGACAGGGTGCCGACACACTGTGAGACCCCACACATCATTGACAGTGTCCTGAAACACTGTGAGATCCCAGACACCCCTGACAGAGTAAGATATACTTTAAGACACCACACACCCCTGACAGGGTGTTGACAAACTGTGAGAGCACACACACCCCTGACAGGTTCCTGACACATGGTGAGACCCCACACAACCCTGACAGGAAACTGACGCACTGTAAGACCCCACACACATATGATATGATACAGTCACACTGTGAGACCACACACACCACACAGGGTCCTTACACACTTTGAGATGCCACACACCTGTGACAGGTTCACAACACACATTAAGATGCCACACTCCCCTGACAGGGTCCTGACACACAGTGAGACACCATAAAAAACTGGCAGTGTCCTGACACACAGTGAGACACCATAAAAAACTGGCAGTGTCCTGACACAATGTGAGACCCCAGACAAGCCTGGCAGTGTCCTGACACTCTGTGAGACCCCACACACTTGACAGGGCCCTGACACACTGTGAGACCCCACACACTCCTGACAGAGTCCTGACACACTGTGAGACCCCACACACACCTGACAGGGTCCTGACACACCGTGTGTCCCCACAGACGCCTGACAGGGCCCTGACACACTGTGAGACCCCACACGGTCCTGACAGAGCCCTAACACACTGTGAGACCCCACACGGTCCAGACACACTGTGAGACCCCACACACACCTGGCAGCTTCCTAACATACCGTGAGACCCCACAGACACCTGACAGGGTCCTGACACACTGTGAGATCCCACACAACCCTGACAGGAACCGGACACACAGTAAGACCCCGCACACATCTGACAAGATACAGTCACACTGTGAGACCACACACACCACACAGGGTCCTTAGACACTTTGAGACGCCACACACCCGTGGCAGGTTCACAACACACATTAAGATGTCGCACTCCCCTGACAGGTTCCTGACACACAGTGAGACACCAGAAAAAACTGGCAGTGTCCTGACACAATGTGAGACCCCAGACAAGCCTGGCAGTGTCCTGACACACTGTGAGACCCCACACACTTGACAGGGCCCTGACACACTGTGAGACCCCACACACACCTGACAGGGTCCTGACACACTGTGACACCCCACAGACGCCTGACAGGGCCCTGACACACTGTGAGACCCCACACACACCTGACAGGGTCCTGACACACTGTGAGAACCCACACACCCCTGGCAGCTTCCTAACACACCGAGAGACCCCACACACTCCTGACAGGGTCCTGGCACACTGTGAGATCCCACACGTACATGACAGGAACCTGACACACCGTAAGACTCCACACACATCTAACAGGATACAGTCACACTGTGAGACCACACACACCACACAGGGTCCATACACACTTGAGACGCCACACACCCGTGGCAGCTTCCTAACATACCGTGAGACCCCACACACACCTGACAGGTTCCTGACACACTGTGAGATCCCACACGTCCATGACAGAGTCCTGACACACGGTGAGACCCCACACAACCCTGACAGGAACCGGACACACAATAAGACCCAACACACATCTGACAGGATACAGTCACACTGTGAGACCACATGCACCTCACACTGTCCTTACACACTTTGAGACGCCACACACCCGTGGCAGGTTCACGACACACATTAAGATGCCACACTCCCCTGATAGGGTCCTGACACACTGTGAGACACCATAAAAAACTGGCAGTGTCCTGACACAATGTGAGACCCCAGACACGCCTGGCAGTGTCTTGACACACTGCGAGACCCCACACACCTGACAGGGCCCTGACACACTGCGAGACCCCACTCACCTGAAAGGGCCCTGACACACTGTGAGACCCCACACACACCTGACAGGGCCCTGACACACTGTGAGACCCAACACACCCCTGACAGGTTCCTGACACACTGTGAGACCCCACACACCCCTGACAGGGTCCTGACACACTGTGAGACCCCACACACCCCTGACAGGTTCCTGACACACTGCGAGACCCCACACACCCCTGACAGGGTCCTGACACACTGCGAGACCCCACACACCCCTGACAGGTTCCTGACACACTGTGAGACCCCACACACCCGTGACAGGGTCTTACACTCTGTGATACCCAACACACCCCTGTCAAGGTCCTGACACCATGTCAGACACCACACACCCGCGACAGGCTCCTGACACACTGTGGACCCACACACACCTTATAGGTTCCTGACACACTGTGAGATCCCGCACACCCCTGACAGGGTCCTGTCACACTGGAGACCACACACCCTTGACCGGTTACTGACACACTGTGGGATCCCGCACAGCCCTGACAGTTTCCTGACACACTGTGAGATCCCACACACCCCTGACAGGGTCTGACACACTGTGAGACCCGACACACCCCTGTCAAGGTCCTGACACCGTATCAGACCCCATACACCCGTGACAGGGTCCTGTCACACTGTGAGATCCCATACACCCCTGACAGGATATGACACACTGTGAGACCCCACACATTCCTGACAGGATCCTGACACACTGTGAGACCCCACACACCCCTGACAGATTACTGAGGCACTGTGGACCCACACACACCTTATAGGGTCCTGACACACTGTGAGACTCCACACACCCCTGACAGGGTCCTGACACATTGTGAGACTCCACACACCCCTGACAGGGTCCTGTCACACTGTGAGATCCCATACCCCCCTGACAGGGTATGACATACTGTGAGACCCCACACACTCCTGACAGGATCCTGACACACTGTGAGACCCCACACACTCCTGACAGGGTCCTGACACACTGTGAGACACCACACACACCTGACAGGGCCCTGACACACTGTGAGACCCCACACGCTACTGACAAGGTGCTGATAGACAGTGAGATGCCACACAACGCTGGCAGGGTCTTGACACAGTGTCACACACCACACCCCTGACAGGGGCATGACACACTGTGAGACCCCACACACCCCTGACAGGTTCCTGACACACTGTGGACCCACACACACCTGACAGGGTCTTGACACACTGTGAGACCCCACACACCCCTGACAGGATCCTGACACACTGTAAGACCCCACACCCCCCTGACAGATTCCTGACGTACTGTGGACCCACACACACCTTATAGGGTCCTGACACACTGTGAGACTCCACACACCCCTGACAGGGTTCTGACACACTGTGAGACTCCACACACCCCTGACAGGGTCCTGTCACACTGTGTACCCACAGACATCTTATAGGTTCCTGACACACTGTGGACCCACACACACCTGACAGGGTCCTGACACACTGTGAGACCCCACACACTCCTGACAGGATCCTGACACACTGTGAGACTCCACACACCCCTGACAGATTCCTGACGCACTGTGGACCCACACACACCTTATAGGGTCCTTTCACACTGTGAGACTCCACACACCCCTGACAGGGTCCTGTCACACTGTGAGATCCCATACACCCCTGACAGGGTATGACACACTGTGAGACCCCACACACCCCTGACAGATTCCTAACGCACTGTGGACCCACACACACCTTATAGGGTCCTGACACACTGTGAGATCCCACACACCCCTGACAGGTTCCTGACACACTGTGAGACCCGACACACTCCTGACAGGTACCGAACACACTTTGAGTTCCAGTCACAGAGTGAGACACCACACACCCATGACAGGTTCCTGACACACTGTGAGACCCGACACACTCCTGACAGGATCCAAACACACTTTGAGTTTCAGTCACAAGTGAGACACCACACACCCATGACAGGATCCGATTAAAAGTTTATTCCATAGAAGAAAATGACAGTTATGACAGTCGTGGGAGATTATTCGGTACAGGACAGTCGTCGGTCAGTAAACTACAAGGGTAATACTGACCTTCACAGCACAGTTAATGTGGAAATGTGATGATCGGATTTTTATCTAGACCAGGCCTCCCTGTCCATTTTGGGGTCTGTTAATCAAATTTACTTTACTGTAGGAATATCCATTGATGAATCCAATTAATGCAATAGCTTTGAGCTAACTCGTGTGTGCTTAAATACTGAGTTCTGAGTTGAGGCATCTAACAGTTTGTCCACTGTCTGTTCCCATGGAAGATGTTCAACAGAAACACAAGGAGACTCTGCGGGCACAAACTGAAACACTGAGAGTGAACACCATCCTGATGAGGGAGAAGGTGAAGTTTTTCCAGCTGGTTGATCGATACGCTGAGCTCACGGTCATTTCTACTGTTCGAGATTGGAAACTGGTGGAACATGAGCTGCTGGCAAGAGGCAGAGACCACGAGGAGTGGAGAGAGAAACATCTCCGCGGAGAGCTGGAAAAACTCCGGACTGATCAGTTATTCCAGAGCAGGTTTTCCCAAAGTTACTCCACATCTGGGAGTTCGGCAGCAGTGGCTGGAGTCCCGGGAATCGGGAAAACAACAATGGTTCAAAAGATTGTTTATGACTGGGCCACGGGGAAAATATACCAAGAATTCCAGTTTGTCTTCAGTTTCAAATTACGGGTTTTAAACTCCATTAACAACAGAATAAACCTGAGGGAACTGATTCTGGATCAGTATCCTTATTTTGGGAATTTACTGAGAGAGGTCTGGAAGAACCCAGAGGGATTGCTGTTTATATTCGATGGGTTGGATGAATTCAAACACACAATAAATTTTGCTGACAGTCGGAGAGACACAGAACCCAAGCACCAGTGCCCAGATCCCGAGTGGTTGTGTGAAGTGTCTGACATTGTGTACAGTTTAATCCAGGGCAAGCTGCTCCCAGGGTGTTCAGTGCTGGTGACCATTTATTGGAAAACGCTCAGATCGGTATCCAGGCTGAAATCCTGGGATTTTCTGGTGAGGAACGGAAGAAATACTTCATCAGACATTTTGAAGATCAGACGGTGGCAGAAGCTGTTTTCAAACACGTGAAAGAGAACGAGATCCTATACACCATGAGCTACAACCCCTCCTACTGCTGGATCCTCGCTCTGGCACTGGGCCCCTTCTTCACACAAAGAGTCAGGGACCCACAGCGAGTTCCCAAGACCATCACCCAACTGTACTCCTACTATATTTACAACATCCTGAAAAACCACGGCCGTGAGATTGAGAACCCCCGTGATGTGTTACTCCGGGTTGGTCAGATGGCCTTCAGAGGAGTGTCCGAGAGGAAGATTGTGTTTACAGATGGAGATTTGATCAACTACAATCTGCAGCCTTCCCAGTTCCTGTCCGGGTTCCTGATGGAGGTTTTGGAGAGAGAGGATTCTGCCCGGAGCGTGGTGTGCACATTCCCACACATCACCATCCAAGAGTTTGTAGCTGCAATTGCACAATTCCTGATCCCAGATGGCAGAGATATTACGAAACTCCTCACTGAAGCCCACAACACGACAGATGGGCGATTTGAGGTATTTCTCCATTTTGTTGCTGGGCTCTCCAACCCAATGACAACTCGGGGCCTGGAGGAGTTTCTGGGTCCATTTCCTCATCAAACAACCTGCCGGGTGATTGACTGGGTGAAGGAGGAGGTTGAACGCCAGAATGGAAACACGAGGAGTGAAGCTGGTAAAAGGAGCCTCCTGAACACATTGCACTACCTGTTCGAGTCTCAGAATCGTGGACTGGCTCAGGTCGCACTGGGATCTGTGAAAACACTTTCATTCAGTGGAATTACACTGACCCCGATTGACTGCGCGGTCCTGTCTCATGTCATCGGACTCTGTGATACAATAAAATACATCGACCTGGAGAACTGCCACATTCAGTATGACGGAATACAGCGGCTGGGATCCGGGCTGCAGAAGTGCCAGGAGTTGGGGTAACTTGATTTATCTCTCACTCTGAACTGTGAAACTGTCTCATTGTGTTGTTTCAATGTAAAGGGATTCGGTAAATTTGTAGTAAATCAGATTGTGAAGAATTGTGACAAATCCCCACGGGGTCAGTCAGTAATTTCCGAAGGACGGGAGGGTTCTGTGTTTACTTGTGAAGGGATGTTGGAGACTTCATCAGATCAGTGAACAACGGCCATTGGTTTAATGGTAGTAAATCACAGGAATGGCCGTGTTTCTCGGTGCCTGTGACACGTCCATTGACAATGTTCCTTCTCACTGTTACTGACACCCAGACCGACACTGACTGCAGCAGGTGGGTCAGAGATTCACACCCCCTTCCCGTGTGAGGGACAAGAGACGATCAGCAGACTGTCCCTGTGAGAAGGAAAGAAATACCATTGTGAGATTGTTCTCCCACGGCCATTCCCCGTGTGAGACTTTGCTCACTTCCAGATACGCAAAGAGCGAGGGCGCATCTCCTCTGGGGCTCTGTTCAGACCCAACACACACGTACAAAAAATTTCTGCATCCTCTCGTCTTGTAGGATTATCATTTACCCTTGGAATCCTCCTGTGGGACATCTCATCCCAATCTCCCTTCCATTCTTTGGAATCTCGCCACCATCCCCATTCCTCCTGTGGGCTCTCTATTACTCTTTACTCATCATCCTGTGGGATCTTTTCCACACAACCCCCCCCCCCTTCCTGTGAGATCTTTCCTCCCCATCCCTCTTCCTCCTGTGAGATCTCTCTTCCCCATCCCTCTTCCACCTGTGAGATCTCTCTTCCCCATCCCTCTTCCTCCTGTGAGATCTCTCTTCCCCATCCCGCTTCCTCCTGTGAGATCTCTCTTCCCCATCCCCCTTCCTCCTGTGAGATCTCTCTTCCACATCTCCCTTCCTCATGTGGCATCTCACTTCTCCATACCCTTTCCTCCTGTGGGATCTCTCTCCCCCATTGACTTCTTCCTGTCAGATCTCTCTTTGGCATGCTCCACTGTCCTGTGCAATTTCTCTTCCCCAACCTCCTTCTTCCTGTGAGATTTCTCTTCCCAATCCCACATCCTCCTGTGGGACCTCTCTACTACATATCTGCTCCTCCTGGCTGATCTCTCAACCACTTCCCCCTTCATCCTGTTTAAACCCTCTCTCTCCTTCCCCCTTCCTCCTGTGGGATCTCTCTTCCCCATCCCCCTTCCTCCTGTGGGATCTTTCTTCACCATCCCCCTTCCTCCTGTGGGATCTCTCTTCCCCGTCCCTCTTACTCCTGTGGAATCACTCTTCCACATGCCCCTTCCTCCTGTGGGATCTCTCTTCCCCATCCCACTTCCTTCGCTGGGCTCCCTTTTCCCTATCCCCCTTCCTCCCGTGGGATCCCTCATCTCCATACCCTTTCCTCCTGTGGGATCTCTCTTCCCCATCCCCCTTCCTCCGGTGGGATCTCTCTTCCTCATCCCCCTTCCTCCTGTGAGATCTCTCCCCCCCCCATCCCCCTACCTCCTGTGGGATCTCTCTTCTCCATACCCTTTCCTCCTGTGGGATCTCTCTCCCCCATTGACTTCTTCCTGTCAGATCTCTCTTTGGCATGCTCCACTGTCCTGTGCAATTTCTCTTCCCCAACCCCCTTCTTCCTGTGAGATTTCTCTTCCCAATCCCACATCCTCCTGTGGGATCTCTCTTCCACATCTCTGCCCCTCCTGGCTGATCTCTCAACCGTTTCCCCCTTCATCCTGTTTAACCCCTCTCTCTCGTTCCCCCTTCCTCCTGTGGGATCTCTCTTCCCCATCCCCCTTCCTCCTGTGGGATCTTTTTTCCCCATTCCCCTTCCTCCTGTGGGATCTCTCTTCCCCGTCCCCCTTACTCCTGTGGGATCACTCTTCCACATGCCCCTTCCTCCTGTGGGATCTCTCTTCCCCATCCCACTTCCTTCGCTGTGCTCCCTTATCCCTTTCCCTCTTCCTCCGGTGGGATCTCTCTTCCCCATCCCCTTTCATCCTGTGGGATCTCTCCTCCCCATCCCTCGCCACCTATGAGATCTCTGTTCCTCATCACCCTTCTTCCTGTGCGATCTCTGATCCCCATCCCCCTTTTTCCTGTGGGATCACTGTTCCCCATACCGCTTGTTCCTGTGGGATCTCTGTTCCCAAACCCCTTGTTCCTGTAGGATATCACCCCACATCCCCCTTCCTCCAGTGGTAACTCTCTCTCCCATCCCGCTTCTTCCTTTGGGATCTAAGTCACGCATTACCCTTCCTCCTGTGGGATCTCTCTAACCCATCCGCCTTCCTCCTGAGGGTTCTCTGTTACCAATCCCCCTTTCTCCTGAGGGAGCTCCCTTCCCCATCCCCTTCCCTCCTGTGGGATCACTCTTCCCCATCCCCCTTCCTCCTGTGGGATCTCTCTTCCCCATCCCCTTTCCTCCTGTGGGATCTGTATTCCCCAACCCACGCCACCTATGAGATCTCTGTTCCTCATCCCCCTTCTTCCTGTTCGATCTTTGATCCCCATCCCCCTTTTTCCTGTGGTATCACTGTTCCCCATACCGCTTGTTCCTGTGGGATCTGTTCCCAATCCCCCTTGTTCCTGTAGGATTTCACCCCACATCCCCCCTTCCTCCAGTGGTATCTCTCACTCCCATCCCGCTTCTTCCTTTGGGATCTATGTCATGCATCACACTACCTCCTGTGGGATCTCTCTTCCCCATCCCCCTTCCTCCTGAGGGTTCTCTGTTCCCAATCCCCCTTCCTCCTGAGGGATCTACCTTCCCCATCCCCCCTCCTCCAGTGGGATCGTTCTCCCCCATCCGCCTACTCCATTGGGATCTCTCTTTCCCATCCCCCCTTCCACCTGTGGGATCTCTCTTCCCCATCCCTCTTCCTCCTGTGCGATCTCTGTTCCCCAACCCCCTTCTTCCTGTGGGATCTCTCTTTCCCATCCCGCTTCCTACTTTGGGATCTCTCTTTCCCAACCCCCTTCTTCCTGTGGGATCTCTGTTCCCAAACCCCCTTCCGCCTGTAGGATCTCATCCCCATCCCCCTTTCTCATGTGGGATCTCTGTTCCCCAACCCCCTTCCTCCATTGGGATCTCTCTTCCCCATCCCCTTCCCTCCTGTGGGATCTCTCTTCCCCATCCCCCTTCCTCCTGAGGGTTCTCTGTTCCCAATCCCCCTTCCTCCTGAGGGATCTACCTTCCCCATCCCCCCTCCTCCAGTGGGATCGTTCTCCCCCATCCCCCTACTCCATTGGGATCTCTCTTCGCCATCCCTCTTCCTCCTGTGAGATCCCTGTTCCCCAACCCCCTTCTTCCTGTGGGATCTCTCTTTCCCATCCCGCTTCCTCCTTTGGGATCTCTCTTTCCCAAACCCCTTCTTCCTGTGGGATCTCTGTTCCCAAACCCCCTTCCTCCTGTAGGATCTCATCCCCATCCCCCTTTCTCATGTGGGATCTCTGTTCCCCATCCCTCTTCCACATGTGAGATCTCTGTTCCCCAACCCATTTCTTCCTGTAGGATCTCTGTTCCCAATCCCCCTTCCTCCTGTAGGATCTCATCCTCATCCCCCTTCCTCATGTGGGATCTCTCTTCCCCATCCCTCTTCCTCCTGTGAGATCTCTGTTCCCCAACCCCCTTCTTCCTGTGGGAGCTCTCTTTCCCATCCCCCTTCCTCCTTTGGGATCTCTCTTTCCCAACCCCCTTCTTCCTGTGGGATCTCTGTTCCCAATCCCCCTTCCTCCTGTAGGATCTCTTCCCCATCCCCCTTGCTCCTGTGGTATCGCTCTTCTGCATCCCCCATCCTCCAGTGGTATCTCTCTCTCCCATCCCCCTTCTTCCTTTGGGATCTCTGTCACGCATCACCCTTCCTCCTGTGGGATCTATCTTCCCCATCCCCCTTCTTCCTGTGCCTTCTCTTTTCCCAATCCCCATTCCTCCTGTGGGATCGCTCTTCCCCGTCCCCCTTCCTTCTGTGGTATCTCTCTTCCCCATCCCCCCCTACTGTGGGATCTCTCTGCCCCATCCCCCATCCTCCTGTGGGATCTCTTTTCCCCATCCCCCTTCCTCCTGCGGGATCCCTCTTCCCCATCCCCCTTCCTGCTGTGGGATCTTTCTACCCCATCCCCCTTCCTCCTGTGGGATCTCTCTTCCCCGTCCCTCTTACTCCTGTGGAATCACTCTTCCACATGCCCCTTCCTCCTGTGGGATCTCTCTTCCCCATCCCACTTCCTTCGCTGGGCTCCCTTTTCCCTATCCCCCTTCCTCCCGTGGGATCTCTCTTCCCCATCCCCTTTCGTCCTGTGGGATCTCTCCTCCCCATCCCACGCCACCTATGAGATCTCTGTTCCTCATCACCCTTCTTCCTGTGCGATCTCTGATCCCCATCCCCCTTTTTCCTGTGGGATCACTGTTCCCCATACCCCTTGTTCCTGTGGGATCTCTGTTCCAAATCCCCCTTGTTCCTGTAGGATCTCACCCCACATCCCCCTTCCTCCAGTGGTATCTCTCTCTCCCATCCCGCTTCTTCCTTTGGGATCTAAGTCATGCATCACCCTTCCTCCTGTGGGATCTCTCTTCCCCATCCGCCTTCCTCCTGTGGGTTCTCTGTTCCCAATCCCTCTTCCTCCTGAGGGATCTCTCTTCCCCATCCCCCCTCCTCAAGTGGGATCGTTCTCCCCCCATCCCCCTTACTCCATCGGGATCTCTCTTTCCCATCCCCCTTCCTCCTGTGGGATCTCTCTTCCCCATCCCCCTTCCTCCTGTGGGATCTGTCTTCCCCATCCCCCTTCCTCCTGTGGGATCTGTATTCCCCTTCTCCCTTCCTCCTGTGGGATTACTCTTCCCCATCCCCCTTCCTCCTGTGAGATCTCTCCCCCCCCCATCCCCCTACCTCCTGTGGGATCTCTCTTCCACATCTCCCGTCCTCATGTGGGATCCCTCTTCTCCATACCCTTTCCTCCTGTGGGATCTCTCTTCCCCATCCCCCTTCCTCCGGTGGGAGCTCTCTTTCCCATCCCCCTTCCTCCTTTGGGATCTCTCTTTCCCAACCCCCTTCTTCCTGTGGGATCTCTGTTCCCAATCCCCCTTCCTCCTGTAGGATCTCTTCCCCATCCCCCTTGCTCCTGTGGTATCGCTCTTCTGCATCCCCCATCCTCCAGTGGTATCTCTCTCTCCCATCCCCCTTCTTCCTTTGGGATCTCTGTCACGCATCACCCTTCCTCCTGTGGGATCTATCTTCCCCATCCCCCTTCTTCCTGTGCCTTCTC
Organism: Hemitrygon akajei; assembly: GCF_048418815.1. Lineage (NCBI taxonomy): Eukaryota > Metazoa > Chordata > Chondrichthyes > Myliobatiformes > Dasyatidae > Hemitrygon > Hemitrygon akajei. Next base: position 693,068 of record NW_027332008.1, on the reverse strand, counting down.
TTTTCCCAATCCCCATTCCTACTGTGGGATCGCTCTTCCCCGTCCCCCTTCCTCCTGTGGTATCTCTATCTCCCATCCTCCTTCTTCCATTGGGATCTCTCTTCCCTATCCCCTTTCCTTCTGTGGCATCTCTCTTCCGCACCCCCCTTCCTCCTGTGGGATCCCTCTTTCCCATCCTCCTTCGTCCTGTGGTATCTCTCTGCCCCATCCCCCTTCGTCCTGTGGGATCCCTCTTCCCCATTCCTCCTCCTCCTGTGGTATCTCTCTTCCCCATTCCCCCTCCTCCTGTGGTATCTCTCTTCCCCATCCCCCCCTCCTGTGGTATCTCTCTGCCCCATCCCCCATCCTCGTGTGGGATCTCTTTTCCCCATCCCCCTTCCTCCTGCGGGATCCCTCTTCCCCATCCCCCTTCCTCCTGTCGGATCCCTCTTCCCCATTCCCCTTCCTCCTGTGGGATCTCCCTTCCCCATCCCAATACCTCCAGTGGGATCTCTGTTCCCCATCCCCCTTCCTTCGTTGGTATATCTCTTTCCCATCCTCCTTACTCCATGGCGATCTCTCTTTCCCAACGCCCTTCCTCCTGTGGTACCTCGCTTTCCCATCCCGCTTCCTCCTGTGGGATCTCAGTTTCGCATCCCCCTTCCTCCTTTGGAATCTCTCTATCCCATGCCCCTTTTTCCTGTGGGATCTCTGTTCCCCATCCCCCTTTTTCCTGTGGGATCTCTGTTCCCCATCCCCTTTGTTCCTGTGGGATCTCTGTTCCCCATCCCCCTTGTTCCTGTAGGAACTCTCCCCCCATCCCCTTTCCTCCTGTGGTATCTCTCTCTCCCATCCCCCTTCTTACTTTGGCATCTAAGTCACGCATCACCCTTCCTCCTGTCGGATCTCTCTTCCCCATCCCTCTTCCTCCTGTGAGATCTCTGTTCCCAAACCTCCTTCTTCCTGTGGGATCTCTGTTCCCAATCCCCCTTCCTCCTGTAGGATCTCTTCCCCATCCCCCTTCCTCCGGTGGGATCTCTCTTCCCCATCCCCTTTCATCCTGTGGGATCTCTCCTCCCCATCCCTCGCCACCTATGAGATCTCTGTTCCTCATCACCCTTCTTCCTGTGCGATCTCTGATCCCCATCCCCCTTTTTCCTGTGGGATCACTGTTCCCCATACCGCTTGTTCCTGTGGGATCTCTGTTCCCAAACCCCTTGTTCCTGTAGGATATCACCCCACATCCCCCTTCCTCCAGTGGTAACTCTCTCTCCCATCCCGCTTCTTCCTTTGGGATCTAAGTCACGCATTACCCTTCCTCCTGTGGGATCTCTCTAACCCATCCGCCTTCCTCCTGAGGGTTCTCTGTTACCAATCCCCCTTTCTCCTGAGGGAGCTCCCTTCCCCATCCCCTTCCCTCCTGTGGGATCACTCTTCCCCATCCCCCCTCCTCCAGTGGGATCGTTCTCCCCCATCCCCTTACTCCATTGGGATCTCTCTTCCCCATCCCCTTCCCTCCTGTGGGATCACTCTTCCCCATCCCCCTTCCTCCTGTGGGATCTCTCTTCCCCATCCCCTTTCCTCCTGTGGGATCTGTATTCCCCAACCCACGCCACCTATGATATCTCTGTTCCTCATCCCCCTTATTCCTGTTCGATCTTTGATCCCCATCCCCCTTTTTCCTGTGGTATCACTGTTCCCCATACCGCTTGTTCCTGTGGGATCTGTTCCCAATCCCCCTTGTTCCTGTAGGATTTCACCCCACATCCCCCTTCCTCCAGTGGTATCTCTCACTCCCATCCCGCTTCTTCCTTTGGGATCTAAGTCATGCATCACACTACCTCCTGTGGGATCTCTCTTCCCCATCCCCCTTCCTCCTGAGGGTTCTCTGTTCCCAATCCCCCTTCCTCCTGAGGGATCTACCTTCCCCATCCCCCCTCCTCCAGTGGGATCGTTCTCCCCCATCCGCCTACTCCATTGGGATCTCTCTTTCCCATCCCCCCTTCCACCTGTGGGATCTCTCTTCCCCATCCCTCTTCCTCCTGTGCGATCTCTGTTCCCCAACCCCCTTCTTCCTGTGGGATCTCTCTTTCCCATCCCGCTTCCTACTTTGGGATCTCTCTTTCCCAACCCCCTTCTTCCTGTGGGATCTCTGTTCCCAAACCCCCTTCCGCCTGTAGGATCTCATCCCCATCCCCCTTTCTCATGTGGGATCTCTGTTCCCCAACCCCCTTCCTCCATTGGGATCTCTCTTCCCCATCCCCTTCCCTCCTGTGGGATCTCTCTTCCCCATCCCCCTTCCTCCTGAGGGTTCTCTGTTCCCAATCCCCCTTCCTCCTGAGGGATCTACCTTCCCCACCCCCCCTCCTCCAGTGGGATCGTTCTCCCCCATCCCCCTACTCCATTGGGATCTCTCTTCCCCATCCCTCTTCCTCCTGTGAGATCTCTGTTCCCCATCCCCCCTCCTCAAGTGGGATCGTTCTCCCCCATCCCCCTTACTCCATCGGGATCTCTCTTTCCCATCCCCCTTTCTCCTGTGGGATCTCTCTTCCCCATCCCCCTTCCTCCTGTGGGATCTGTCTTCCCCATCCCCCTTCCTCCTGTGGGATCTGTATTCCCCTTCTCCCTTCCTCCTGTGGGATTACTCTTCCCCATCCCCCTTCCTCCTGTGAGATCTCTCCCCCCCCCCCCATCCCCCTACCTCCTGTGGGATCTCTCTTCCACATCTCCCGTCCTCATGTGGGATCCCTCTTCTCCATACCCTTTCCTCCTGTGGGATCTCTCTTCCCCATCCCCCTTCCTCCGGTGGGAGCTCTCTTTCCCATCCCCCTTCCTCCTTTGGGATCTCTCTTTCCCAACCCCCTTCTTCCTGTGGGATCTCTGTTCCCAATCCCCCTTCCTCCTGTAGGATCTCTTCCCCATCCCCCTTGCTCCTGTGGTATCGCACTTCTGCATCCCCCATCCTCCAGTGGTATCTCTCTCTCCCATCCCCCTTCTTCCTTTGGGATCTTTGTCACGCATCACCCTTCCTCCTGTGGGATCTATCTTCCCCATCCCCCTTCTTCCTGTGCCTTCTCTTTTCCCAATCCCCATTCCTACTGTGGGATCGCTCTTCCCCATCCCCCTTCCTCCTGTGGTATCTCTATCTCCCATCCTCCTTCTTCCATTGGGATCTCTCTTCCCTATCCCCTTTCCTTCTGTGGCATCTCTCTTCCGCATCCCCCTTCCTCCTGTGGGATCCCTCTTTCCCATCCTCCTTCGTCCTGTGGTATCTCTCTGCCCCATCCCCCTTCGTCCTGTGGGATCCCTCTTCCCCATTCCTCCTCCTCCTGTGGTATCTCTCTTCCCCATTCCCCCTCCTCCTGTGGTATCTCTCTTCCCCATCCCCCCCTCCTGTGGTATCTCTCTGCCCCATCCCCCATCCTCGTGTGGGATCTCTTTTCCCCATCCCCCTTCCTCCTGCGGGATCCCTCTTCCCCATCCCCCTTCCTCCTGTCGGATCCCTCTTCCCCATTCCCCTTCCTCCTGTGGGATCTCCCTTCCCCATCCCAATACCTCCAGTGGGATCTCTGTTCCCCATCCCCCTTCCTTCGTTGGTATATCTCTTTCCCATCCTCCTTACTCCATTGCGATCTCTCTTTCCCAACGCCCTTCCTCCTGTGGTACCTCGCTTTCCCATCCCGCTTCCTCCTGTGGGATCTCAGTTTCGCATCCCCCTTCCTCCTTTGGAATCTCTCTATCCCATCCCCCTTTTTCCTGTGGGATCTCTGTTCCCCATCCCCCTTGTTCCTGTGGGATCTCTGTTCCCAATCCCCCTTGTTCCTGTAGGAACTCTCCCCCATCCCCTTTCCTCCTGTGGTATCTCTCTCTCCCATCCCCCTTCTTACTTTGGCATCTAAGTCACGCATCACCCTTCCTCCTGTCGGATCTCTCTTCCCCATCCCTCTTCCTCCTGTGAGATCTCTGTTCCCAAACCTCCTTCTTCCTGTGGGATCTCTGTTCCCAATCCCCCTTCCTCCTGTAGGATCTCTTCCCCATCCCCCTTCCTCCTGTGGGATCTCACTTTCCCATCCCCCTTCCTCGTGTGGGATCTCTCTTCCCTATCCCCCTCTCCTGTGGGCTCGTTTTTTTCATATCCCCCTTCCTCCTGTGGGATCTCTTTTCCCCATCCCTCTTCCTCCTGTGATATCTCTGTTCCCCAACCCCCATCTTCATGTGGGATCTCTGTTCCCAATCCGCCTTTTTCCTGTGGGATGTCTGTACCGATTCCCCCTTCCTCCTATAGGATCTCTTCCTCATCCCTCTTCCTCCTGTGGGATCTCTCTTCCCCATCCCGCTTGCTCCTGTGGTATCGCTCTTCTGCATCCCCCATCCTCCAGTGGCATCTCTCTCTCCCATCCCCCTTCTTCCTTTGGGATCTCTGTCACGCATCACCCTTCCTCCTGTAGGATCTATCTTCCCCATCCCTATTTCTTCCTGTGCCTTCTCTTTTCCCAATCCCCATTCCTCCTGTGGGATCGCTCTTCCCCGTCCCCCTTCCTCCTGTGGTATCTCTATCTCCCATCTTCCTTCTTCCATTGGGATCTCTCTTCCCTATCCCCCTTCCTTCTTTGGAATCTCTCTATCCCATCCCCCTTCTTCCTTTGGGATCTAAGTCACGCATCACCTTTCCTACTGTGGGATCTCTCTTCCACATCCCTCTTCCTCATGTGAGATCTCTGTTCCCCATCCCCCTTCCTCCAGTGGGATCTCTCTTCCCCATCCCCCTTCCTCCAGTGGGATCTCCCTTCCCCATCCCCCTTCCTCCTGTGGGATCTCTCTTCCCCATCCCCCTTCCTCCTGTGGGATCTCCCTTCCCCATCCCCCTTACTCCTGTGGGATCTCTCTTCCCCATTCCCTTTCCTCCTGTGGGATCTCTTCCACATCCCCCTACCTCCTGTGGGATCTCACTTTCCCATCCCCCTTCCTCCTTTGGGATCTCTCTTTCCCATCCCGCTTCCTCCAGTGGGATCTCTCTTCCCCATCCCCCTTCCTCCTGTGGGATCACTCTTCCCCTTCCCCCTTGCTCCTGTGGCATGTCTCTTCCCCATCCCCCTTCCTCCTTTGGGATCTCTCTTTCCCATCCCGCTTCCTCCAGTGGGATCTCTCTTCCCCATCCCACTTCCTCCTGTGGGATCACTCTTCCCCTTCCCCCTTGCTCCTGTGGCATGTCTCTTCCCCATCCCCCTTCCTCCTGTGGGATCTCTCTTCCCCATCTCCCTTCACACCTTTGGGATCTCTCTAGCCCATCCCACATCTTCCTGTGGGATCACTGTTCCCCATCCCACTTGTTCCACTGGGATCTCTGTTCCCAATACCCCTTGTTCCTGTTGGATCTCTCCCCCATCCCCCTTCCTCCTGTGGGTTCTCTCTCCCATCCCCCTTCTTCCTTTGGGATCTAAGACACGCATCACCCTTCCTCCTGTGGGATCTCTCTTCCCGATCCCTCTTACTCCTGTGGGATCCCTCTTCGCCTTCCAGCCTCTTCCTCATGTGGGATCACTCTTCCCCATACCACTTCCTTCTGTGGGGTCTCTTTTCCCGATCCCTCTTACTCCTGTGGGATCCCTCTTAGCCTTCCAGCCTCATCCTGCAGGATCTCTCTTCCCTATCCCTCCTCCACCTGTGGGATCTCTCTTTCCCATCCCACTTCCTCCTGTGGGATCTCTCTTCCCCATCCCACTTCCACCTGTGGGATCACTCATCCTCATCCCCCTTCCTCCTGTGGTATTTCTCTCTCCCATCCCCCTTCTTCCTTTGGGATCTAAGTCACGCATCACCCTTACTCCTGTGGGATCTCTCTTCCACATCTCCCTTCCTCCTGTGTGTTCTCTGTTCCCAATCCCCCTTCCTACTGTGGGATCTCTCTTCCGCATCCCCCCTCCTAAGGTGGGATCGCTCTCCCCCATCCCCCTTCCTCCTGTGATATCTCTGTTCCCCAACCCCCTTCTTCCTGTGGGATCTGTGTTCCCAATCCCCCTTGTTCCTGTAGGATCTCTCCCCCATCCCTTTCCTCCTGTAGTATCTCTCTCACCCATCCCCCTTACTCCATTGGGATCTCTCTTCCCCATCCCCCTGCCTCCTGTGGGATCTCTCTTCCCCATCCCCCTGCCTCCTGTGGGATCTCTCTTCCCCATCCCCCTTCCTCCTGTGGGATCTCTCTTCCCAATCCCCCATCCTCCTGTGGGATCTCTCTTCCCCATCCCCCTTCCTCCAGTGGGATCTCTCTCCCCCATCCCCTTCCTCCTGTGGTATCTCTCTCACCAATCCCACTTACTCCATTGGGATCTCTCTTCCCCATCTCCCTGCCTCCTGTGGGATCTCTATTCCCCATCCCCCTTCCTCCAGTGGGATCTCTCTTCCCATTCCCCACTCCTCCAGTGGGATCTCTCTCCCCCATCCCCTTCCTCCTGTGGTATCTCTCTCACCAATCCCCCTTACTCCATTGGGATCTCTCTTCCCCATCTCCCTGCCTCCTGTGGGATCTCTATTCCCCATCCCCCTTCCTCCAGTGGGATCTCTCTTCCCATTCCCCACTCCTCCAGTGGGATCTCCCTTCCCCATCCCCTTTCCTCCTGTGGGACCTCCCTTCCCAATCCCCTATCCTCCTGTGGGATCTCTCTTCCCCATCCCCCTTCCTCCAGTGGGATCTCCCTTACCCATCCCCCTTCCTCCAGTGGGATCTCCCTTACCCATCCCCCTTCCTCCTGTGGGATCTCCCTTCCCCATCCCCCTTCCTCCTGTCGGATCTCCTTTCCCCATCCCCCTTCCTCCAGTGGGATCTCCCTTACCCATCCCCCTTCCTCCTGTGGGATCTCTCTTCCCCATCCCCCTTACTCCTGTGTGATCTCTTCCACATCCCCCTACCTCCTGTGGGATCTCACTTTCCCATCCCCCTTCCTCCTTTGGGATCTCTCTTTCCCATCCCCCTTCCTCCTGTGGGATCTCTCTTCCCCATCCCCCTTCCTCCTGTGGGATCACTCTTCCCCTTCCCCCTTCCTCCTGTGGCATGTCTCTTCCCCATCCCCCTTCCTCCTGTGGCATGTCTCTTCCCCATCCCCCTACCTCCTGTGGGATCTCTCTTCCCCATCTCCCTTCACACCATTGGGATCTCTCTATCCCATCCCACATCTTCCTGTGGGATCACTGTTCCCCATCCCACTTGTTCCACTGGGACCTCTGTTCCCAATACACCTTGTTCCTGTTGGATCTCTCCCCCATCCGCCTTCCTCCTGTGGGTTCTCTCTCAATCCCCCTTCTTCCTTTGGGATCTAAGACACGCATCACCCTTCCTCCTGTGGGATCTCTCTTCCCGATCCCTCTTACTCCTGTGGGATCCCTCTTCGCCTTCCAGGGTCTTCCTGCGGGATCTCTCTTCCCCATCCCCCCTCCTCCTGTGGGATCTCTCTTCCCCATCCCCCTTCCTCATGTGGGAGCTATCTCTCCCATCCCCATTCCTCCTGTGGGATCTCTCATCCACATCCACCTTCCTCTAGTGGGATCTCTCTTCCACATCCCCCTTCCTCCTGCGGGATCTCTCTTCCCCATCCCCCCTCCTTCTGTGGGGACTCTTTTCCCTATCCCCCTTCCTCCTGTAGGATCTATCTCTCCCATCCCCATTCCTCCTGTGGGATCTCTCATCCACATCCACCTTCCTCTAGTGGGATCTCTCTTCCACATCCCCCTTCCTCCTGTGGGGTCTCTCTTCCACATCCCCCTTCCTCCTGTGGGATCCCTCTTCGCCTTCCAGCCTCTTCCTGCGGGATCTCTCTTCCCCATCCCCCCTCCACCTGTGGGATCACTCATCCTCATCCCCCTTCCTCCTGTGGTATTTCTCTCTCCCATCCCCCTTCTTCCTTTGGGATCTAAGTCATGCATCACCCTTACTCCTGTGGGATCTCTCTTCCACATCTCCCTTCCTCCTGTGTGTTCTCTGTTCGCAATCCCCCTTCCTCCTGTGGGATCTCTCTTCCGCATCCCCCCTCCTAAGGTGGGATCGCTCTCCCCCATCCCCTTCCTCCTGTGGTATCTCTCTCACCCATCCCCCTTACTCCATTGGGATCTATCTTCCCCATCCCCTTTCCTCCTGTGGGATCTCTCTTCCCCATCCCCCTTCCTCCTGTGGGATCTCTCTTCCCCATCCTCCTTCCTCCAGTGGGATCTCTCTTCCCCATCCCCCTTCCTCCAGTGGGATCTCCCTTCCCCATCCCCCTTCCTCCTGTGGGATCTCCCTTCCCAATCCCCCATCCTCCTGTGGGATCTCTCTTCCCCATCCCCCTTCCTCCAGTGGGATCTCTCTCCCCCATCCCCTTCCTCCTGTGGTATCTCTCTCACCCATCCCCCTTACTCTATTGGGATCTCTCTTCCCCATCCCCCTGCCTCCTGTGGGATCTCTCTTCCCCATCCCCCTTCCTCCAGTGGGATCTCTCTTCCCCATCCCACTTCCTCCAGTGGGATCTCCCTTCCCCATCCCCCTTCCTCCTGTGGGATCTCCCTTCCCAATCCCCTATTCTCCTGTGGGATCTCTCTTCCCCATCCCCCTTCCTCCTGTGGGATCTCTCTTCCCCATCCCCCTTCCTCCTGTCGGATCTCCCTTCCCCATCCCCCTTACTCCTGTGGGATCTCTCTTCCCCATCCCCCTTCCTCCTGTGTGATCTCTTCCACATCCCCCTACCTCCTGTGGGATCTCACTTTCCCATCCCCCTTCCTCCTTTGGGATCTCTCTTTCCCATCCCCCTTCCTCCTGTGGGATCTCTCTTCCCCATCCCCCTTCCTCCTGTGGGATCACTCTTCCCCTTCCCCCTTCCTCCTGTGGCATGTCTCTTCCCCATCCCCCTACCTCCTGTGGGATCTCTCTTCCCCATCTCCCTTCACACCTTTGGGATCTCTCTATCCCATCCCACATCTTCCTGTGGGATCACTGTTCCCCATCCCACTTGTTCCACTGGGACCTCTGTTCCCAATACACCTTGTTCCTGTTGGATCTCTCCCCTATCCGCCTTCCTCCTGTGGGTTCTCTCTCAATCCCCCTTCTTCCTTTGGGATCTAAGACACGCATCACCCTTCCTCCTGTGGGATCTCTCTTCTCGATCCCTCTTACTCCTGTGGGATCCCTCTTCGCCTTCCAGGGTCTTCCTGCGGGATCTCTCTTCCCCATCCCCCTTCCTCATGTGGGAGCTATCTCTCCCATCCCCATTCCTCCTGTGGGATCTCTCATCCACATCCACCTTCCTCTAGTGGGATCTCTCTTCCACATCCCCCTTCCTCCTACGGGATCTCTCTTCCCCATCCCCCCTCCTTCTGTGGGGTCTCTTTTCCCTATCCCCCTTCCTCCTGTAGGATCTATCTCTCCCATCCCCATTCCTCCTGTGGGATCTCTCATCCACATCCACCTTCCTCTAGTGGGATCTCTCTTCCACATCCCCCTTCCTCCTGTGGGGTCTCTCTTCCCCATCCCCCTTCCTCCTGTGGGATCTCTCTTCCCCATCCCCCTGCCTCCTGTGGGATCTCTCTTCCCCATCCCCCTTCCTCCTGTGGGATCTCTCTTCCCCATCCTCCTTCCTCCAGTGGGATCTCTCTCCCCCATCCCCTTCCTCCTGTGGTATCTCTCTCACCCATCCCCCTTACTCCATTGGGATCTCTCTTCCCCATCCCCCTGCCTCCTGTGCGATCTCTCTTCCCCAACCCCCTTCCTCCAGTGGGATCTCTCTTCCCCATCCCACTTCCTCCAGTGGGATCTCCCTTCCCCATCCCCCTTCCTCCTGTGGGATCTCCCTTCCCAATCCCCTATTCTCCTGTGGGATCTCTCTTCCCCATCCCCCTTCCTCCTGTCGGATCTCCCTTCCCCATCCCCCTTCCTCCTGTCGGATCTCCCTTCCCCATCCCCCTTACTCCTGTGGGATCTCTCTTCCCCATCCCCCTTCCTCCAGTGTGATCTCTTCCACATCCCCCTACCTCCTGTGGGATCTCACTTTCCCATCCCCCTTCCTCCTTTGGGATCTCTCTTTCCCATCCCCCTTCCTCCTGTGGGATCTCTCTTCCCCATCCCCCTTCCTCCTGTGGGATCACTCTTCCCCTTCCCCCTTCCTCCTGTGGCATGTCTCTTCCCCATCCCCCTTCCTCCTGTGGGATCTCTCTTCCCCATCTCCCTTCACACCTTTGGGATCTCTCTATCCCATCCCACATCTTCCTGTGGGATCACTGTTCCCCATCCCACTTGTTCCACTGGGACCTCTGTTCCCAATACACCTTGTTCCTGTTGGATCTCTCCCCCATCCGCCTTCCTCCTGTGGGTTCTCTCTCAATCCGCCTTCTTCCTTTGGGATCTAAGACACGCATCACCCTTCCTCCTGTGGGATCTCTCTTCTCGATCCCTCTTACTCCTGTGGGATCCCTCTTCGCCTTCCAGGGTCTTCCTGCGGGATCTCTCTTCCCCATCCCCCCTCCTCCTGTGGGATCTCTCTTCCCCATCCCCCTTCCTCATGTGGCAGCTATCTCTCCCATCCCCATTCCTCCTGTGGGATCTCTCATCCATATCCACCTTCCTCTAGTGGGATCTCTCTTCCACATCCCCCTTCCTCCTACGGGATCTCTCTTCCCCATCCCCCCTCCTTCTGTGGGGTCTCTTTTCCCTATCCCCCTTCCTCCTGTAGGATCTATCTCTCCCATCCCCATTCCTCCTGTGGGATCTCTCATCCACATCCACCTTCCTCTAGTGGGATCTCTCTTCCACATCCCCCTTCCTCCTGTGGGGTCTCTCTTCCCCATCCCCCTTCCTCCTGTGGGATCCCTCTTCGCCTTCCAGCCTCTTCCTGCGGGATCTCTCTTCCCCATCCCCCCTCCACCTGTGGGATCACTCATCCTCATCCCCCTTCCTCCTGTGGTATTTCTCTCTCCCATCCCCCTTCTTCCTTTGGGATCTAAGTCACGCATCACCCTTACTCCTGTGGGATCTCTCTTCCACATCTCCCTTCCTCCTGTGTGTTCTCTGTTCGCAATCCCCCTTCCTCCTGTGGGAACTCTCTTCCGCATCCCCCCTCCTCCAGTGGGATCGCTCTCCCCCAACCCACTTCCTCCTGTGATATCTCTGTTCCCCAACCACCTTCTTCCTGTGGGATCTGTGTTCCCAATCCCCCTTGTTCCTGTAGGATCTCGCCCCATCCCCTTCCTCCTGTGGTATCTCTCTCACCCATCCCCCTTACTCCATTGGGATCTCTCTTTCCCTTCCCCTTCCTACTGTGGGATCTCTCTTCCCCATCCCTCTTCCTCCTGTGATATCTCTGTTCCACAACCCCCTTCTTCCTGTGGGATCTCTGTTCCCAATCCCCCTTCTTCCTGTGGGATGTCTGTTCCCAATCCCCCTTCTTCCTGTGGGATGTCTGTTCCGATTCCCCCTTCCTCCTGTAGGATCTCTTCCCCATCCCTCTTCCTCCTGTGGGATCTCTCTTCCCCATCCCCCTTCCTCCTGTGGTATCTCTCTCACCCATCCCCCTTACTCCATTGGGATCTATCTTCCCCATCCCCCTTCCTCCTGTGGGATCTCTCTTCCCCATCCCCCTTCCTCCTGTGGGATCTCTCTTCCCCATCCTCCTTCCTCCAGTGGGATCTCTCTTCCCCATCCCCCTTCCTCCAGTGGGATCTCCCTTCCCCATCCCCCTTCCTCCTGTGGGATCTCCCTTCCCAATCCCCTATTCTCCTGTGGGATCTCTCTTCCCCATCCCCCTTCCTCCTTTGGGATCTCTCTTTCCCATCCCCCTTCCTCCTGTGGGATCTCTCTTCCCCATCCCCCTTCCTCCTGTGGGATCACTCTTCCCCTTCCCCCTTCCTCCTGTGGCATGTCTCTTCCCCATCCCCCTACCTCCTGTGGGATCTCTCTTCCCCATCTCCCTTCACACCTTTGGGATCTCTCTATCCCATCCCACATCTTCCTGTGGGATCACTGTTCCCCATCCCACTTGTTCCACTGGGACCTCTGTTCCCAATACACCTTGTTCCTGTTGGATCTCTCCCCCATCCGCCTTCCTCCTGTGGGTTCTCTCTCAATCCCCCTTCTTCCTTTGGGATCTAAGACACGCATCACCCTTCCTCCTGTGGGATCTCTCTTCTCGATCCCTCTTACTCCTGTGGGATCCCTCTTCGCCTTCCAGGGTCTTCCTGCGGGATCTCTCTTCCCCATCCCCCTTCCTCATGTGGGAGCTATCTCTCCCATCCCCATTCCTCCTGTGGGATCTCTCATCCACATCCACCTTCCTCTAGTGGGATCTCTCTTCCACATCCCCCTTCCTCCTACGGGATCTCTCTTCCCCATCCCCCCTCCTTCTGTGGGGTCTCTTTTCACTATCCCCCTTCCTCCTGTAGGATCTATCTCTCCCATCCCCATTCCTCCTGTGGGATCTCTCATCCACATCCACCTTCCTCTAGTGGGATCTCTCTTCCACATCCCCCTTCCTCCTGTGGGGTCTCTCTTCCCCATCCCCCTTCCTCCTGTGGGATCTCTCTTCCCCATCCCCCTGCCTCCTGTGGGATCTCTCTTCCCCATCCCCCTTCCTCCTGTGGGATCTCTCTTCCCCATCCTCCTTCCTCCAGTGGGATCTCTCTTCCCCATCCCCCTTCCTCCAGTGGGATCTCCCTTCCCCATCCCCCTTCCTCCTGTGGGATCTCCCTTCCCAATCCCCCATCCTCCTGTGGGATCTCTCTTCCCCATCCCCCTTCCTCCTGTGGGATCTCTCTCCCCCATCCCCTTCCTCCTGTGGTATCTCTCTCACCCATCCCCCTTACTCCATTGGGATCTCTCTTCCCCATCCCCCTGCCTCCTGTGCAATCTCTCTTCCCCATCCCCCTTCCTCCAGTGGGATCTCTCTTCCCCATCCCACTTCCTCCAGTGGGATCTCCCTTCCCCATCCCCCTTCCTCCTGTGGGATCTCCCTTCCCAATCCCCTATTCTCCTGTGGGATCTCTCTTCCCCATCCCCCTTCCTCCTGTGGGAGCTCCCTTCCCCATCCTCCTTCCTCCTGTGGGATCTCTCTTCCCCATCCCCCTTCCTCCTGTCGGATCTCCCTTCCCCATCCCCCTTACTCCTGTGGGATCTCTCTTCCCCATCCCCCTTCCTCCTGTGTGATCTCTTCCACATCCCCCTACCTCCTGTGGGATCTCACCTTCCCATCCCCCTTCCTCCTTTGGGATCTCTCTTTCCCATCCCCCTTCCTCCTGTGGGATCTCTCTTCCCCATCCCCCTTCCTCCTGTGGGATCACTCTTCCCCTTCCCCCTTCCTCCTGTGGCATGTCTCTTCCCCATCCCCCTACCTCCTGTGGGATCTCTCTTCCCCATCTCCCTTCACACCTTTGGGATCTCTCTATCCCATCCCACATCTTCCTGTGGGATCACTGTTCCCCATCCCACTTGTTCCACTGGGACCTCTGTTCCCAATACACCTTGTTCCTGTTGGATCTCTCCCCCATCCGCCTTCCTCCTGTGGGTTCTCTCTCAATCCCCCTTCTTCCTTTGGGATCTAAGACACGCATCACCCTTCCTCCTGTGGGATCTCTCTTCTCGATCCCTCTTACTCCTGTGGGATCCCTCTTCGCCTTCCAGGGTCTTCCTGCGGGATCTCTCTTCCCCATCCCCCCTCCTCCTGTGGGATCTCTCTTCCCCATCACCCTTCCTCATGTGGCAGCTATCTCTCCCATCCCCATTCCTCCTGTGGGATCTCTCATCCACATCCACCTTCCTCTAGTGGGATCTCTCTTCCACATCCCCCTTCCTCCTACGGGATCTCTCTTCCCCATCCCCCCTCCTTCTGTGGGGTCTCTTTTCCCTATCCCCCTTCCTCCTGTAGGATCTATCTCTCCCATCCCCATTCCTCCTGTGGGATCTCTCATCCACATCCACCTTCCTCTAGTGGGATCTCTCTTCCACGTCCCCCTTCCTCCTGTGGGGTCTCTCTTCCCCATCCCCCTTCCTCCTGTGGGATCCCTCTTCGCCTTCCAGCCTCTTCCTGCGGGATCTCTCTTCCCCATCCCCCCTCCACCTGTGGGATCACTCATCCTCATCCCCCTTCCTCCTGTGGTATTTCTCTCTCCCATCCCCCTTCTTCCTTTGGGATCTAAGTCACGCTTCACCCTTACTCCTGTGGGATCTCTCTTCCACATCTCCCTTCCTCCTGTGTGTTTTCTGTTCGCAATCCCCCTTCCTCCTGTGGGAACTCTCTTCCGCATCCCCCCTCCTCCAGTGGGATCGCTCTCCCCCAACCCCCTTCCTCCTGTGATATCTCTGTTCCCCAACCACCTTCTTCCTGTGGGATCTGTGTTCCCAATCCCCCTTGTTCCTGTAGGATCTCGCCCCATCCCCTTCCTCCTGTGGTATCTCTCTCACCCATCCCCCTTACTCCATTGGGATCTCTCTTTCCCTTCCCCTTCCTCCTGTGGGATCTCTCTTCCCCATCCCTCTTCCTCCTGTGATATCTCTGTTCCACAACCCCCTTCTTCCTGTGGGATCTCTGTTCCCAATCCCCCTTCTTCCTGTGGGATGTCTGTTCCCAATCCCCCTTCTTCCTGTGGGATGTCTGTTCCGATTCCCCCTTCCTCCTGTAGGATCTCTTCCCCATCCCTCTTCCTCCTGTGGGATCTCTCTTCCCGATCCCCCTTGCTCCTGTGGTATCGCTCTTCTGCATCCCCCATCCTCCAGTGGTATCTCTCTCTCCCATCCCCCTTCTTCCTTTGGGATCTCTGTCACGCATCACCCTTCCTCCTGTGGGATCTATCTTCCCCATCCCCTTTCTTCCTGTGCCTTCTCTTTTCCCAATCCCCATTCCTCCTGTGGGATCGCTCTTCCCCGTCCCCCTTCCTCCTGTGGTATCTCTATCTCCCATCCTCCTTCTTCCTTTGGGATCTCTCTTCCCTATCCCCCTTCCCTCTGTGGTATCTCTCTGCCCCATCCCCCATCCTCCTGTGGGATCTCTTTTCCCCTTCCCCCTTCCTCCTGCGGGATCCCTCTTCCCCATCCCCCTTCCTCCTGTCGGATCCCTCTTCCCCATCCCCCTCCCTCCTGTGGGATCCCTCTTCCCCATCCCCCTTCCTCCTGCGGGATCCCTCTTCCCCATCCCCCTTCCTCCTGTCGGATCCCTCTTCCCCATCCCAATTCCTCCTGTGGGATCTCCCTTCCCCATCCCAATACCTCCAGTGGGATCTCTGTTCCCCATCCCCCTTCCTTCGTTGGTATATCTCTTTCCCATCCTCCTTACTCCATTGCGATCTCTCTTTCCCAACGCCCTTCCTCCTGTGGTACCTCGCTTTCCCATCCCCCTTCCTCCTGTGGGATCTCTCTTTCGCATCCCACTTCCTCCTTTGGAATCTCTCTATCCCATCCCCCTTTTTCCTGTGGGATCTCTGTTCCCCATCCCCCTTGTTCCTGTGGGATCTCTGTTCCCAATCCCCATGTTCCTGTAGGAACTCTCCCCCATCCCCTTTCCTCCAGTGGTATCTCTCTCTCCCATCCCCCTTCTTCATCTGGCATCTAAGTCACGCATCACCCTTCCTCCTGTCGGATCTCTCTTCCCCATCCCTCTTCCTCCTGTGAGATCTCTGTTCCCCATCCCCCTTCCTCCTGTGGGATCTCTTCCCCATCCCCCTACCTCCTGTGGGATCATACTTTCCCATCCCCCTTCCTCGTGTGGGATCTCTCTTCCCTATCCCCCTCTCCTGTGGGCTCGTTTTTTTTCCTATCCCCCTTCCTCCTGTGGGATCACTCTTCCCCATCCCCCTTCCTCCGGTGGTATGTCTCTTCCCCAACCACCTTCCTCCTATGGGATCTAACTTCACTATCCCCTTCCTCCTGTGGGATCTCTGTTCCCCATCCCGCTTCCTACTGTGGGATCTCACTTCCCCATCCCCCTGCCTCCTGTGGGATCTCTCTTCCCCGTAGCCCTTCCTCCAATGGGATCTCTCTTCCCCATCCCTCTTCCTCCTCTGAGATCTCTGTTCCCCAACCCCCTTCCTCCTGTAGGATATCTTCCCCATCCCCCTACCTCGTGTGGGATCTCACTTTCCCATCCCCCTTCCTCCTGTGGGATCTCTCTTCCCTATCCTCCTTCCTCCTGTTGTGTCGTTTTTTCCCTGTCGCCCTTCCTCCTGTGGGATCTCTCTTCCCCATCGCCCTTCCTCCTGTGGTATGTCGCTTCAACAACCCCGTTCCTCCTGTGGGATCTCTCTTCCCCATCCCCCTTCCTCCTGTGGGATCACTCTTCCCCATCCCCCTTCCACCTGTGGGATCTCTTCCCCATCCCCCTACCGCCTGTGGGATCTCACTTTCCCATCCGCCCTCCTGCTGTGGGATCTCTCATCCCTATCCCCCTTCTACTGTGGGCTCGTTTTTTCCTATACCCCTTCCTCCTGTGGGATGACTCTAACCCATCCCCCTTCCTCCTGTGGTATGTCTCTTCCCCAACCCCCTTCCTCCTGTGGGATCTCTCTTCCCTATCCCCCTTCTCCTGTGGGCTCATTTTTTCCTATCCCCCTTCCTCCTGCGGGATCACTTTTCCCCATCCCCCTTCCTCCTGTGGGATCTCTCTTCCCGATCCCCCTGCCTCCTGTGGGATCTCTTCCCCATCCCCCTACCTCCTGTGGGATCTCACATTCCCATCCCCCGCCTCCATTGGCATCTCTCTTTCCCATCCCCTTTCCTCCTGTGGGATCTCTCTTCCCTATCCCCCTTCCTCCTGTGGGATCTCTCTTCCCCATCCCCCTTCCTCCTGTGGGATCTCTCTTCCCCATCCCAATTCCTCCTTTGGGATCTCTTCCCCATCCCTCTTCCTCCTGTGGGATCTCTCTTCCCCATCCCCCTTCCTCCAGTGGGATCTCTCTTCCCCGTCCCTCTTCCTCCTGTGAGATCTCTTGTCCCCAACCCCCTTCTTCCTGTAGGATCTCTTCCCCATCCTCCTACCTCCTGTGGGATCTCACTTTCCCATCCCCCTTCCTCCTGTGGGATCTCTCTTCCCCATCCCCCCTCCTTCTGTGGGGTCTCTTTTCCCTATCCCCCTTCCTCCTGTAGGATCTATCTCTCCCATCCCCATTCCTCCTGTGGGATCTCTCATCCACATCCACCTTCCTCTAGTGGGATCTCTCTTCCACGTCCCCCTTCCTCCTGTGGGGTCTCTTCCCCATCCCCCTACCGCCTGTGGAATCTCACTTTCCCATCCGCCTTCCTCCTGTGGGATCTCTCTTCCCTATCCCTCTTCTCCTGTGGGCTCGTTTTTTCCTATCCCCCTTCCTCCTGTGGGATCACTCTTCCCTATCCCCCTTCTCCTGTGGGCTCGTTTTTTCCTATCCCCCTTCATCCTGTGGGATCACACTTCCCCATCCCCCTTCCTCCTGTGGTATGTCTCTTCCCCAACCCCCTTCCTCCTGTGGGATCTCTTTCCCCATCCCACTTCCTCCTGTGGGATCTCTCTTCCCCATCCCGCTTCCTCTTGTGGGAACTCTCTTCCCCATCCCAATTCATCCTGTGGGATCTCTGTTCCCAATCCCCCTTCCTCCTGTAGGATCTCTTCCCCATTCCCCCTACCTCCTGTGGGATCTCACTTTCCCATCCCCCTTCCTCCTGTGGGATCACTCTTCCCCATCCCCATTCCTCCTGTGGTATGTCTCTTCCCCATCCCCCTTCCTCCTGTGGGATCTGTCTTCCCCATCCCCCTTCCTCCTTTGGGATCTCTCTTCCCCATCCCCCTTCCTCCTGTGGGATCTCTTTTCCCCATCCCAATTCCTACTTTGGGATAACTTCCCCATCCCTCTTCCTCCTGTGGGTTCTCTCTTCCCCATCCCCCTTCCTCCTGTGGGATCACTCTTCCCCATCCCCCTTCCTCCTGTGGGATCTCTCTTCCCCATCCCCCTTCCTCCTGTGGGATCTCTCTTCCCCATCTCCCTACCTCCTGTGGGATCTCACTTTCCCATCCCCCTTCCTCCTTTGGGATCTCTCTTCCCTATCACCTTCCTCCTGTGGGCTCGTTTTTCCCTATCCCGCTTCCTCCTGTGGGTTCTCTCTTCCCCATCCCCCTTCATACTGTGGGATCTCTCTTCCCCATCCCAATTCCTCCTTTGGGATCTCTTCCCCATCCCCCTTCCTCCTGTGGGATCTCTCTTCCCCATCCCTCTTCCTCCTGTGGGATCTCTCTTCCCTATCCCCTTTCCTCCTGTGGGATCTATCTTCCATATCCCAATTCTTCCTTTGGGATCTCTTCCCCATCCCCCTTCCTCCTGTGGGAGCTCCCTTCCCCATCCCCCTTCCTCCTGTGGGAACTCTCTTCCCCATCCCCCTTCCTCCTGTGGGATCTCCCTTCCCCATCCCCCTTACTCATCTGGGATCTCTCTTCCCCATCCCCCTTCCTCCTGTGGGATCTCTTCCACATCCCCCTACCTCCTGTGGGATCTCACTTTCCCATCCCCCTTCCTCCTTTGGGATCTCTCTTTCCCATCCCCCTTCCTCCTGTGGGATCACTCTTCCCCTTCCCCCTTCCTCCTGTGGCATGTCTCTTCCCCATCCCCCTTCCTCCTGTGGGATCTCTCTTCCCCATCTCCCTTCACACCTTTGGGATCTCTCTATCCCATCCCACATCTTCCTGTGGGATCACTGTTCCCCATCCCACTTGTTCCACTGGGATCTCTGTTCCCAATACCCCTTGTTCCTGTTGGATCTCTCCCCCATCCCCCTTCCTCCTGTAGGTTCTCTCTCCCATCCCCCTTCTTCCTTTGGGATCTAAGACACGCATCCCCCTTCCTCATGTGG
Source organism: Hemitrygon akajei (assembly GCF_048418815.1). Classification (NCBI taxonomy): domain Eukaryota; kingdom Metazoa; phylum Chordata; class Chondrichthyes; order Myliobatiformes; family Dasyatidae; genus Hemitrygon; species Hemitrygon akajei. The sequence goes on along the minus strand of NW_027332008.1, from coordinate 674,275 downwards.
GATCTCTCTTCCCCATCCCACTTCCTTCTGTGGGGTCTCTTTTCCCTATCCCCCTTCCTCCTGTAGGATCTATCTCTCCCATCCCCATTCCGCCTGTGGGATCTCTCATCCACATCCACCTTCCTCTTGTGGGATCTCTTCCACATCCCCCTTCCTCCTGTGGGGTCTCTCTTCCCCATCCCCCTTCCTCCTGTGGGATCCCTCTTCGCCTTCCAGCCGCTTCCTGCGGGATCTCTCTTACCCATCCCCCCTCCACCTGTGGGATCACTCATCCTCATCCCCCTTCCTCCTGTGGTATTTCTCTCTCCCATCCCCCTTCTTCCTTTGGGATCTAAGTCACGCATCACCCTTACTCCTGTGGGATCTCTCTTCCACATCTCCCTTCCTCCTGTGTGTTCTCTGTTCCCAATCCCCCTTCCTCCTGTGGGAACTCTCTTCAGCATCCCCCCTCCTCCGGTGGGATCGCTCTCCCCCATCCCCCTTCCTCCTGTGATATCTCTGTTCCCCAACCCCCTTCTTCCTGTGGGATCTGTGTTCCCAATCCCCCTTGTTCCTGTAGGATCTCGCCCCATCCCCTTCCTCCTGTGGTATCTCTCTCACCCATCCCCCTTACTCCATTGGGATCTCTCTTTCCCTTCCCCTTCCTCCTGTGGGATCTCCCTTCCCCATCCCTCTTCCTCCTGTGATATCTCTGTTCCCCAACCCCCTTCTTCCTGTGGGATCTCTGTTCCCAATCCCCCTTCTTCCTGTGGGATGTCTGTTCCGATTCCCCCCTTCCTCCTGTAGGATCTCTTCCCCATCCCTCTTCCTCCTGTGTGATCTCTTCCCCATCCCCCCTCCTCCGGTGGTATCTCTCTCTCCCATCCCCCTTCTTCCTTTGGGATCTCTGTCACGCATCACCCTTCTTCCTGTGGGATCTATCTTCCCCATCCCCCTTCTTCCTGTGCCTTCTCTTTTCCCAATCCCCATTCCTCCTGTGGGATCGCTCTTCCCCGTCCCCCTTCCTTCTGTGGTATCTCGCTTCCCCATCCCCCCTACTGTGGGATCTCTCTGCCCCATCCCCCATCCTCCTGCGGGATCCCTCTTCCCCATTCCCCTTCCTCCTGTGGTATGTCTCTTTCCCAACCCCCTTCCTCCTATGGGATCTCTCTTCCCTGTCCCCTTCCTCCTGTGGGATCTCTATTCCCCATCCCGCTTCCTACTGTGGGATCTCACTTCCCCATCCCCCTGCCTCCTGTGGGATCTCTCTTCCCCGTCGCCCTTCCTCCAATGGGATCTCTCTTCCCCATCCCTCTTCCTCCTCTGAGATCTCTCTTCCCTATCCCCCTTCCTCCTGTTGTGTCGTTTTTTCCCCATCCCCCTTCCTCCTGTGGTATGTCTCTTCAACAACCCCGTTCCTCCTGTGGGATCTCTCTTCCCTATCCCCCTTCCTCCTGTGGGATCTCTCTTCCCCATCCCCCTTCCTCCTGTGGGATCTCTCTTCCCCATCCCCCTTCCTCCTGTGGGATCACCCTTCCCCATCCCACTACCGCCTGTGGGATCTCACTTTCCCATCCGCCCTCCTGCTGTGGGATCTCTATTCCCCATCCCGCTTCCTACTGTGGGATCTCACTTCCCCATCCCCCTGCCTCCTGTGGGATCTCTCTTCCCCGTCGCCCTTCCTCCAATGGGATCTCTCTTCCCCATCCCTCTTCCTCCTCTGAGATCTCTGTTCCCCAACCCCCTTCCTCCTGTAGGATATCTTCCCCATCCCCCTACCTCGTGTGGGATCTCACTTTCCCATCCCCCTTCCTCCTTTGGGATCTCTCTTTCCCATCCCCCTTCCTCCTGTGGGATCTCTCTTCCCTATCCCCCTTCCTCCTGTTGTGTCGTTTTTTCCCCATCCCCCTTCCTCCTGTGGTATGTCTCTTCAACAACCCCGTTCCTCCTGTGGGATCTCTCTTCCCTATCCCCCTTCCTCCTGTGGGATCTCTCTTCCCCATCCCCCTTCCTCCTGTGGGATCTCTCTTCCCCATCCCCCTTCCTCCTGTGGGATCACCCTTCCCCATCCCACTACCGCCTGTGGGATCTCACTTTCCCATCCGCCCTCCTGCTGTGGGATCTCTCTTCCCTATCCCCCTTCTACTGTGGGCTCGTTTTTTCTTATACCCCTTCCTCCTGTGGGATCACTCTACCCCATCCCCCTTCCTCCTGTGGTATGTCTCTTCCCCAACCCCCTTCCTCCAGTGGGATCTCTCTTCCCTATCCCCCTTCTCCTGTGGGCTCGTTTTTTCCTATCCCCCTTCCTCCTGTGGGATCACTTTTCCCCATCCCCCTTCCTCCTGTGATATGTCTCTTCCCCAACCCCCTTCCTCTATTGAGATCTCTCTTCCCTATCCCCTTCCTCCTGTGGGATCTCTTTCCCCATCCCACTTCCTCCTGTGGGATCTCTCTTCCCGATCCCGCTTCCTCCTGTGGGAACTCTCTTCCCCATCCCAATTCCTCCTTTGGGATTTCTTCACCATCCCCCTTCCTCCTGTGGGATCTCTCTTTCCCATCCCCCTGCCTCATGTGGGATCTCTCTTCCCCATCCCTCTTCCTCCTGTGAGATCTCTGTTCCCCAACCCCCTTCTTCCTGTGCGATCTCTGTTCCCAATCCCCCGTCCTCCTGTAGGATCTCTTCCCCATCCCCCTACCTCCTGTGGGATCTCACATTCCCATCCCCCTGCCTCCTTTGGGATCTCTCTTTCCCATCCCCCTTCCTCCTGTTGGATCTCTCTTCCCTATCCCCCTTCCTCCTGTTGTGTCGTTTTTCCCCATCCCCCTTCCTCCTGTGGGATCTCTCTTCCCCATCCCCCTTCCTCCTGTGGGATCTCTCTTCCCCATCCCCCTTCCTCCTGTGGGATCACTCTTCCCCATCCCCCTTCCTCCTGTGGTATGTCTCTTCCCCATCCCCCTTCCACCTGTGGGATCTCTTCCCCATCCCCCTACCGCATGTGGGATCTCACTTTCCCATTCGCCTTCCTCCTGTGGGATCTCTCTTCCCTATCCCCCTTCTCCTGTGGGCTCGTTTTCTCCTATCCCCCTTCCTCCTGTGGGATCACTCTTCCCCATCCCCCTTCCTCCTGTGGTATGTCTCTTCCACAACCCCCTTCCTCCTGTGGGATTTCTTTCCCCATCCCACTTCCTCCTGTGGGATCTCTCTTCCCCATCCCGCTTCCTCCTGTGGGAACTCTCTTCCCCATCCCAATTTCTCCTTTGGGATTTCTTCACCATCCCCCTTCCTCCTTTGGGATCTCTCTTCCCCATCCCCCTGCCTCAAGTGGGATCTCTCTTCCCCATCCCTCTTCCTCCTGTGAGATCTCTGTTCCCCAACCCCCTTCTTCCTGTGGGATCTCTGTTCCCAATCCCCCGTCCTCCTGTAGGATCTCTTCCCCATCCCCCTACCTCCAGTGGGATCTCACATTCCCATCCCCCTGCCTCCTTTGGGATCTCTCTTTCCCATCCCACTTCCTCCTGTGGGATCTCTCTTCCCTATCCCCCTTCCTCCTGTTGTGTCGTTTTTCCCCATCCCCCTTCCTCCTGTGGGATCTCTCTTCCCTATCCCCCTTCCTCCTGTGGGATCTCTCTTCCCCATCCCCCTTCCTCCTGTGGGATCTCTCTTCCCCATCCCCCTTCCTCCTGTGGGATCACTCTTCCCCATCCCCCTTCCTCCTGTGGTATGTCTCTTCCCCATCCCCCTTCCACCTGTGGGATCTCTTCCCCATCCCCCTACCGCCTGTGGGATCTCACTTTCCCATCCGCCTTCCTCCTGTGGGATCTCTCTTCCCTATCCCCCTTCTCCTGTGGGCTCGTTTTTTCCTATCCCCCTTCCTCCTGTGGGATCACTCTTCCCATCCCCCTTTCTCCTGTGGTATGTCTCTTCCCCAACCCCCTTCCTCCTGTGGGATCTCTCTTCCCTATCCCCCTTCTCCTGTGGGCTCGTTTTTTCCTATCCCCCTTCCTCCTGTGGGATCACTCTTCCCCATCCCCCTTCCTCCTGTGGTATGTCTCTTCCACAACCCCCTTCCTCCTGTGGGATTTCTTTCCCCATCCCACTTCCTCCTTTGGGAACTCTCTTCCCCATCCCAATTCCTCCTTTGGGATCTCTGTTCCCAATCCCCCTTCCTCCTGTATGATCTCTTCCCCATTCCCCCTACCTCCTGTGGGATCTCACTTTCCCATCCCCCTTCCTCCTGTGGGATCTCTCTTCCCCATCCCCCTTCCTCCTGTTGTGTCGTTTTTCCCTATCCCCCTTCCTCCTGTGTGATCACTCTTCCCCATCCCCATTCCTCCTGTGGTATGTCTCTTCCCCATCCCCGTTCCTACTGTGGGATCTGTCTTCCCTATCCCCCTTCCTCCTGTGGGTTCTCTCTTCCCCATCCCCCTTCCTCCTTTGGGATCTCTCTTCCCCATCCCCCTTCCTCCTGTGGGATCTCTCTTCCCCATCCTAATTCCTCCTTTGGGATAACTTCCCCATCCCTCTTCCTCCTGTGGGACCTCTCTTCCCCATCCCCCTTCCTCCTTTGGGATCTCTCTTCCCTATCCCCTTCCTCCTGTGGGCTCGTTTTTCCCTATCCCGCTTCCTCCTGTGGGTTCTCTCTTCCCCATCCCCCTTCCTCCTGTGGGATCTCTCTTCCCCATCCCAATTCCTCCTTTGGGATCTCTTCCCCATCCCCCTTCCTCCTGTGGGATCTCTCTTACCCATCCCCCTTCCTCCTGTGGGATTTCTCTTCCCTATCCCCTTTCCTCCTGTGGGATCTCTCTTCCGTATCCCAATTCTTCCTTTGGGATCTCTTCCCCATCCCCCTTCCTCCTGTTGGATCTCTCTTCCCCATCCCCCTGCCTCCTGTCGGATCTGTCTTCCCCATCCCCCTTCCTCCTGTGGGTTCTCTTCCGCATCCTCCCTCCTCCTGTGGGATCTCTGTTCCTCATCGCTTTAACTCGGGTGGATCTATTTCACTGTGTCCCATTGACATTTCTGCATTTCGGTCAGGAACATTTTTCTCTCCATCGGGAATGGTACAGAATATGTGTAGTTTACAGGGTCACATTGACAGACGAAATTATTGACATTCGGCGAATACCCTGGAGCTGGTCAGTGAGGAACATTGACAGTGATGGGAACTCTGATCAGTGATTTACTGAAGAGTTTAATGTTTCCTGAACCTGGAGCTGGACGTGAGTGATAATAAACTGGGAGATTCAGAAGTGAAACTGGTGTCTGCGGCTCTGAGGAACCGGGAGTGTAAAATACAGAAACTGGAGTAAGTACCAGACTGTGTGAGATTGTGTTTACAGTCACTGGGTGTCTGACACTGAACATTAGTGTGATCAGTAATTTTGTTACTGATAAACACTGGGGATCTGTACCGTCTCCTGTCTCTCTTTCTCCTTCACCCTCACTCTCTCTCATCTCCAGGCTGGACAATGTCGGTCTCACAGATTCTGATGCCGAGGATCTCGTCTCCGTTCTCATTACCAACCCATCACTGACTTGGCTGTACCTGAGTGAAAACTCGCTGACAGACCGATCTGTCCCCGCTCTCCGCCGCCTCATACTGACCCTCCCGAGTCTGAAGCTGATCGAGTGAGTGTCTGTGTTAATGTTCAATGTGATAAAATATCAGCGGATCCGCGGGTTTTCTGGTGATATTTGTCTGTGAGTGTTGTTGAAACGTTAACCCCGGTCCCCTGTTACTGACACTGTTGTGTAATCTGTCTATTTCATCTTTATTCTCCCATCTGTTTCAGGCTGTTCGTGAATCGGTTCAGTGAGACCGGGAGGAAGGAACTGATATCTCTGCGGGAACTCAGACCCGGACTGAGAGTGTATCTGTGAACATCTGAATGTGTGAACATCCCCGCCCGCGGGATGGGGACATCTTGGCCGATTCCCCGCCCTCCCCTTTAACTCCCGCCCTTACCTTTAACGGCCGCGGGCCGGGGCTGATTCCCAACGGTTTTAACGGAACCGGCTCGGACCCGCGCTGTGTGCGTCGCTCGGAGCGGTCCCGCAGTGACGTGTTTCCGCCTTTTGTCCGGCGGGGCAGCTTCCGCTGGATGTGCGTGTTCGAGACTCCCACGTGACACCCCGAAGAATTACCCAGACAGGAAGAGCCCGGGGGTCAGGGCTCAGTCTGGGACACCGGTGTCCCGGGGTAGGGGGGATGATCCCGGGAGAGAATCCTTTTGCTCCCTTTGCTGAGGACGGTGCATTCGGCAGTCTGGCCGATATAATGATGTTATTGTAAGATTCAAAATTAAGATGTGCGTTTCTGACAGGTCCGGGTTAAAGTCAAAGGACAAATGTGATTTAATTATGTCTAGGGACAACTGTGATTTAATTATGTCTGGGTTAAAGTCTGTAAACAAGTGTGATCTAATTATGAATGCAGAAGCCTTGACAAAATTAACTGTTTGTGGAATCATTGAAGTCCTGAGATATGGACTATTGTTTTACAGAAACGTGTAAAAAAACAACTCCAAATATGGAATGGAGTCAGGGAGGGGGGTGGTAAGGAAGAAGGATAAAACCTGCTGCCCTGTAAGGTTCAGGGTTCCCTTCTCTGAAGGGGCCCAGCTCTGCAGAACTGTTAATAAACTTTGTTTCCTTGAATTTGTCTTGAAGCCATTATTCGGGAGCGTGGCTCGTTTCTGACAACTTGGGGCGCTCGTCCGGGATCCACACTCCAGCCGTGAGGGGGGCAAGGAAGGACATCGGAGAAGGTGCACCCTGCCGAGTTCGGCAGTCCCTGATTCCTTGCTCGTCGCCCCGCGCGGCTTGAGCGAGTGATATCCGGCGGACTCAAGGAAACAAAGAGGGGTTGTCGAGGCAGACGAGACAGTGAGCGATCGAGTAATTTCTGTGCACAGGACCCAGGTAAGAAATTGAATTCCTGTAGAGACGTAGTACACAAGAATCGTGGAACTGCGGGGTTCCTGCAGGTGATTTCTCCTGTAGAGACGTAGTACACGAGAATTGTGGAACTGCGGGGTTCCTGCAGGTGATTTCTCCTGTAGAGACGTAGTACACGAGAATTGTGGAACTGCGGGGTTCCTGCAGGTGATTCTTCCTGTAGAGACGTAGTACACGAGAATTGTGGAACTGCGGGGTGCCTGCAGGTGAATTCCTGGGCGATCGCGGGAATACAGATTCCGGAATTGGACAGGAGTAACCGAGCTAGGTGGGTCACATTCAAATTAAATTCCTGCAGAGACGTAGTGCACGAGAATTGTGGAATTACGGGGTGCCTGCGGGTGGATTGGAACCGAGCAAGTCCTCGAGATGGGGAATAAGGGGTCTAAGAGACAAGGGTAAAGGAAATCCAGGCGCCAATGATGAAAAATACCCCGGGGTACCCCCTGATAGTCCGTTGGGACGGATGTTAGAAAATTGGGATTATGGGAGGCGAAAAGGGAAGTCAAAGAAAAAATGATACAGTACTGTGAATTCTGGTCCCGCCAGCCGATCCAAGGGTCGGCTGTGTGATGGCCTAAGTTCGGGTCTAGCGAGGATTGGGTACAACAGGCCCTTAATCTGTACGTGAATTCAAAACCTAACGTTAAACCCGAAGAAAGTGATTATGCCCTATGCTGGTTACCAACGACAAATAGTTATAAATTGAAAACGATAAATGAAGGGGGACAGAAAAAGAATACATGGGAGGTGCTCGACCACCTGCCGCCCCATATGTGCCCCCTACCGCTCCGCAAATCGAAGACCCTGAGACGGAGGTTGGCCAACAGCTGATTCGTGTTGAATTTGTATCGAAAGCATGGCCAGAAAAAAAAAACTGGAAAAACTAGAAGATTGGAATACTAAACCCTTAAGTGAACTACTTAGGGAGGCACAGACAGTGTTTGTAAGAAGGGATGAAGAGAAGCAGAAGACGGCAAGGATAATGGTCCAGACAGTGCGACAAGTAACCGCAGATAGTAGAGAGAGAGACGGGGACCATGGTTGGATCGAGGTAGTAGCCAGGAGCAAGGATGAGGGCTAAGGAAGGCTTTAAGATGTTTTCACTGCAACGAAGAAGGACACTTCAGGCGCGAGTGCCCCAGATACCGACGGGAAGTGCGCTCGTACGCTATGATGGAAGATGAAGACTAGGGAGGTCGGGGGTTCCACCCCTTGGGGATGAATTATCGGCAGGAACCCCTGGTAAATTTAAAAGTAGGTCCCCAAGGGTCAGATACAACCTTTATGGTAGATTCGGGTGCCGAAAGATCTAGCGTAATCCAGATACCTCCCGGCGCCCGAACCGGAACAAAGGTAATGGGAGTATCCGGTATTGGAGGCAAAATAATACAAGTACCTGTTATAGAAAACGTGAAAATTGAACATGAGGATAGGGTAACGGGACAGGACCTACTTTTGTTACCCTCTGCAAGATTCAACCTGCTCGGGCGGGATCTGCAAGTCAGGCTAGGCATCGGGACTGTGCCCAGGAACGGGAAGATAATGGTACAGCTGTTTGCCCTCAGGGAAGAAGACGATAGAAAAATAAGCCCGGAGGTATGGTACCAGGAAGGGAACCGGGGGGGTTTGAACGTCCCCCCTTGCAAATCTCACTATTACCTAACAGTTCGCCAGTATGGAGAAAACAGTACCCTATTTCAATGGAAGGAAGAAAAGGGCTGCAGCCGGTGATTGAAGGACTGATCGCTGACGGACTACTGGAGGAATGTATGTCACCGTATAATACCCCAATACTCCCGGTGCGAAAGCCAGATGGGACTTATCTGATGGTACAAGACCTGCGGGGCCTAAATGCAGTAGTCCAAACCCGATACCCGGTAGTGCCCAACCCTTACACACTGATGAGTAAGATCTCCCCTGACCATGAATGGTTCAGTGTAATAGATCTAAAAGACGCCTTCTGGAGTTGCCCACTAGAAGAGAGCAGTCGTGACATGTTTGCGTTCGAATGGGAAAATCCTACGACGGGGCGGAAAAGACAACTCCGGTGGACGGTCCTGCCACAGGGGTTCACCGAATCACCTAACCTATTTGGGCAGGTCTTGGAGCAAGTACTAGCAGAATTCCAATGTGCTCCAGAGAGCCAACTGCTACAGTATGTGGACGATCTATTACTATCCGGGCCAACACAGGAAGGGGTGCAGGAAGACACCATCAGACTACTGAACTTCCTGGGGAAGCAGGGGCTACGGGTCTCAAAGAAAAAGTTACAATTTGTAGAAAAGGAAGTAAGGTATCTGGGACACCGGGTCAGTAAAGGACAGCGATGCATTACCCCAGAAAGGATAGCTGGAATTACGGGAATGTCACTACCATGTACCAAGAAGGAGATACGCACCAGTTAATTTGCGATGCACTTGATATCGAATGGAAGTACCATACCCCGTGGCATCCCCAGAGTTCGGGAAGAGTAGAACGAATGAACAGCACCCTAAAGGCACAACTGACCAAGTTGATGTTAGAAACCAAACTACCATGGACTAAGTGTCTCCCTATTGCCCTTTTAAGAATACGAACAGCGCCCCGCAAGGACATAGGAATATCCCCATATGAGATGTTGTTCGGACTCCCGTATTGGAATAAGGTGGAAGGGTACCCCACGCTACAAGGGGGTGATATCTTTGTAAGGGACTATTTACTGGCACTGTCCCGTTCCTTTGCAGAACTGCGGAAAAAGGGTCTCTTGGCCCAGACTCCGCTGCTCGATTTTGCTTTACATCAGATCGTGCCTGGAGATTGGGTTCTGGTAAGGACCTGGAAGCCGGAGAAGTTACAGCCACAGGTCCTGCTAACAACAGAGGCGGCTGTACGGACAAAAGAAAAAGGGTGGACACACGCATCCAGGGTAAAAGGACCGGTGAAGCCCGAAAGCCGCACTGAGTGGACCTGTGTTCCCGGTGAAGAACCGATGGTGGTGAGGCTAAAAAGGCAGCAAAAATGAACTCTATGTGGACTGTAACATTATTGACTGTAATATATTTGATTCTATATGTCGGGGAAATTGAAGGGAAATGTGACAAGTGCAGAACCGTGGTACGAGTGGGGCAGAGGCTGTTCCCAGGATCATTTGTATCCCACTCACATGTGAATGATCGATGCTATGATCTAAGCAAGAGAGAAACACGTGGGGAGAATAGTAAACCTTATTACAAAGTCTATAATAAAGGATACATGGGACAGGGGGGGACCATGAGAAGTCTCAGCTGTCCCAGGAAAGACCGGAGTTCTTCCTCCTGCATCAGGAGGGTGACCGGAAGCTGGGAATTAAGCTGTTTGATTCATTAAGGAGAGAAACACGGGAGATAAAGGTGGGCGAGTGGGGTGATGAGTGGCCACCGGCTCGCATCATTGAATACTATGGGCCAGCGGCCTGGGCCCAGGATGGGTCGTGGGGGTATCGCACTCCTGTCTACATGTTAAACCGAATTATTAGACTGCAGGCGGTGGTGGAAGTGATAACCAATCAAACGGCACTGGCATTGGAGCTGTTGGCAAAACAGCAGAGTCAGATGCGAACAGCAATATACCAGAACAGGCTGGCTGTGGATTACCTATTGGCCTCTGAAGGCGGGGTATGTGGGAAGTTCAATCTTACAAACTGTTGCCTTAAGATAGACGACAGTGGAAAGGCCGTGTTAAAAATATCCGACAAAATTCGGAAACTGGCCCACGTGCCAGTACAAACCTGGAGATCCCTGGGGAACATGAGTTGGCTAGACGGGCTACAGGGAGGTAGTTGGTGGCGCACCGCTCTCCTAGTAGCAGGCGGGGGTCTAATGATTCTCTTACTTTTGCCGTGTTTGATTCCTTGTATACGAACACTGATCAGGCGCAGTATATTCCAGCTCCAGGCAGTAGCGATACCCCATCATGGGACAAATGAGCTAAAACTTATGCTATTAAAGAAGAACGTGGTCCCCCTGGGAGTGAGAGAAATGCTAGCTGAAACGCACATCTTAAAAAGAAAAAGGGTGGTAATGTAAGATTCAAAATTAAGATGTGCGTTTCTGACAGGTCCGGGTTAAAGTCAAAGGACAAATGTGATTTAATTATGTCTAGGGACAACTGTGATTTAATTATGTCTGGGTTAAAGTCTGTAAACAAGTGTGATCTAATTATGAATGCAGAAGCCTTGACAAAATTAACTGTTTGTGGAATCATTGAAGTCCTGAGATATGGACTATTGTTTTACAGAAACGTGTAAAAAAACAACTCCAAATATGGAATGGAGTCAGGGAGGGGGGTGGAAAGGAAGAAGGATAAAACCTGCTGCCCTGTAAGGTTCAGGGTTCCCTTCTCTGAAGGGGCCCAGCTCTGCAGAACTGTTAATAAACTTTGTTTCCTTGAATTTGTCTTGAAGCCATTATTCGGGAGCGTGGCTCGTTTCTGACAATTCAGAAGGTGAGAGAGAGGAAGAAAATGTAGGATACGGGAGCCAGAATGGAGAGTGTTTGTGAGTGCGAGGGGGAGAGGGTGGGACAAAGGGAGAGAGGGAGAGGGAGAGAGGAGGAGATGGGGAGGGAAAGGCAGAGGGTTACTGAGATTGAGAGTGAGGTGGCTGGTGATAGGGGTAGGGACAGGGATTGTGGGATGGGAGAGAGAAGGGAAGAGTACGAGAAACAGATGGATAGAGGGGAGAGAGTGTGAGAGAAATGAAGAGAGGCATGAGAGAGTGAGGAGATGAAGAGATTCAGGAGAGAGGAGTACGATTTGTTGATAGACTAGTAGAGAGAGGAGTGAAGGAGAAGGAGAGTGCAAGGAAAGGGACGAAAGAGAGTGGGAGACTGGTCGAGTAGCAGTGTAACTGAGAGGGTCAGAGAAGAGGGAAGGGGAGGGAGAGAGGTGGGGAGGAAACAAGGATGATTGAGAGGGGCGATGCTAAGGAAGGGATGAGGGAGAGGAGAGACGATGAAGGAGTCAGGGAGCAAGAAGGGAAGCCTGGGGTAGAGGGCCAGATAAGGAAGAGGGACTGTGAGGAGGGTGTGGTGAGGGATACGGGTTAAGTAGCCAGGAGTGAGGGAGAAACGCGAGGAGATGGTGTGTCTGATTAGAATTGTTATACTAACTATTAATTTTGTCCCCAGTTTCAGGGTCGTTAATCATATATGTTCACAATCACCGAACAAATCCACCGTGGGAATACGACGGGAGTTTTACCGCGTAGGCCGCTGGTCTCCGTATCCGACAGCGGGCAGTTTTACCGTACACAATTCTCAGTCTCCGTATTTCACCCCGTCTCGGTGCCAAATTATTATTCTGCTGATTCCCACTGACCTGCTCTTCATAGCCCTCCCATCCACGTACTTATTCAAGTTTCTTAAACAGATGCTAAGCCCTCAGGCAAAGTCAGGAATCAAAAGGTAAAGCATGTTGAGACTAATGTCCTGCTCTGCGTATATTTCAATGCAAGAAGCATTGAAGAAAGGGCAGATGAGATCAGGGGCATGTATCGACGCGATTTACAATATTGTAGTCATCCGTGAGGCTTGGCTATGACAGGGGCGTGAATGGCAGATATATATTCCAGGGTTCCGTTGCTTTAGACGCCACGGAGCGAGAGGGATTAAAGGAGAAGTGGTCACGTTACCAGTCAGGGAAAATGTCGTGGTAGTGCTCCGTCAGAACTGACTGGAGAATTCCTCTAGTGAGGCGTTATGGGTACAACTGAGTAATAAGAACTGTAAGATCACGTTACTGGGGCTATATCACAGACCACCTAACAGCCTGAGGCAGTTCGAGGAACACATTTGTAGAGAGATCACAGAATGTTCAAGAAAACACAAGTTTGTGAAAGTAGGTGATTTTAACTTTCCACACATTGTCTGGGTCGCCCATGCTCAAAATACAATAATCAGTTAATGCTGGTGTCAATAAATGAATAATCATAAACATCCATGAATCGTTCATATTAAATATTTCACCTTCACGTCACACTTAACCCATGACCTCTAGGTCCAGTAACACCCAACCTAAGTGGATAAAGCCTGCTTGCATTAACCCGATCTATACCCTTCAGAATTGTGTGTACCTCTGCACTGTTCCATACGCCACAACGGGGGTTTCCTGCGCTCAGTACAGGTCTCCGTATCCTACGCTGCGAACTCTTTCCTTGAAGCTAACTGTTTTCCAATCTCTCGCCCTCTCTCTCCCCAGCGTTCTCTTCCTCTCTCCCTTCCTGTTTCATCTACTCTCTCTCTCGCTTTCTGTCACCAATTCCGGGTGTTCCTCACTCTCCATCCATATCTGTGTGTCTCTATCTCTTTCTCTCTCTCTCTCGCTCTCTCTCTCCTCCCTTTCTCTCTCCCTCCCCCACTCTCTCCACTCACCACAGTCTCTGTCTTCTCCATTCACTCTCTCTGCCGTAGACCATAGCCTATCAATAGAAAAAGCCTGCTTGCATTTATCCCATCTATGCCCCTCGTAATTGTGTATACCTCTATCAAATCCCCTCTCAATTTTCCACTTTCTAAGGAATCCAGTCTTACCCTGCTCAATCTTTCCTTATAAATGAGGTCCCCCAGACCCAGCAACATCCTTGTATTTTTTCTGTACTCCTTCAACCTTGTTTACACCTTTCCTGTAGGTAGATGACCAAAACTGCACACAATTCTCCAATTTAGACTTCAACAACATATCATACAACTTCAGTATCCCGTCTCCTGTGCTCAGTACGCGGATGTATGAATGACAACGTGGCAGAAGCTTTGTTTACGACCCTATCTACCTGTGGCACAACTTTTAAGGGATTATGGACCTGTGTTCCCAGGTCTCTTTGTTTAATCACAGTCCTCTGTGCCCTACCATTGACTGTGTAAGATATATCCTGGTTGGTCCGACGGAAGTACGAAACCTTGCACTTTTCTGCATTGATTTCCATCAGCCATTTTCAGCCCATCTTTACAATTGATGCAGACCCTCTGCAAGCCATGATGCCGTCCTCACTGTCCACTACAGCCCCAAACTTGGTGCTATCCGCAAACCTGCTCATCAGTAAACCACATTAGCCTCCGGATCATCGATATAGATGACAAAGAACGAACGCCAAAGCACCGATCCCTGTGGCACGCCACTATAAAGCCGAATCCTGAATGCATCCCGAATGCCGAGCGACTGAACCTTCTTGACCAGCCTCCCATGCGGGGTCTTGTAGGCAACATCCAGTATATCACCGTCATCCACTTTCCTGGTAACTTCCTCGAAAAAGTCTATAAGAAGGCATACTGACAATCCTTTTATTTTTCCTACTCAACCCCATTTCACGGCCGTCACCCGGTAACATTTGATGCCATGTCCAATCAAGAACCTATCAGTCTCTGGCTTAAATACACCCAACGAATTGACCTCCACAGCTGCATGTAGCAGCTACATATTCACCACGTTTGGCAAAAGAAATGTCTCCGCGTATCTGTGTTGAAAGGCTGACCCTCTATCCTGAGGGAGCATCCTCTTGTCCTGGACTTTCCCATCTTTCCACATCTACTCCGTCTAGGCCTTTCAACATTCGAAAGGATTCAATGAGATCACCCCACCCCCCCACCCCCACCACATCCTTCTGAATTCCAGCGAGTGCTGACCCAGAGTCAGCAAACCTTCCTCGTGTGATAACCCTTTCATTCCTGGAATAGTCCATGTGAACTTCCTCTGGCTCCACTCCAATACCAACACATCTTTTTTAAGCTGAGGGACCCAACTGTTCACCATTCTCAAGGTGAGGCCTCATCAGTGCTTTGTCAAGCTTCAGCATCACATCGTTGCTCTTGTATTTCAGACCTCTTGAAATGAATGCAAGAGGTGTCTTCATCACCACCGACTCAACCTGCAAGTTAACGTTCCAGGTGATCTGCACAAGGACTCCCAAGTCCACCCGCATTTCAGATTCCTGGATTTTCTACTCATTATACAAAAATAGTATGCACTTGTATTTCTGCTACTAAAGTGCATGACCATGCATTTTCGAACATTTGCCACTTTCTTGCCCATTCTCCTAATCTGCCTAAGTCCTTCTGCATCTAACCTGTTTACTGAACTCTACCTGCCTCTCCACCAGTCTTCGTATCATCTGCAAACTTGGCGACAAATCATTTATTCTAACATCTAAATCATTAATGCACAGCAGAGAAAGAAGTGCTCCCAACACCAACGCCTGCGGAACACCACTGGTAACTGGCAGCCAACCAGAAAAGGACCCTTTTATTCCCACTCTCTGCCTCCTACCCCATTGACCAATCAGTCAATGCTCTAACTGTGTCAGTAACTTTCCTGTCATATTTTTTCACTTCTACAGATTTTATTCGTTGCTCTCTGTAAGATTTTAAAAACCACACAATCCTCTATCTTGCTGGTATTTTTTGCTTTGTTGTATGCCCTTTCTTTTGCTTTTACAATAGCTTTGACTTCCCTTGTCAGCCCGGGTTGTACTATTTTGCCATATGTGTATTTCTTCATGTTTGGAATACACGTGTCCTGCAGCTTCGTCGTTTCTTCCAGAAACTCACACCATTGCTACTCTGCTGACATCCCTGCCAGCAGCTCTTTCAAATTTACATTGGACAGCTCCTTTCTCATAACACTGAAATATCCCTTACTCCGTTGAAATACGTTACATCAGACTACGTCAGATTATCATTCTGATCTTCCAGTGATCCAGCTTTATCCCTTGCAATCCTTTTGCTCGGATCATGTTTGTGGAATTCTCAATAACTCTCTTCACCTTGTCTATCAGAGGAACTTCATGCCTTCTTTTAGCCGCCCGGATTTCTTTCTCTTACACTTACTATACTCCATAAGAATCTCATTTGATCCAACTTGCCATTCTCTGTCTGCACCTCCTTTCTTCTTTTAACCGGCGCCTCAATAATTCTTGCATATCAAGGTTCCTACGCTTGTTATCCTTACCTTTCATTCTGCCAGGCACTTGCAAGCTGGTAGTGGCAAAATTTCGTTTTTGAAGGCATCACACCTTCCAAGTACACTTTCGCCACAAAGCAGCAGCCTGTCTCAATCCACACTTGCCAGATCCATTCTGACACCATCAAAATTGTGCTTTCTCCAATTCAGAATCCCAACCCACGGGTCAGGCCGAACCTTTTGTATATTTAGGTGCATATTACTGGCATCGTGGTCACCGGATGCAAAGTGTTGCTTTGCACAAATTTCTGTCCTCTGCCCTGCCTCATTCCATAGCAGATTCAGTATTGCACGCTTACTGTTGGGACTTCTGCGTACTGATGAAGGAAAAGTTGTTCGACACACTTGACAAACTCTATCCCACCTGGTCCATTTACAGTATGAGATTCCCAGTCATTATGTGGAAAGTTAAAATCACCAAGTGTATCAACCTTAAGTTTCTTGCAACAATATACGATCTCACAAATGTGTTCCTCTAAATTCCCAGGACTGTCGGGTTGTCTTTAATTTTGCCCCATTACCGTGGCCATAGCTTACTTATTTCTCATTTCCACACGGAATGCCTCATTAGTCGGGTTCGACAATTTGTCCTGACGGAGCACTGCCGTGACATTTTCTCTGACTGGTAACGCCACCCCTCCTTCATTAATCCTCCCCCCTCTGAAACGCCTTAAATAATTTGATCTCGAAATAACTGTCCTGGGTGTGGAGTGTTTGACCTGAAATTCGCCCTGCAGCGAACAGCCGCATTGACAAAGAGGGTGGAGCCTGAACCTGGCTGGATCAAATCACAGCCTGGGATTGGCTGGCTAAACCGGAGAAGCTCCGCCCAGCGAGTTGGAAAAGTGCGATCGACACGGAAATCCAGACAGAAACTTCTTGCGACCGTGAGGGAACGTTCACACAGCGTCTGTAATTCTGTCTGTTTTTGCTGCATTTGTCCTAGTCCCCTCTCCTCCCGCAGACCGACCTGTACTAGGCTGGTGAGGAGGTGAGGGATCAGAACTGCGGACGGCTTCATTTACCCCGGATCATCCGGACCTGCCTATCTGTAACGAGCGACTAACGCATTCTAACCGAATCACCCCGGGAGCAGCAGCACCGACTGAATTCTCGGTGCATGATCGGCTATCCAGGACCGCGCTGAACTCCGTCCGGTATCAACATCAGAGGTAAATGTTGTCTCCGATTTTGCAGATCAGTGAGCGTTTACAGCGGGGCTCGGCTACTGTCGGGACTGTGAGGGAAAACAAGGGAGTTCTGACAAGTTCAATGAACTAGTTATTGACCAAATGCATGAAAAGAAACGACGTCGTCACCTTCAGTCATACACATTTTCTAGGGCGGTTTGCACTGAGTCAGTGCGGATGAACCTTACTCACGGATAATGACATGCAAAATGTCCCACAGGGCAGGGCCGGGTCCCTTCTCCGATTTCTTTCACTCTCTCCTCACCCCCCCCCTCTCTCACACACATGCCACAGAGCAATTTATTTAATTAACTCGCAAAATATGATATTAAAATTACAAATGATGTGAGTTTGGGGTAAAATTAAATGCTGGAATCTCGCAACGTCTGGTAGCAATTGTAACGAGTAGCCATTCAGATTGCAGACACTGTGGGACTTCTTTTTTTCTCTACCATCTGGTGTTTGTTGCTTTATATTCTGTAACTTAACTAAGTACAATATTAAGCCAGCTTGGTGCAGATTAAGTGGAGTGTCGAACTGGTCTGTTTGCTTTCAGCAGAGAATCCGCCCTGCGGACAGGCAGCAGCTTGACACAGAAAACCGCGCTGTGAGTCTCACAGAACAGCAACACCAGCCCCTCCCCCGCAGCTACTAACTGAAGTTCGTCTGATTGTCTGATATGAAATTGGAAGAAAACGTCTTGAAAATATATCCTCACGGAGACTGAACATTCTTGGTGAATTAAGGTGAGAATAATTCAGCTTCCGATATTTATTTCGATCTTTATTTCAAATCATTCTGTGTTTTGGATTAGTGATCAATAGTTCATTCGCTCCATTTTAACCCCCTTCTGTCGGCGATTGTATTGCGATCCTGCAGTTTCCTGTCAGCGTCGTTGAGATTTTCCACAGTTTATGTCAAGATTAAAAACAGATCTCTAACCAGGGTTTACGTTTTCAAAGTAAGCATGTGAAAAACCTATTCGGACAACACGATTTCCATTTCCAATACTTGTCATTTCAGATGTTTGAGACTGTGTTTGTTGTGGCTGTTTCGAAATGATCACGCTGACATCCTGTAGCAGCAAAGATTTTGATGTGGGAATCTGCCGAATGCCCTGTTTTTTTTTAAATTATTCAAATTATTTTTCATTCGGTGAATTACCTCTTCCTTTTCCCCGGAGCAGGAAGTGTCACGTTGTTCCAGTCTGATAATTTATGAACAACATTTTTGATTATTCGCTCACAGTTGCACTCAGACCCCACCCTCTGCCTTACAGTGTGTTTACAGTATTCACCCTACTACTGCACCCCTTTCGCCAGGAGAATTATCATGATCTGGCTCTGTTTTCCCCGCCCTCCCTCCATTCACACAGTTCTCTGCAATTCCCAATTAGCGTCCTCTCCGTGTTTCTCAAAATCAAAACCCTACTTTTTATTTTGTTCTTCTTAGTGTCAGCTGTATGTTTTGCAAAACTGTATCCGAGATCTTCTGAGTATCGATATGGAGGCCTCGATGGAATTTTTTTTACTATTTCTAAATCATCATATTTGAGTTGGGCCTGTTTGCGATTGGGGAGATACGGCTGTAAGATGCCCGGGTCTGGGTGCTCATTGTTGCAGATCACACGAATGCTGTGAAGGAACAGCAGCTCAAAAGCAAAGATGCGACGTCGACATTAAGTGAGGGTTCCGAGCGTTTTCAATTTTGATATAAATTTGATGCAAAGTGGGTGTGATTGTAAATCAATGTCAGCAGGGAAATGATGCTACGAAAGGAGTGAACACCAGAGAGTCTGCAAGAGATGTTTGAGGTTTGGAACAGTTCTCTAACCGGGTGTTACAATTGCAAAGCAAAGCTGTTCAGGCAACATGAGTTCCCTTTTATCAGAACTTGCCGTTTGCGATAAATGTTCGTTGTTCTCTCTTTGAGAGTGTGTTTATTGTGGGTGTTTCGAGCTGATCTCCTGAAAGTCCTGTAGAAGCAAAGACTTTGTTTCTGTTCAAAGGCTCGATACACAGCAAACAGTTGGGGGTGGGGGGGGGATGGGGGAGTGTGACCAGTTACAGAAAGCAGCCGGCGGCATTGCGGAACAAAAGCCATGAGTTCACTGCTTGGGTCAAGAAGGCTCGGTGGGGTAGTGGCCAATTTACTCCTGCTATGTTTACAAGAAATTTTCTGACTACAGACTGGTTGTAAACCAATTTAATGAGGTCGACCAAGCCTCAATAGTTTTCTTCACTATTCAAAAAGGGAAAAATAACTGTTTCGAGGATGATTCTACTGGCGTGGATGTTATGTAGCCTCTTCCCTGATGGACTGATGTGAGTGGGACAAACAGTCCCTGACCAGGGTGTGTGGGACCTTTTCCACCATCTTTCTGTGAATATGTGCTTGATGGCAGGTCGGTCTTGTTCGGGAGTCTGGATTTGCAATCGTGTGAGCAGAGTGGACAGCAATGGTCTGAGCACAAGGCTGAGGGTCACAGAGTTGACGATGATGGGAAGGGAGGACCAGTTGTGCACTCTGACTGTCTGTCGTCTGTTGGTTAGGGAGTACACAACCCAGTTGCACAGTGGCGTCTTTAGACGGAGGCGTGGGAATTTGTTCACCAAGGTTTGTGGGACAAAAGCGTTGAATGCCGAAATGAAATCCAGAACCAACACTTTGACCTAATTGTCTTTTTTTAAGCCCTATCAGGCCAAGGAGAATGAGAGATGCAATGCCATCTGCCACTTCGCGATTCAGTCGGTAAGCATACTGGTGAGTGACCAGTGAACAAGGATTGGAGTTTTTGATTTGTGCCACTATCAGCCGATCAAAGCACTTAATGCTGATTGGAGACATCTTCACTGGGCAGTAGGTCACTTTGTTCCGAATATGTAGGGTTCCTTGTTACAGGGATAATGGTGGTTGATTTAAAGCACGTGGGAACAGCAGCCTGGATGAGTGAAGTGTTGATGATAGCTGTGAAGACATCAGTGTGCATATGTACACTCTTTCTGTGAGCTCAGCCTGGATGCTTTCTGGCCAGAGTCCTCATTACCTTTGCTGTTACCGTTATTGGATGCTCAGCTCTGAGGAAAGTAGCTTTCCTGGCTGGCTTGTGTTGCATGCTTCGAGGCATTGTTTGGAGTGCCAGGGAGGGGGGCATCATTGGTACAGTCAAGCCTTACGTAGTCTATAAACCCTTGATGCCCAGCCACATACACCACTGTTCGTTTCTCAGGGTTAGCGAGTCCGAACCGAAGGGCACAGATACAATAGAGCAGGCAGATTGAATAGACCTGCGAGTTAATCTCAATACACAGAGGCAGTGAGTACCTGGAGTGAGCTGTTCAGTGTTTGCATCGTTGGTTATCTACCTCGGGTTCAGTATCCTCACCGTGTTTGGAAATTAACACTCACTGTCGCCTGTCTGTGAGCAGCTGTTTATTAAAAATAACACTCAAGATGCTGGAGACCTGAAATCAAATCAAAAAATGTTCAAAGCCATTTCGATACAGGGTGTTGGACCTGAAAAATCATCTTTCCACATCTTTATCTGTTGAATGTTCATTTTGTTTTCAGCTTTTTAGTACATTGCTTTGGAATGGGTTAAGTCTCTTGGGAAGCGCAGTTGTATGGAACTGAGAAATTTGGTTGAAAACTATCAGGTTGAATCTGTGTTGATGCCACCCAATGTGGAAAATGGGAAAGATGTGCTAAACTCTCGGTGTGGGCAGTGACCCAGTGAGGTTGGGTCCCAGAATAGATGCCACTAATTTTTTAACCAAATAAAATTAATTCGGGGATCAAGTTTCCAGGGTTTATGAAATGATCAGTTAGTATTTCTGTTCTGTGCTCAGAAATTTGATTCTATTGTTCCTTTGGAAGAAAAGCAGGGAATTGAATTTCCAATTCTGTCCCTCATAGTGTGAGCCTGTGATTAAACATGTTGTTTTGTGATTGCACCAGTAGAAATAGACCGGGGTTTCAGAATTCAATTCACATTTGGAAATTCCCCCTCACTCTCACCTGTCTATCTGCCAGTGGGATTCAAAGAGAAACTCAAGATGCTGGAGATAGAACAGAACATGGAACAGTGCATCACAGAAACAGGCCCTTCGGCCACAATGGTGTGCCAAACCAGCTAAAAAAGAAATCAAGCCTCCCCCCAAAAAATAACTAATCCGTCCGACTTACACAATATCCATATCCTCTTCACACCCATGTGCCTATCTAAACGTGTCTTCAAAGACTCCGATGTATTGTCTTCCACCACCATAACAGGCAGCTCATTCCAGGCATTCATCACTCCCTCCCTGAGTAAAACATCTTACCCTCACATTCCCTTTGCATCTACTCCCTCACACCTTCAATGCATGTCCTCTGGTATTGGACATGTCTAACCAGCGAAGAGATACTCCCTGACTACTCTATCAATGTCTTTCATCATCTTACAAACCTCTAACAGATTTCTCCTCAGTCTCTGCCGCTCCAAGGTAAACAACACAGGATTTCCAGTAAAAACTGGGTAATATTTGCATCCATTCTGATGAAAGGTTAGGAAACCGAATTGTTAACTTGGTCCTCTCCCCACGGCAGTTCCTTACTTGCTGAGCGTTTCTAGTGATTCCAGTTTCTCTTTATTACATTCACTCTGGAACATGTTCAATTTCCTGCGAATGGAGCAGTGCAGCTGCACTCATTTTGTGATTGTAGAACAGTAAAGAAATCAGAGCTTTTCCCTGTGAATTATCCTGGTACCAGTTGTCTGTCCTTTTAATCCTGGACATGAGTTCGGTACAATTGTTGATAACAAGGTTCACAAAATAAGTCGGGGAATGATGAGTATGCGTGTGGAGCATGTGATAGCCCTCGGCCTGAGTTCAGTAGAGTTCAGAGGGATGGTTGTTGTGGGGGGGGGGGGGGGGGTGGGAGTGATTATTTACACCAACTAAATAACAACAAGCCTGGATACAGTGGGAATGGAGAGGATGTCTTGATTAGACGGAGTGTCTGGGATCTGAGTGCAGCCTCAGAATGAAGAAGCTTCACTTTAAAACTGAGTTGAGAGAAATTACTTTAGCCAAATGTCGGTTGATATGTGGAATTCGATGCCACAGAGGGTGGTGGAGGCTATCGTTGGGTACATTCATGTTTTGAATTGCTAAATAGGTTGAGTGTTATAGCAGGGAAGCAAGAATACGGTGTTGGAAAAATAATCCTCCATGATTGATTATTGAGCAGACTAGAATGACCGAATCACCGAATTCTACTCCTATGTATTATGACTTGTATCTTATACCATGACTGAGCCCCGGTATGTGTATCCCATCACAAACAAGAGAAAATCGTCAGAAGCTGCGAAGCAACACACACAAAATGCTGGAGGAACTCAGCAGGCCAGGCAGCATCTATGGAAGAGAGTCGAGTTGACGTACAGATGCTGCGTGGCCTGATGAGTTCCACCAGCATTTTGTGTGTGTTCCTTTGTATCCCTTGTTAGGTTTTGTAAAGTGTGGGGGACAGTTCCAGATTTCTTCACTCGGATCATTATTTATGAGTTCAAGATTTACATTTCAGTTTAATGCTTGGTTCTCCTTTGTCTTGTTAACGTGCTTCATCGTCTCTCTGGTTAAAGTTAGATCTGCAGTGAGAGATTTACTGGAAGAAAAGCCTACAACTGGAAGCAAACCACGACTGAAGACGAGGGAACATCAACAAGTGAACCAGCCCGAGTGCTGAGAGCATCAGCTGCAGAGAACCCATCTGACTCAGAGTTTCCATTGATTCAGTCAGGAGAAAGTTTGGTGAGTTTCATTTACTCTAACACTGGTCCTTTGGACATTACATTTCTGTACCAAGGAAGGTAGGAAATAGCTGGAGTGGGACTGAATAAATGTAGAAGTGCCAGTTATGTCAGTTGCAATCACTCCAGATTTGCTCATTGCTGTCAGCATCAGCTGTGTGAAGCCAGACACATTCCTTCACATTGCTTGCTCATTTCAAACTCTTATCGGTTCTGCTGTTTCGTTGCTTGGCTGTGTTAGGTGGCAATCATCTCAAAATGCGTTGAGAATTTCCTCCCTTTATGAGACCCGCAGCGCTTCCTACTGTAGTGATTGCAGAAATGTGGAATCACCATGAACTACAGCAGCATGTCATTGACTCCTCTGTCTATTGCAAGCTGCAATGATATACTTGCCCTCAAGTATATCGTCGAGCAAGCCTCTGCTAAGAGCAAACCCTCTTGAAGCCAAATGTCCCAGCACCACATTTCATTCAGTCCTAACTAGCAAATGCCAACCAATAATTTACATTTACATAGCCTGGCGACATCAAGTAGTCTTCTTCCAATAAATTGTCAGAACCTATGAACCTGCGATTAAACAGAACTAGGTTTTGCAATGTTCCCTTTTGACCCGGTACCAAAGTCACGGGTAATACCTGTACTCGACATGAACGAATGCCCTTGCAGCCAGGACTGCTGGAGCTGCCGGAATCGGTTTAAATTCAGTCATTTTTGGATGGGAAGCAGCGTGTTGGGTCAGATGATGAAGGAGATGATATTAAGGTAGATGCAATGGTCAGAAAGACTGTGGAAGGATTGACTGTGGAAAGGGCATCGTGCAGTGAAAAGTAGCAACAGATTCCCCTCTCCACTCCCTCTCTCACCCTCCCATTTTTTTTTGCTGGAGTTAATCGGGGGAGTTAGGAACTCGTTCTACTCACTGACCAGTGAAAGTAAAGCCTTTGTTTCCATTCGAAGCCCAGTTTCTTCATAAAGAGTGGGTTTGATGTGTTATTGAGATGAACATGGGGCAATGTGTAACGAAAGTTTAAATCAGATCAGCAGCAGTTTCAGACAGCCGAGTGGTCCACTTATGCATTTTGTGTGTTGATTAGAAAAGATCTGACAGTTTAATTAGTGTAACACAATATATCATCAGCAAATTAATTTTATTGTGGAACTGACAAGAAACATTACATTGATTAAGTATATACAATGTTCCTATTTGACCCTGTATCAAAGGCACGGCTAATACCTGTACCACAATCTTACTATATGAACAAATGTCCTTGCTGCCGGAATCGGTTTAAACTCAATCATTCGGGATGGGAAGCAACGTGTTGGGTCAGATGATGAAGCAGCTGATATTAAAGTAGAGACTGTGGAAGGATTGGCTGTGCAGAGGGCATCCTGTAGGGAAAAGCAACAGCATCCTCCCCATCACTCCCCTTCCCTCACTTCCCCTCTCACCCTCCGATATTTTTGCCGGTGTTAATCGCAGCAGTTAGGAATTCTTTGTAGTCATTGACCAGTGTTTCGATTCAAAGCCCAATTTCTTTACAAAGAGTGGTGTTGAAGTGGTATCAAGATGAACATGGGAGAATGCGTAACAAAAGTTTAAATCAGATCAGAAGCAGTTTCTGAGGGCCGACTGTTCCACTTCTGCATTTGTTGTGTTGATTAGAAAAGTTCTGACAGTTCAATTAGTGAAAGACGATATAACTTCTGCATATTAATTATACTGTGGAACTGAAAAGAAAAACTACATTGATTGACAATATACATCGAGATTTGTGTGTTAATGTTGTACCCCAGCGGGTTGCGAATCGACCATGAACCATTCGGTGAGCTGGCCAGCGCGGTACGGGACTGAGGGACGCGCTCCCCGTTCCCTGTTACCGACTCTACAGTCTCCCCATCTACCGCACGCCCTCTCACGGAGCTTCGTCACCCTCACGCTCCCGGGCTGACGTTGAGACGATTTGGGCATACTGCATGCGCCCGGTATGTCTCGTGCAGTGACGTGAGATTTACTTGTTTCTCATTGGTGATTGCAAATGCCAATTTAGCATGCCAACTAATGGGGATATGAGTTCCGTCATTAAGGAGTTCCCTCCGTAGACCACACCACGTGTTTCTTAACCTGACTCCCGGGAAAGATCCAACAAGCTCGTTTTGTTAATGCCACTCTTCCTCGCCAAGGAGTTGGCGAAGCTGGAAAGGTGACATATTTAAGTGGGGGAACAGGGAGTGTGTCTTCTCTGAACTAGCGAGGATGAAGAAGGCTTCAGTTTACTTGTAGCGGACACTGGTAAGGTGTTGCCCTGCAAGTGCGGTGTGGGGAGGGGAGTGATTTTGAGAGCAAGTCACGATCTCACTCTTTGACACAATGGGCTGGAGGGAACCGGTGGCTGGCTTTTGTTTGAGGTGTCTGGGTTTAAACAACGGAGTAAACAGACCCACCTTGGGCCTGCAGTCTGTCCCAGTGGGTGTTGTAGGGACAGATGCTTGGAGCATGGTTGCTCCGTGCCTGATTAGCAATTTATCTGAGGGACAAAATGCAATATTTACAAGTCTGATATTGACTGAAAACATCTAAATTCATGTATTTTGTTTATGATACAATCATTGTCCAATTTATGTTCAAGTTTAATAACCTCGCCACATGCCTGATGTCACGTGTGGGTTCCCCCACACCGGGATCTGAAGTCACGTGTGCAGTTCCTTAAGTCACACTGACGCTGAGACGGTCGAACTTGACCTGCTAAGGTGACAATTACCTCACCCACCCACCTCACATCACAATCAACAGAGGAGTTACACTTTTCACATAGGTGTGAAGCCATGTTAATCACTGATTACACCCAATAGCGGAGGCAGAGCAGCTGAGAGGACGTTACCTCCGCTGCCTCCAATTCTCGCTGCCGGGTCAAACTCTCCGTCAAAGCGGAACCAATCCCAAAGTAAATGTCCTGCTTTTGATTTATTTCCACTTCCCTCCGAGGGAAGTCGGGGGCGTTTGTGAGGAGTCCCCTGCGGCCGGAGTCTGATCTACTGCTAACAGGTAGGAGGAGACCCCTGGGTTCATCGGCTTGATGCCAGCCCCATGGGGAGGGAACTCGGCAGAAGTGCAAGGGTGAGGGATTTTACTGAGAGGATAAAGATGGTGTGAGAGGGGATGGACAAGATGGAGTCTGAGAGGATGTTTGTTCCATTGCGGAATCAAGGAGCAGGATGGGGAAGGAGCCCTTTAATAGTGGAGGAAGGGACATGAGGGGTTTGTCTATCGAAACGTCTGAGACCATGATGGTGGCGAGCAGAGTTATTCACCACTTTGGGAGGCAAACACTGGCAGACTGTTGAGCTGCAAGTGGGGCCAATGGTCTGGGCAAAGTGGATTGGAGTGACGTTGTGGGGCAAGGATGGACTGATGTTGGGTCTCATAGAATGACAGGATGGACCGGATGGGCTGAGTGGCCTGCTCCTGTTCCTGATGTCTGTGTGTTTAAGGAGAAGAATAACCAGACCCTAACTGGTCCTGCAGGATTTCCCATTGGGTGTTGGAGAGACCGGTGCTTGGAGCCCCGTTGTTCCCAAACCATCAGCAAGCTTGCTGAGGAAACAACTTCAACATTTCCAAGTCAGCTCTTGAAAAAAAAGTATTGTTAATGAGACAAAATGTATATTTATGAGTTATTGACACAACATATATATTTGTATATTGGTAATGACATTAAACTTGTATTTCTATACGGATAATGATCCAGAATTGTATAATTTATGTTCCGTGTGTTATCTAAATGTACTTGCCTGTGATGCTTCTACAAGTCAATGTTTCTCTGTACCTGTATCTTCCCGTGCATGCGCACCTGGCAATAAATTCACCAATGCGTGAGAAAACTCAGTGAGATTTGATTAGTGATGATTATCTTGGCATCTCGGTAGGTCAATTATAAAGATTTAATATACCTAAATGCAAGACCCTTAACAGTGTCGATGAGCAAAGGGATCTTGGAGTCCCAAGCTCATCGCTCCTTCAAAGTGGTTACACATATTGACAGGGTGGTTAAGAAGGCAAATGACTTGCTTGCCTTTATTAGTCAAGACATACATTCAAAATTCTGAAAGTTATGTTTCAGCTTCATAAAACGTGAGTTAGATCACATCTGAAGTATTTCATAGAGTTCTGTTTGCCTCATTCCAGGAGGATGTCAGTGGCCCTGGAGGAGATGCAGAGGAGGTTTACCAGGATACTGCCTGGATTAGAGGGCATGAGCTGTAATGAGAGGTTGGACAAACTTGTGTTGTTTTCTCCAGAGCGGCGCAGGCTGGGGTGAGACGATGGAGGTTCATAAGGTTACGAGACGCATAGATAGAGTAGACAGAGAATAACTTTTTACCCGGGGTAGAAATGTCCAAATCATAATGCATGCATTTAAAGTGAGAGGGGTAGTTTGAAAGGAGGTGTGAGGGGCAAGTGTTTTTTTCACACAGAGAGGTGGGTTGCTGGAATGTGCTGCCTGGGGTGATGGTAGCAGCAGATACATTGGGGACAATTCAGAGATGTTTAGATAGACACATGAATGTGAGGGAAAATTGTGTAGGCAGAAGGGATTAGTTTAGCTGGCAATTTGATTAATTGAGTAGTTTCAGCTCAACATTTTGGGCCTTAGGGCCTGTTCCTGTGCTGTACTGTTCTATGTTGTGTCTCTTGTCGAAAGGTTTCGGGGTTACGGAGGCAAAATAAATGAGTGGGAATAACAGGTCAACTCGAGCCCAATGTGGGAATTGTGAGATCACCCACTTCTGTAGGACAAACCGAAATCCTCAGTGTGATTAAATGGAGATGGACTGATGTGTAGTGGGTAAGGAGGGAGGTCAACAGTACTTTGTATTTATTGCAAGTGTTATTGGGTATAAGAATGAAACTGACTTTAACAATTATTTGGGTTTTGTTGAGATTGTACCTGGAATATGGTGTAAAATCCTGCTCCCCATATTAACACGGGTTACATAGACCAAAGAACAAACTGCCGGAGGAAATCAGTGGGTCGGGCAGCATCTGTGGATCCAAACTTCACCTGGATCGATACCTGGGTTCGATCATTTTTTTCCTTGTATCTGGGTTCCTAAAAGAATTTCTACACTTCACTTAACTCTCCCTGCAGAAGATCCAACCTGGAAGCCCAGACTATCTAAAAATTTCCAAACATTAAAATGGGAAATCTGTTTATTACTGTCATGTATAGAGGTTCACTGAAAATGTTGCCTTGCGTACCAACCACACACATCAATTCATTAAACAGTACACTGAGGTGATACAAGGTAAAACAATAAGTATTACGAAGTATTATGGTTCCAGAGAAAGTGCAGTGCAGATAGTGTAAGGTTACTTCAAGTAACACACACTGTGGTCAGCTGTCCATCTTATCACACTGGGGACATTCAGTTTGCTTAGAACAGCAGAATGGAAACCATCCCTGAGCCTGGTGGTACATGGTTGCAGGGTTTTGTAGCTCATCCCCGATGGGGAATGGGTGAGAAGTGAGAATGTCCCAGGTTGTGGGGATCTTTGAGTACATGGCCAGCTATTCTGAGGCAGTGGCAAGTGAAGACAGAGTCCATGGAGGGGAGGTTGGTTTCTGTGATGTGCTGCTCTGTGTCCACAGCTCTCCACAGTTCCTTGCAGTCATGGGCAGAGCTGTAGCGAGAAGAAGGTGTCAAATATCTGGGTGGAATACTCTCTATGGTGCGTTGATGACATTTGGTTAGGAGGAAGGGTATATGCCAAATTTCCTGTTATTCTATCTCGGTCATTCTAGAATCTTTGTACAGTAATATGTATTTTTAATTCAGTATCTGTATTGCTGGAGGATCATCGGTGACTGTCCTTTGTCCTTTCTCCCATCTAGTTCAATCTCCTCATCCCCACCCACCTCATTCAACCTCTTTTCAGTCTGTATCTCACCACCTCAGTGATATATATCAACCATCTTGTTCAACCTCCGTCCAGTCTATATCCCACCACCTCAATGAGATATATCAACCATCTTATTCAACCTCTATTCAGTCTGTATCTCACCACCTCAATGAGATATATCAACCATCTTGTTCAACCTCTATCCAGCCTGTATCCCACCACCTCAATGATATATATCAACCATCTTGTTCAACCTCTGTCCAGTCTGTATCCCATCACCTCAATGATATATATCAACCATCTTGTTCAACCTCTGTCCAGCCTGTATCCCTCCACCTCAATGATATATATCAACCATCTTGTTCAACCTCTGTCCAGTCTGTATCCCACTGCCTCAATGATATATATCAACCATCTTGTTCAACCTGTCCAGGATGTACCTCACCACCTCAGTGTTATATATCAACCATCTTGTTCAGACTCTGTCCAGCCTGTATCACACCAATGATTATACCAACAATCTCTCTTCTGTCGCTGTCTTCATTGTCAAGTATTTTGCCTCACTGAGTTATTTCTGAAATCGGTGTTTGTTACGTGGATTACCAGAGGATTTATTCAATACAGAACGTGGTAGGGTAATGACAGCCATTCCGATTTTAGTTTCAATGTTACCAAATGTCCACTGTGTTATTCTTTGTCAGGAAACTTGGAAGTAGATGTAACAGACTGATAGTGGGGTGAGGAGGGTGCTGTGAGCATTGACTGTATCGACTGTATTAACCCTGTGTTGGAATGCAGACAAAACTAATGAATGTGGGCATTACATTTGTACAACTTTGTTCAGGCCGTCACAAACATCTTGTAATCAGTCAATAGTTGTGCATCATTTAAAGTAAAAAGAGAAAATGCTGGAAACGTTCAGCAGATTGGGCAGCAACTTGGACAGTGCCAGTTCTGATACTGGGTCT
Organism: Hemitrygon akajei; assembly: GCF_048418815.1. Lineage (NCBI taxonomy): Eukaryota > Metazoa > Chordata > Chondrichthyes > Myliobatiformes > Dasyatidae > Hemitrygon > Hemitrygon akajei. The sequence goes on along the minus strand of NW_027332008.1, from coordinate 644,514 downwards.
TCCATAGTTTCTCTTTCCACAGATCCAATCGATGTACCAAGTTTCCAGCACTTCTATTTCAACTTTATATTAAAATCATTTTATTCCTGTTAGCTGGTAAGACATGTGATGATTGTGTCAGGCAATATCCCATTTTCTTAACTCCAGATATGCCACCAGTCTGATCCCAGTGTGAGAACATTTATATCTCACAGGAGGCTGTACGAACCCATGTCCTTCTCTTATGCAGAGGTCACTGACACCCCCTCTCCATTCCCAATCTGTACTCGCAGCCCATGACGGTGATAGCTGTCCAGGTTCTGGGACTCTGTAACAAACACAATGTTAACTGCAAGATTAGACAGTAATTAATATGCATGAAGAGAAAATTGTTGCTTCCTGACATATCCTGTCAGATCCAATGGACCAGATCCTCCCTAGTTTACTACTTAATTTGCCCTATGTCCGTCCTCCATGAGTCACGCTGCATTCCGATAACGCTCAATATCCCACCCTCCCTCTACTGTGCCAATCGCCCCAAATCTTTCCCAGCATTCAGCCCACATCCGCACATATAGACAGAACCTCTTCACGCAGGTCCACCCTCCCAGCAAGGGGACCCGCATCTAACTGATCCCACAATCCCGGCTCAGGCGCAAAACCGGGACTGAAAGACCGGAGAGCCCGGAGCCTCTGGCTGTCCGGCGGAGCTCGAAACCGGACATTTCCCACTTCAACTCACCCTCTATTTACTCAAAGCCGAGATCAGCCCCTTCCTCACCGCCGCTCGTACAAGAATACCACCGGCGACGGCTGGGGTGGGCACCGCGCCTGCACTTTGCAGGAGGTTCACCGCGGCACCATCCGTGGCTGGAGGTCACTAGGTCAGAGCGTTTGGCTGTCCGGTTCCTTCACTGTGACCCCCCAACTCCACATCAACTCCATCCAGACCACCCAGGGCGAACTTTAATGACCAGTAAACCATAATTGCTCTCAGTGATCAGCGAACTGAATGATTCACTCACTTTTAGAGGAAGGGATACCTAAGGTCGACATTGTGAAAGTGTTTAGTTTCCCAGGAGACAAGACTGTGTACGGGACGTGTTCTGTTACCTGATGCAATATGTGTTTTCCCTCTTGGCAATTCCAGTTAACATCAATAAAACTGCTGTTTATGAAGCTTCTAAACAACGAGACTCTGCACTGACTGCAGCCACTCCATCCCAAAGCAGATCACCCTGGACAGTCCTCCCCTCTGATGACGCATTGATCATAATGCGCATGCTCGCATTCCCGGATGGGCGGTGTTTTCCTTTCCATTCCTTGTTGAATAGGTTTCGGGGTCGGAAAAAGTCCCTTGGGCGGGGAGCAGGGGGATGGATCACTGACTGCGGGGTGAAGACATAACTTTCCCATCGGTGAGTATTGAGACCAGTCCCGAGTGAGGAGATCTGATGCAGGGCAGTGAGACCCGTTATCTCAATCGAACTGGCGGCCTTCGCCCCGCTTCCTGGACGGAACCTGCCGGGGTCAGTCCGGGTTGTGGGACCTTCATACCAAACCGCATGGGATGAGCTAACGCTCAGCCCCTGTTATTCTGCTCCTCGGGAGGGGTGGGGATGAGGCGGTGGTGCTGGGACCACACCCATCTTTCGCCCGTTTGGACAAGGCAGTGAGATCTACATCTGTCACATCCTTTCGTTGCAGGTGGGGAATATGTTTCTCTTGACTCCATTCCACTCTTCCAACCTGCCAAAATGCAGCCTGTGTTTCTGGGTATATTACCCATTTGTGGGAGAATTTAGTCTTTTCACTTTTCTGAGCTACTCAAAAATGTGTACACTTCAATTAAACCTCCCTCCAGAATTTCCAGTCTATCTGATAATTCCACACATATAAAATAAGGATCCGGTTTATTGGCATGGGAGACACTCCACCTGTCACAGAATCCTGTGTCCCACTCTCATTTTACCGCAGATCTGCAGCATCTGCGGGTTTCATTTCAGCCCCGCACTGATATGAACAATATCTTTGCGCATGCTCACTGGTGGCTTCCTTTCCATTCTGTGTTGGGATAGTCTGCGGGGTCGTGATTTAGAGATGACCCTCGGGGAGCTCGAAGACCCTGGGGCGGGGAGCTGGGGAATGCATCACCAGCACAGGATGAATTACATGCAGAATGAGGCAGGGTTAAAGGAGCCATTACAACTTTAATTTCATTGTTACAGGATGTTGCTGTGTTACTCTTGGTCATAATTAAACTCACAATATATGATGTAGAGCTTTGTTATTTGCTTTTTCAGTTATTGTTGGTGAGCCATTACTCAGTAACAGCCCAAGAAGGAATGTTGCGTGTTTTTTTCATTCTCTGATCACTGCCCCTCAGTGAAGAGGCAAGTGACCTCAGGAGCAGATGTAACAGATTGACAGTGAGGTGGGGAGGTGGGGGAGGATGTTGTGAACATTGTCTGTAGGGACTGTATTGGAATGAAGAGAAAACTTATAAATAGGGGCATTAGATTTGTGTAAAATCTGTTCAGGACGCCACAAGCATAGTGAAATCAGTCAATTTTTGTGCATTGTTTAAAATAAAAAAAGATAAATTACTGGAAATACTGGGAGAGCTTCAGCCTCCCAGATGACCACATCTGCACCAGGTGCACCAAGCTGCAACTCCTCAGAGAATGAGTTAAGCATCTGGAGCTACAGCTCGATGTCGTTTGCCTCATACGGGATGTTGAGGAAGTTCAAAGTAAAAATTATCAGATTATTAGAGTATCAGAGGAATCAAAAGTACCTTTAAAACCACCATCCCCGCAAAACTAATCATTAAACTCCAAGCCCTGACTTCAATACATCCTTCTGCAATTGGATCCTGCATTTCCTCACTTGTAGACCCCACTCAGTTCAGATTGGCAAAAACATCTCTTCCACAATCTCCATCAGCACAGGAGCACCACAGGGGTGTGTATTTAGCCACCTGCTCTCTTCGCTTTCCTCACACCTGTGACTGTGTGGCTAAGTACAGCTCCACCACCATATATAAGCTTGCTGATGATACCTCTGTTGTGGACTCTATCAAAAAGGGTGGTGAATCAGCATACAGGAGGGAGAATGAAAACTTGGCTGAGTAGTGTAATAACAACAACCTCTCACTCAATATCAATAAGACCAAGAAACTGATTGTAGAATTCAGGAGAGGGAAGACAGAGGTGCCTGAGCCAGTAATCATCGGAGGATCAGAGTTGGAGGGGGGCAGTAACATTGCATTCTTGGGTATAACTCTCTCAGTGGTCCAGTCCTGAACGCATCATATAAATATAATTGTGAAGAAAGTACGACAGTGCCTCTACAACCTCAGGAGTCTGTGGAGATTTTCTATGTCATCAAAAACCTCAGCGAACCTCTGTAGATGTGTGGTGGAAAGTCTGATGACTAGCTGCATTATGGACTGGTCGGGGAACACCAATGCCTCTGAGCAGAAAATCCTACAAAAGGCGGTGGATTTGGCCCAGTATGTCACAGGTAAAGCTCTCTCAACCATTGAGTACATCTACATGAAATGTGCTGTAGAAAGGCAGCATCCATCATCAACAATCTTCACCGCCCAGGCCATGCAGTTTTCTCGCTGCTGCCATCAGGTAGAAGGTACAGTTGCCTCCGGACACACACCACCAGGTTCCAGAACAGTTACTGTCCTACAAACATTTAGATGTGACTGTACAAGGCTTGACTAATAAGATCGCAGATGACACAAAATTATTAGATGGTGTTCACGGTGAAGATTATCGAAGCTTATTGGGGATCTTAATGGGCAGAGGAGATTGCAAAACCAACACCAGCAGCAACGTTTCCATGCAGAGATTGGTGATTATGTGGAGGGACCAGCCAGAGGAAGTGGATGAGGCAGCACAATTGTATAATTCCAGAAGCAGTTGGGATGTGCAGATGGAGTGAACAGGCCGGGGGGCGGGGGGGGGGGGGGTGGGGAATGGGCCCATCACAGGAAATTGTGACTGTCTCGGTTAACATTGTGGTCAGCATTGTCTTGTTGGGCTGAACGGTCTGTATCTGTGCTCTGTTGCTCTGTAACTCTATCAGCAGATGCACTGGACAGACATACAGACATGGTTTGCGAGTTGACATTAGCAGGGAATGTTTTGTCCCTAAGTCAGCTGCTGCTCTGATTCAGGGGATGGAGATACTGTCATATTTACAATGTAATCGTTCTCTCTCTGACTCACTGTCTGCTTATGTGTAATTCAGGGCATCACCAGCAGGTGGCGCTTTCCTGCACCGGGACCAAAGTGTAAACAAGACGACGACAATCAACAATCATCGGTCAGATACAGAATGGACAGAGGTATGATCACTGGGATCATTCTAACTAAACTTCTGTCCTATTGGCACACACTAGTACAAACTTATACAGATGTTAACAGGGCATAGAAAAGTTTCATCAAGCAGGGTCATTGATCCCACTGGCAAAGCAGCCTTGAGTAATTGATCAATCCTACAGTTCCAGCGCAGCGACCTGACACCAGTAATGGTCGAATCACTCCACCCACCATGGAAAGCTTCACCTGAGTGAAAGGAGCAGGGACTCCTAAATCAGGTGGCTGTGAGTGAAACACAGGAGTGCAACAACGGGCTTGAGGGTTATGTAAACATCCAGGGTCAGTTTCTGCTTCACCTCTAGACAGGCCCTGATGTGTAAGATATATCTAACTTTCATTTACAAAATTCAGAACCAGATGGAAGGAGCATTTCCAGGAATTCAGAGATTGTGTGATAACCTAGCATTTCAGGTTTTGGAAGGGCAGCTATCAACACCTTCCTGGTTTTCTTGGCTGCTGCAGAAAGGAGATGAGGGGAGTTTCCCAAATCCATTTTCTGTAGCCGAGCTGAGAACATTGCTGCAGTTTGCTTCAGTGTTTTAATACCCAAATCCATGTCTGGGCTATGTACAAATGGTGAATGTGAGTTCTCAATATTTCCCTATTAAGATCATTTGTTACCTGGATTTAAAATTCCCAGGATCTCTGATGGAAAACCCGGTATAGCCAATGACCAAATGTCTCAGTCCCCAGTAGACATGGTGATTGTGTTCAACTCTGATTCCGGGGGGAATAAAACAGAAATAACAGCCTGGATACAGGTCCTTCGGCCCAGCTAATTCACGCTGATGCAAATGTCTTTTGTGCTTGCTCCATTTTCCCACATCTTTTCCCAAATTTCCCTTATAGACTTCTTTATCCTTTTCTCCGCCCACACCCTCTCAACTTTGTAAATTTATTTGTGTTTACTGCCTCCTCTGGCTGCATTTAATTTATACCCATCACCCGCCACGTGAACGAATGCCCCTTCGGTCCATTTTCAATTTCTGCCCTCAAGTCTTAGACTCCTCTACCCTGGGAAAAATACTATGACCATCGACCCTATCTATGCCCCTGATTATTTTTATGTACGTGTGTAAGGTCACCCTTTAAGCTCCAATTATCCAGGGCAAATGGTCCCAGACGAACCATATAACAGAAAACCCAACATCCTAGTCCAGTGACATACGGGTCATTCTCCACTAAACTCTTTCCAGTTTAATCAAGTCCATTCTATAGACCCAGAGCTCCAGAGCAGATAGTGGAGCGGGGGTGAAAATAAATAATGTTAAAAGTTCATGCAATGTCAGAAAGCGTCTTTGGTGGTGGTAATAATTTTCTGAGGTGTGTCTATTTCAATGCAAGGAGTATTGTGGCGAACGCTGACGAGCTGAGGCCTGGATTGACACGTGGAATTACGACATTATAGCCATTCGTGAAACTTGGCTACAGGAGGGGCAGGGCCGGCAGCTTAATGTTCCAGAGTTCCGATATTTCAAACATGGTAGGGGCAGAAGAATGATGGGTGGTGAGGTAGCATTGCTAGTCAGGGAAAATGTTACAGCAGTGCTCAGGCAGGACAGATTAGAGGGTTTGTCTACCGAGGCCATATGGGTGGAGCTGAGAAACAGGAAAGGAATGATCACATTATTAGGGTTGTATTATAGACTGCCCAATATTCAGCGAGATTTGGAGGAGCAAATCTGCACAGAGATAACAGACAACTGCAGGAGGCAGAAAGTTGTGATTGTAGGGGATTTTAATTTTCCACACATTGATTGGGACTCCCATACTGTTAAAGGTCTAGATGGGTTAGAGTTTGTAAAATGTGTTCAGGAAAGTTTTCTAAATCAATATCTAGATGTACCAACTAGAGAGGATGCAATATTAGATCTCCAATTAGGAAATGAGTTAGGACAGGTGACGGAAGTGTGTGTAGGGGAACACTTTCGTTCCAGTGATAATAATGTCATTAGTTTCAACTTGATCATGGATAAAGATAGATCTGGTCCTCAGGTTGAGGTTCTAAACTGGAATAAGGCCAAATTTGAAGAAATGAGAATGGGTCTAAAAAGCGTGGATTGGGACAGGTTGTTCTCTAGAAAGGGTGTGACTGGTAAGTGGGAGGCCTTCAAAGGAGAAATTTTGACAATGCAGAGTTTGTTTATGTTCCTGTCAGGATTAAAGGCAAAGTGAATAAGAATAAGGAACCTTGGTTCTCAAGGGTCTCAAGGGATATTGGAACTCTGCTAAAGAAGAAGAGAGAGATGTATGACATGTATAGGCAACAAGGAGCAAATAAGGTGCTTGAGGAGTATAAAAAGTGCACAAAAATACTTAAGAAAGAAATCGGGAGGGCTAAAAGAAGACAAGAGGTTGCTTTCGCAGTCAAGGTGAAGGATAATCCAAAGAGCTTCTACAGGTATGTTAAGAGCAAAAGCATAGTAAGGGATAAAACAGGTCCTCTTGAAGATCAGAGTGGTCGGCTATGTATGGATCCAAAAGAAATGGGGGAGATCTTAAACATGTTTTTTTGCATCTCTATTTACTAAGGAAACTGGCATGGAGTGAATGGAAATAAGGCAAACAAGTAGTGAGGTCATGGAACCTATACAGATTGAAGAGGAGGAGGTGCTTTCTATCTTGAGGAAAATCAGAGTAGATAAGTCCCCAGGACCTGACAGGGTGTTCCCTCGGAGCTTGAACGAGACCAGTGTTGAAATTGCAGGGGCCCTGGCAGATAAATTTAAAATGTCGGTATCTCCGGGTGAGGATTGAAGGATAGCTCATGTTGTTCCATTGTTTAAAAAAGTATCTAAAAGTAATACGAGAAATTACAGGCCGGTAAGTTTGACATCATATCTTTATTTCATTTCCCAGTATCACCGGACACCATTGCATTATGATCCCATGGTCATCATTCAACTGCTGTGAATTAAGTGTTTAGCATTACTGTGTCTATCCTGTTATTTTACTGGGAGTGAATGTGTCCAGTCACCGGGTTATCCGGATGGTCACCAAGCAGGATGTACGGTTCACAGTAACCAGCACGGTTCCACTCCAAATCTGGTCAGCCAGAGTCACGGCTCCATTGCAGTCTGAATCAGTTTTGCTCAGATCTAAATCATACTCGTATTACCTGCAATTCATCATTTATTTCAGGTAGGAAATCGAAACGAGTAGGAAAAGTACTGAAGAGGATTTTACCAGGCGGATCATCGAGGGAAGATGACTGGGACAAGGGAAGCAATGTACCAAAACAGGGTCAGATTGAGAGCAATATCCCAGAATGCAGTACGGCCGCAGAGGAAGTGGAGAAAATTCAGCCCAGAGACACCGATCAGGAGCCTGGAACCGACACAGGTGAGGCGACTGCCTGTCAGCCCAGAGACAGTGACGTCAGAGACACTGATCAGGACCCTGCAACCAGCACAAGTGAGGCGACTGCCTGTCAGCCCAGAGACAGTGACGTCAGAGACACCGATCAGGACCCTGGAACCAGCACAAGTGAGGCGACTGCCTGTCAGCCCAGAGACAGTGACATCAGAGACACTGAGCAGGGCCCTGGAACCAGCACAACTGAGGTGACTGCCTTTCAGCCCAGAGACAGTGACGTCAGAGACACTGATCAGGACTCTGGAAACAGCACAAGTGAGGCGACTGCCTGTCTGCTCGGAAGCTCATTGGAAACTGAATTTTCAAGTCCCCAACAAGGAGCAGGTGAGTGAAATATGAGAGTGATGTGTTTGCAGAATGTGGCAGGGAGGAGGGTAAATGCGATTCCTTGTTGGAGGGTTGGTCAGAGGAGAGGGGGAATGTGTGGGTGTGGTACATGTGGTGTAGTGGGGCAGCCGTTACCCCACTACAGGAAATGTACTACCTGCTCTGAGGATTTCCAGGATGTGCATTGGAGGACATGCAGTTGTCCAGATAATAGACTATTTCCAGGATGTGCATTAAGGGAAATGTATTCGCCAGGATGGAGAGAGTATCTCTGGGAAGTGAATATTACCGACAGTCCCAGCATTTATTGCCAATCCAAAATTGAAATAGGTGAGTGGGCCGCATGGGGGATGGACTGGTTTGCATTAAATATGGTCCTTTATTAAAGTAATGGCTAGGACATTGTTGGTTCGATTTTAAGGTCAGTGTTGGAGATGGAGAATTAATCCATTTTTGTGTCTGCGAGCAGGTTCAAGTCATGTTTTTTTTTGTTGAGTTGTGTGAGACAGTGGAGACGAGCGATATCTGAGTTCAATCCTGTATTTTCCTTTTTATATTCACAGATCCAGAGTTTACAATCTCTGACCTCCTGGCAGAGGGGGAGGAATATCGACTCTACCAACTGACAAAGTTCTACAGGGACAGACTCAAACAAGCAATTGAAGAAAAGGTTGAAAGACTTGGCTGGATGTTGACAAAGGAGGGACATTTCAGTAGAGAAGAGAATGAGGTGAGTGTAGTGTGTGTATTGTCACAGAACTGTATAGTGTATGGTGACCAAAATTAATCTTCACGTTCTTGGCGTTCTACATGGCAATGGAGACTTTGATCTCTGACTTGTCTCCAGCAGATCTGGTTTCAGCTGTTAAATTGGGGAGCACTGGGAACTGCAGGGTCAGCCTCAACTTTTTTTCTCTCACACCTGCTGCATTTATCAGTGTGATATCAGAGCAGTGGCTGCGTAACTGGACCTTGAACAGGCATTGAGTCTGAAACTAATTTCAAATCTTGTCTGAACCGTCGGGCAGATTCATCTCATCTCATTAATCCACGATGAATATTAAACTGTCAGATTGTAAACTGAGACAACCGGCTTCACTGCCGTACTTGACAGAGGGAAACATGCTAACCATATCTGGTCTTGGCTCCGTGAGTTCTCAAACAATGTGTGGCTGATCTGTCATAGTCCTAGAAAATTACAGCACAGAATCAGGCCTGTTGGCCCATTTATTTCCATGCTGGAATATTTAACTATGTATTCCCATTGACCTTCACCAGGCCCTGGTGCTCTATACCCTTTTCATTCATGGATCTATCCAGACTTTTCTTAACCGCTTGTACTGCCTGCGCTGCTAGTTAGTTTTGCACTCATAGCACCCTCTGAGTCAACATGTTTCACCTTTTTACCCCCTGAACTTTTCACCTTTCACACTTTACTGATAACCTCTTGTTGCAGTACCTCTTTACCTCAGTACAAAATGCCTGCTTGCATTTATCCTGTCTGTACCCTATGTATCGACAATAGACAATAGGTGCAGGAGTAGGCTATTCGGCCCTTCTAGCCAGCACCGCCATTCACTGTGATCATGGCTGATTATACACAATCAGTACCCCGTTCCTGCCCTCTCCCCATATCCCTTGACCCCGCTATCTATCAGAGCTCTATCTAACTCTCTCTTGAATGCATCCAGATACCTGGCCTCCACTGCCTACTGGGACAGAGAATTCTACATATCCACCACTCTCTGGGTGAAAAAGGTTTTCCGCATCTCAGTTCTAAATGCCCTACCACTTATTCTAAAACTGTGGCCTCTAGTTCTGGACTCACCCATCAGCGGGAACAAGCTTCCTGCCTCCAGCGTGTCCAATCCCTTAATAATCTTATATGTTTCAATCAGATCCCCTCTCAGCCTTCTAAATTCCAGTGTATACAAGCTCAGTCGCTCCAATCTTTCAACATATGACAGTCCCACCATTCCGGGAATTAACCTTGTGAACCTACGCTGCACTCCCTCAATAGCAAGAATGTCCTTCATCAAATTTGGAGACCAAAACTGCACACAATACTCCAGATGATGTCTCACCAGGACCCTGTACAGCTGCAGAAGGACCTCTTTACTCCTATACTCAATTCCCCTTGTTATAAAGGCCAGTATGCCATTAGCTTTCTTCACTGCCTGCTGTACCTGCATGCTTGCTTTCATTGACTGATGTCCAAGAGGACCTAGATCTAGATCTCGTTGTACTTCTCGTTGTAATTGTGTAAACTTCTCTGAAATCTCCCCTCAATCTTCCACGTTCCAATGAATAAAGTCCTAACCTGGTCACTCTTCTTCTAATCCTGACAATATCCTTGTTTTTTTTGTGTGTGTACTCTTTCAAACTTATTTCCATCTGTCCTGTAGGTAGGTGAGCAGAACTGCACATAATATCCAAATTAGGCCTCTGCAACCTCTTATACAACATCATATCCCATCTACTGTACACAATATTTTCATTTACAAAGGTTAATATGCTAAGAAACGTTCTTTCAAATCTGCAACTTGAGTACATTTGCCGTCACTTTCAATGACTTATGGACCTGTATTCCCAGATCACTCTGTTCTACCACACATTTCAGTGCCGTACCGGTCGCTGTATAATATCTACCCTGATATCTCATGATCTCAGAAATCAACCGGTTGTCCTAAAAAGGAAGAAGATCAATAGGTTGTCCTGAAAGGGAAGGGGAAAAAAACGAAAAAGAAATCTGATAACTTGCTGAATATCTAACTAATGAGAGACAGGGACACACCATTTCAGGTCCCTCTCCTTGGAGCTCACAAACAGTGATTGTATTGGCCTATAACTAACCTACTCATCCATGAGTTGTATCAGAAAATCAATTGCGTTACACCTGTGAGTGACTCTGTTCTCGTTGGGATTCATAGGCGCTGTCTGTAATGAATCAGACAGGCATTACCCAAAGGTAAGAGGAGTAATCTGTAAATATGATGCTCATCTATAAATTCATCATCTGAAGACATCTGCTTCACTGGAAAACCATTAAGTCAAGTCAAGTCAAGCCACGTTTTATTGTCATTTTGACCATAACTGCTGGAACAGTACACTGTAAAAACGAGACATCATTTTTCAGGACCATGGTGCTACATAAAACAATACAAAAACTACACTGAACTACGTAATAAAAACACCGTAAAAAAAACGACACTAGACTACAGACCTACCCAGGACAGCATAAAGTGCACAAAACAGTGCAGGCATTACAATAAATAATAAGCAGACAATAGGCACAGTAGAGGGCAGTAACTTGGTATCAGTCCAGGATCTGAGTATTGAGGAGTCTGATGGAAAGAAACAGTTACATAGTCTGGTTGTGAGAGCCCGAATGCTTCGGTGCCTTTTCCCAGATGGCAGGAGAGAGAAGAGTTTGTATGAGGGGTGCGTGGGGTCCTTCATAACGCTGTTTGCTTTGCTAATGCAGCTTGTAGTGTAAATGTCCGTAATGGCTGCAGGGTCTTGCGATTCGAGATGGTGCAGTTTCCGAAACATGCAGTGATGCAGCTGCTCTGGATGCTCTCAATGCAACCCCTTCAGAATGTGATGAGGATGGGGGGGGGGGGTGGGAGATGGACTTTCCTCAGCCTTCGCAGAAAGTAGGTTCACTACGGGGCTTTCTTTGCTATGGAGCTGGAGGGACAGGTGAGATTCTCTGCCAGGTGAACCCCAAGAAATTTGGTGCTCTTAACGATCTCTACCGAGGAGCCGTCAATGTTCAGCGGGGAATGGTCGCTCCATGCCCTCCTGAAGTCAACAACCATCTCTTTTGTTTTGTTCACATTCAGAGACAGGTTGTTGGCTGCGCACCAGTCCATTAGCCACTGCACCTCCTCTCTATTAGCTGACTCATCGTTCTCTTAAATCTCTTGTTAAATCTCTTTCACAACTGTAACTCCTCAGACCTGGTAGCAGTGAAACTGAGGGATTATTTTACAGTGCAGTGGACCATCAGGGAATTATGCTGACTTATTCCATAATTATTGTCCATTACTTGTGTTATGGAAAACCTTTCCAATTCCCTACTGGTAACTGTTCTGGGAGATCCATCATTCAAACCGGGACATCATTCCTCTTGTTTCTCAGAGCAATGTCCTAAGCCCATCCATGTTCAGTTGCATCCTCGACTACCTTAATTCCATCATCGGTGTATGTTCTGGTCAGGTCACTCGTCTGAGTGCTGCCGGTACCATGTAACCCAGTACTGCCTTTTGCATGGTCGAATGGTCGGTGACTAAACCAGCTCCCCCACCAGGCTGGCCTGGTGAGGAAGGTGGCTAGAAAGGGCATCCCTTGCATCGAGCTTAGTCTGGCCATTCACTGCAACAGAACTTCCCCCAGCCGTCTTGGACCCAACCAGGCTGCTGGATCCGGGAGGGGATCTGGACCGGTACAACGCCCTACTCACCTAAAATCCACTCACGCACACGGTTCCTTTCTGAGGAGTGGGGTACCACCCCACTAACTGACGGAAAGGAACCATCATCATCCTATGGGATGGATAGCGAGAGTGAGAGAGTGAGAGAGTGAGAGAGACAGAGAGAGAGAGAGAGAGAGAGAGAGAGAGAGAGAGAGAGAGAGAGAGAGTGAGAGAGTGAGAGAGTGAGAGAGTGAGAGAGTGAGAGAGTGAGAGAGTGAGAGAGAGAGAGAGAGAGAGAGAGAGAGAGTGAGAGAGTGAGAGAGTGAGAGAGTGAGAGAGTGAGAGAGAGAGTGAGAGAGAGTGAGTGAGAGAGAGAGAGAGAGAGAGAGAGAGAGAGAGAGAGAGAGAGAGAGAGAGAGAGAGAGAGAGAGAGAGAGAGAGTGAGAGTGAGAGAGAGGTTGCTTGAAGAAGGTTCAATGTTTAATTCATAATTCCTCAGTAAATGAGGAAGCTCATGCCTGCATTCAAAAATTGATCACCATTTTACAGCATCAGTGCCAGGCAGTTACAATCTCCATCATAAGACAGCCGCACTGACATTCCGTAATGTTCTGTTGTCTTTACACATCATAATACCATAAGGCATCGGAACACAAATAGGCCATTAGGCCCATAGATCCTATTCCGCCATTATATCATGGGTGATTTACTATCCCTCTCAACTCCATTCTCCTGCTTTCTCCCAGTGAAACTTGCTGACCTGACTAGTCAAGAAGGTACCAACCTCTGTTTTAAATATACCCAATGACTTGGTCACCGCAGCTGTCAGAGACAATGGATTCTACAGATTCACTACGCCTCGGCTAAAGAATCTCCTCATCTCTGTTCTAAATGGACGTCCCTCTATTTCAAGGCTGTTCCGTCTGGTTGTAGACTCCCCCACTTTGAAGCATCATCTCCACGTCTTCTCAATGCCTTTCGATATTCCACAGGCTACAATAGATTCCCCCTCATCCTTCCACACTCCAGCCAGTACAGGCGCATCCAGGAATCATTCTCATTAAAATCAGTTTTAATATCACTGGTTCTGTTAGTTTAGATTCCTCTCTGGACTTTCCACAATGCCATCACATAATTTCTCTGATCAGGGGACTAAAAGCGTTCACATTATGCAAGTGTGGTCTAGCCAGTGCTTGTTCTTATATTCTAATCCTCTCGAAATGAACGCTAACATTGTTTTTGCCTTTCCTAACACCGACTCAACCTGCAAGGAATCCTGCACTCGGTCTCCAGAGACTCTTTACAACTCTGATTTCTGAATTTTCCCCCAGATTCAAAAACAGTCCATTCCTTCATTATTTCTGTCAAAGTGTATGGCCATGTACCTCCCTATACTACATGCCAGATGGCAATGATTTGTCCTTTTATTCATCGGTCTATGTCCTCCCGTGAAATCCCTGCTTCCTCAACGCTTCCTCTTCCTCACTATATCTTCATAACGCACACAATCTTGGCTATAAAGCCTTCAAATCATTGACATAACGGAAAAAGAAACTGTCCCAAAACCAACCACTGCAGAACCCCTCTGGTCACCAACATCCAACGATAAAAAGCCCTATTTGTTCCCGTTCTGTGCTTCCTGACAGTCAGCAAAATCTGTCTGGGAAAAAACATGGATCCTCCTCTATCCATGCTAGTATCTTTCTTGTCCTACTGTTGGCCCTGGTCTTGTGAAATGGCGTCATGTGGGACACCTGGTCAAAGGTCCTCGGGATGTCCAAGTAAACAACTTGCTCTGATTCTCCGTTGTCGACCCAGCATGCTGTTCTATCAAAAAATTCTATCAGGCAAGATCCCTTCCATGGACTTTGGCCTTTTTTTTATCATGTGCGTCCAAATACCCCGAAACCTTATCCTCAGTTATCGACTGCTGACATCTTCCCAAACGCTGATCAGACTAAATGGCCTATATTTTAAAATGGTGGGTCCTCCGGAACCATTCCAAAATCTATTGATTCTTGAGAGATCATTACTAACGTCTCCACAATCTCTTCAGCCTCCTCCTTCAGAAGCAATCGGGTGCAGTTGATCTGTACTCTTCTATCTTCAGAACTTTCAGCTTCCCGAGCATCTTATCCTCAGTAATTGCAAAAACACTCTTTCCTGCCACCAGATGTATGGACGGGCCAAGGACATAGGGTAACAGAGGAAATGAAACAGATTGACATTCGGAAGGAAACGGTGATGAGAAGACTGATGGGATTGAAGGCTGACAAATCCCCAGGTCCAGATGGTCTGCACCCTAGGGTACTAAAGGAGGTGGCTCTGGAAATTGCGGATGCATTGGTAATCATTTTCCAATGTTCCTTAGATTCAGGATCAGTTCCTGAAGATCGGAGAATGGCTAATGTTATCCCACTTTTTAAGAAAGGAGGGAGGGAGAAAACAGAGAACTATCGACCTGACAGCCTGACATCGGTGGTGGGAAAGATGCTAGAGTCCATTATTAAGGATGAAATAGTGGCATATCTAGATAGCAGTGATAGGATTGGGCCGAGCCAGCATGGATTTACCAAGGGTAAATCATGCTTGACTAATCTGTTGGAGTTTTTCGAGGATGTAACCAGGAAGTTAGACGGGGGAGATCCAGTGGATGTAGTGTACCTCGATTTTCAGAAGGCATTTGATAAGGTCCCACATAGAAGATTTGTGGGTAAAATCAAAGCTCAGGGCATCGGGGGGAAGGCATTGACATGGATAGAAAACTGGTTGGCAGATAGAAAGCAAAGGGTAGCGGTGAATGGGTGTTTCTCGGAATGGCAGGTGGTGACTAGTGGAGTGCCACAGGGCTCGGTATTGGGACCACAGCTGTTTACCATTTACGTAACGATTTGGATGAAGGCATAGAAATTAACATCAGCAAATTTGCTGATGATACTAAGCTGGGTGGCAGTGTGACATATGATGAGGATGTTAGGAGAATTCAGGGTGACTTGGATAGGCTGGGTGAGTGGGCAGATACTTGGCAGATGGCGTTTAATGTGAATAAGTGTGAGGTTATCCACTTTGGGAGTAAGAACAGGAAGGCAGATTATTATCTGAACGGTATAGAGTTGGGTAAGGGAGTAATACAAAGAGATCTCGGAGTCCTTGTTCCTCAGTCACTGAAGGTGAATGAGCAAGTGCAGCAGGCAGTGAAGAAGGCTAATGGAATATTGGCCTTTATTACAAAGGGAATTGAGTACAAGAGCAAGGAAATCCTCTTGCATTTGTACAGAGCCCTGGTGAGACCACACCTGGAGTATTGTGTACAGTTTTGGTCTCCAGGGTTATGGAAGGACATCCTGGCTGTAGAGGAAGTGCAGCGTAGATTCACGAGCTTAATTCCTGGGATGTCTGGACTGTCTTACGCAGAGAGGTTAGAGAGACTGGGCTTGTACACGCTGGAATTAAGGAGATTGAGAGGGGATCTGATTGAAACATATAAGATTATTAAGGGATTGGACAAGACAGAGGCAGGAAATATGTTCCAGATGCTGGGAGAGTCCAGTACCAGAGGGCATGGTTTGAGAATAAGGGGTAGGTCATTTAGGACAGAGTTAAGGAAAAACTTCTTCTCCCAGAGAGTTGTGGGGGTCTGGAATGCACTGCCTCGGAAGATAGTGGAGGCCAATTCTCTGGATGCTTTCAAGAAGGAGCTAGATAGGTATCTTATGGATAGGGGAATCAAGGGATATCGGGACAAGGCAGGAACTGGGTATTGATAAGGAATTGATCAGCCATGATCTCAAAATGGCGGTGCAGGCTCGAAGGGATGAATGGTCTACTTCTGCACCTATTGTCTATTGTCTATTGTGGAAAATACTTACTAATACCTTCCGCCATTTCCTTTTCCCCTGAGAGTAACACTCCACTGTTATTTTCCGGCAGCCCACAATCCACTTTCCTCTCTTTCACTCTTCATGTATCGGACAGACCTTTGTTTTGTTAAGCTATTTTACAATATTTGCTAGCCTACCTTCATATTTCATATTTTTTCTACTTATGGCTTTTTATTTGCCTTCTGTTGGTTTGTATAAACATCCCAGTCCTCCAGCTTTCTACTACATTTTGTAATATTCTGTGCCCTAGGCTTTGCTTTTGTGCTGCTTTGGCTACCTCGTCAGCCACGGCTGATCATCCTCCCTTTAGAATAATTCTTCATCTTTGTGATCATTTGTCCTGTGCCTTCTGAATTGCTCCGAGAAGCTTCAGCCATTCCTGCTCTGCTATTGTCCCTGTTAGTCATTTTTGAATTTATTTTTGCCCAGCTCCTCTCTCGTGCCTCTGTAATTCCTTTATTCCGCTGTAATACAGGTACATCTAACTTTACCTTCTCCCTCTCAAACTGCAGTGTGAGTTCTGCTATTTGACGATCACTGCCTCTTAAGGGTTTATTTTCCTTAAACTCCCTGATCAAATCTGGTGCAATACGCAACACAGGATTAAGATCCACCTTTCTTGTAGTGGGACCAACTATAAGCATCTCTCAAAAAAACATCTCAAAGGCATTCTATAAATTCCCTCATATGGGATTCAGCACTGACCTGATTTTCCAAAGCTACCTGCATATTAAAATTCCCCATTGACTATTTTAACATTGACCTTATTACATGCCTCTTCTCTCTCCCACTGGAATTTGTAGCCCACAACCTGGTTATTTTTAAGGGACCTGTATATAATTTCCAGCAGGGTCATGTTTCCTATGCAGTTTCTTAACATCTACAGCGTTCAATCCGATATCACTTCTTTCTCAAGACCTTTCATTTTTAATGACAACAGAGTCAATCCAACCCTTTCACCCACCTGCTTATCCTTTCAATTAAATATTTATCCTTGGAAGTAAGCACCCAAATATGATCTTCTTTCAGCCACGATTCAGTGATGCCCACCATCCACTTTTTTTTGCTCTCTCGCTCTCCCCTCTCTTCCGTTCTTGTTGTCACATCTTTTTGATGTAATGTTGCACATTGACGGACAAGTAAATTCATCACGTTGCATCTACCGCAGGATGTCAGTAAATGCTTATTCTTTCACAATATTCTTTTAGAATTTCCTTCAGTTACTGTTTCTCTGTTAATGACTGAACCCAGGGAGGATGAGGCAGCAGCCCAGTGACTGCATCTGTTCTGAAGCTACCGAGACCATGAACAGATATTTTCCTGCACATTCTCCATGTCTGTCTGTCTGCTCCACAATAAATTCATTGTTTTCCTTTTGTAGAAAGTCACTGAGCTGACAGAGAAGGGAAAACGGGCAGAGAGTTCCAGACTCTTCCTCAGTTTGGTGATGGACAAAGGCTCCCGGGCCCGGAGGGTGATGTGGGAATCCTTTGTGATGTGGAGGACTGAGCTACCCAAGTTGGACAGAATTCTGAGGGAAATAAAGGAACTCGGTACGTTAAAAACATGCACTGAACACAAAGACATATTGAAATAAACATTTTAGTTATTTTTGCTATATTTTCATGGTCATTATTTTGACTTAAACAGGTCCTGATCCACTGGAATACATAGACATTGCCCAAGGGTTATCTGAGTTGCCCTCCCATCTGATAGGTGAGTGACGAAATGCACCGTTCAAACCACATCTCAAATGTTATACTGTGACTTGGCAGAATCTGGAAATGAGAATTCACCATTAATCTTTCGCTTGAGTCTAGTTTCAGGTTAAAATTCAGATCATCTCTTTTTGCAGCCTGAATATTCTAAAATGTATTTTTCCAGCTGTTCCAGCTGTTAATGTGTTAATCCATCTGTTGGGTGTGCTGAACCCTTGACTCCAGTTTCTAATACTCTGGGAATCCCCACACACTCCAGAAGGCTCCTGATACACTGTATGTCCCAGTCCAGGTGACTTTTCTATCTTCAGACCTTTCAGATACTGAAGCAACCTTCCCCTTCATAATTGCAGCTACTCTCAATTCTGTCCGCGGATGCCCTTTACATTTTGGAATTCTGCTAGTGTTAATGTATTTAAGTAAACTACTTAAGAACTTTTTAAAAGCTATTATTAATGCTTTTTGAGAGGGTGATTTTAGATGCATATCATATTTTTACTGAGTTAAGTATTGTATGTAATTAGTTTTTGCTACAATAAGTGTATGGGACATTGGAAAAAAAGTTGAATTTCCCCATGGGGATGAATAAAGTATCTATCTATCTATCTATCTATCTATCTATCTATCTATCTATCTATCTATCTATCTATCTAGTAACTTCCACAGAGTTTGTCTGGAATGTCCTTCTCACCCGTTACTAAATCTACAATATCATTTTCCAGCAGTCCGATATCAACCCTCTCCCTTTTTTCCCACTCTTTATATATCTGGGAAAGAAAAACAAATCTTTGATATCCTCTCTCGTGTTATTGACAATAACCTCGCATTTCCTGCACATTCAGGTATATCTTGGAGCATCTTTAACACAGTTGCCTCCAACACGACACAAGCTGTAAATTCCAGGCATCCACCACCCTGTGAAAAAGCGACCCAAACATGCTGTAAATTTACCCCATCTCACCTTAACCAAATGCCTTCTGGTATGAGTATGAGCTAAGTTGAAAGCAAAATGCAGGCTCTCTACCCAGACCTTATCTTATAAACTTCAGTCAGATCTCTATTCTAACTCCAGAGTAAACAAACCAAGTTTATTAAACCTCTGCTTGTCTCACATGCCACCGAATCCAGGCAACATCCTGATGAACCTGTTCTGTACCCTCTCTAATCCTTCCCAGAGCTGGACCATTGGAAATGAATACAAATCTCCAGATGCTCCCTAAAACCATCAGAATTAGGAAGAGAATTAAGCTATTCGGCTCTGCGAATTTACTCCGCAATTCCTTTCAACCCTATTATCCTGCCTTCTATAAATGTTGACGCTCTTCCGAATCAGGAACATAGACCTGCATTTTAGTATACCCATTGACTTGTCTTCCTCAGCTGCCTATGACAATAATTTCAGATTCACCACACACCAGCGAAAGCAATTTCTTGCAATGTGGGTCCCCGCCAGCCGGGACAATTCCCCACAGTTCCAAAGCATGTTAATATCCTGTATGAGCCTCCCATGAGGGATCTTGTCAAACACCCGACTAATATCCAAGTAGACAATATCCATGTGTAACTTCATCCATCACCTTTGTCACCTCCTGGAGGAACTCAATCAAGTTAGCCAGATGCTAACCCCACCCAAAGCCTTGCTGATGAACCCTCAAACATTCTCCCTTTCATACTCCCATGCAGCAGAAAATATAAAAAAACTGAAGGTATGTACCGCCAGCTTTAATTCTGCATTGATAAGACTATTGAATGGTCGCCTATTATATTATTGCTGGCTGTTAATAATAAGGCAATTTTATATATAAAATTGTAACATCGTGTATCTCATAAATGATAACCACAATACTTACAGAAGAGCAGAAAGAATACCGTTAGGGCATGAACGGATTTAAGGAACAACTGATAGTAGATTATGTAATTCTATATCAAACCTTCAGGAAAGTAGAAATCTTTCAATGTTATATTGTATCAAAAACCATTTGATTCCCTCCCTCGCAGGGTTAAGAGAAGTTCCAAATATATATAAGATTCATCCAATACTTGTGAAATTTCTACAACATCTAATAAAACATTGGCGCCCAATAATCACCCTATAAACAACCACAAAGGAACAACCACCGTTATAAAAATAAATGTAGGGATTTTTCAGTGTAACTCACGAAGCCCACAATGGTTTCGCCTGGCTTTCAACCCGCTCATAATTTACAGAAATGGACAAACCTCTAGTATCAAATCAGATTTTTAAAAATGAATTATACCTTGACGCAGCTGTACATTGATGATTTGAAATTATTTACTCTTGCATCAGTAAATCTAAAACAAATAATTAAAACAATGGATCTAATTTCCAAAGATATAAGCATGAACTTGAGACTAGAAAAGTACAGAACATGAAACATAAAGAAAGGTGCAATAGAGCCGGTAGAATATCAAACAGAGCATCAGGATACAAGGCAACTGATGAATGAATGTGAAACATATAGTTAGAATATCAATAAGCAAAGAAAATAGGTCATCGTGTGATAAAGCAAAATCTTCCAAAAAAATTTACTTCAAGGCCGAGGAAACATTGAATTTACTGCGAGCCTGAAGAAAAGGTGAATTTATATCAAGGCTGAAGGAAATCTGCCAAACAGAGCTGAACAGTAAAAATATAACAAAGGTACTAAACTCTCCCTATGCCCATATTGACGAATTCTTCTGGTATGAAATGGATCTGGAAAATTTGCAAAAAAAAACTAAGAACTTAAATAACAATTTCTAGAAAACACCATGTGCACTGGTGCGCACTTAGATTGATATGAACGAGGACAGTATGAATATAATGAATAACAGATCTAAAACAAATGGCACAATAGTAAGAAAAAAGTTCTCAGGATCAGGGTTAATATCACGGAGATAAGTTGTGAAAAGTGTTTTTCTGCGCCAACAGCACAAATGTAGTATATGTATACAATTGTAGAAGTAGAATTGTATCAGCTTGAATTAATGAGTCTGATGGCCTGGTGGAAGAAGCTGTCCCCGGAGCCTGCTGATCCTGGCTTTTATGCTGCGGTACAGTTTCCCAGATGGTAGCAGATCGAACAGTTTGTGTTTTGTGAGACTTGGGTCCAGAATGATCCTTTGGGCCCTTTTTACCCCGTGTCTGTAACGTCCTGAATAGTAGGAAATTCACATCTAGAGACGCACTGGGCTGTCCGCAGCACTCTCTGCAGAGTCCTGCAATTAAGGGAGGTACAGTTTCCATACCAGGGCATGATGCAGCTAGTCAGGATGCTCCCAATTGTGTCCCTGTAGTAAATCTTTAGCATTTGGGGGCCTATACTAAATGTCCTCAACCATCTGAGGTGAAAGAGGAGCTGTTGTGCCTTTTTTCACCACACAGCTGGTGTGTACAGACCACGTGAGGTCCTCAGTGATGTGGATGCCGAGGAACTTAAAGCTGTTCACCCTCTCAGTCCCGGATCCATTGCTGTCAATGGGGGTTATCCTCTCTCCATTCCTCTTGTCTTTGCGACATTGCAACCAGCTCCTTTGTTTTTGCGACATTGAGGGAGAAGTTGTTTTCTTGACACCACTGTGTCAGGGTGATGACTTCTTCTATGCAGGCTACCTCGTTTTTAATTGAGATTTGGCCAATCAATGTAGTATCATCAACAAACTTAATTAGCAGATTGGAGCTGTGGGTGGTAACACAGTCATTGGTATATAGAGAGTAAAGGAGGGAACAGGACATAGCCCTGATGGGCACCTGTGTTGAGTGTCAGAGGGGCAGAGGTGAGGGAGCCCCCTCTTACGACCTGCCGGCGATCTGACAGGAACTCCACGATCCAGCTACACAAAGCAGGGTCAAGGCCGATGTCTCTGAGTTTCTTGTCGAGGTTGGAGGGAAATGATGGTGTTGAATGCTCAACTCTAGTCCAAGAACAGCATTCTGACATAAGCATCCCTCTTCTCCAGATGTTTAAAGACGGTGTGCAGAGCAGTAACTATTGTGTCATCTGTCGATCGGTTGTGTCGGTAGCTGAATTGTAGGGGTCCAGTGTGGGTGGTAACAAGCTGCAGATGTAGTCCAGGAGCAACCTCTCAAAGCATTTGCTTATTACTGAGGTGAGTGTGACAGAACACCAGGCGTTCAGACATGTTGCCTTAGTCATTTTAAGTACCGGAACAATGGTGGATGATTTGAAGCAGGAGGGCACTCTACACTTGGAGAGGGTGAGATTAAAAGTATCCGTAAGCACACCTGCCAGTTGTGCCGCGCAAATCCCAAGCACACGGCCTGGGATGTCGTCCGGTCCCGCAGCCTTGCAACTGTCCACTCATTTCAAACCCCTGCGTACTCCAGACTCAGAGATGACCATCTTGAGCTCCTGCTGATCACCAGCAATGTAAGCTGTCGGTCACGCGGAAGGTGCTGTTCACACCGAACTGTTGATACAAATTTTGTGGTTTGGGCAGTCCTGACCGATTTCAGGTGGAAAACATCCCCCCTCTGTTATAATAACACACAGCTGGGGAAGTTGTGATTACACAACTGTGATAATAACAGCCGTGAACTCCCTTGGTAGGCAGAAAGGTTTACACAGCAGCACCAGGTACTCCAGATCTGGGGAACAAAAGGATTTGAGGGCATGGACATTCCGGAGTTCCACCAAGCATTAACGACCAGGAAGCAAAGCATACCCTAAATCCTCTTCTCTTCACGTGTGTGTGTGTGTGTGTGTGTGTGTGTGTGTGTGTGTGTGTGTGTGTGTGTGTGTGTGTGTGTGTGTGTGTGTGTGTGTGTGTGTGTGTGTGTGTGTGTGTGTGTGTGTGTGTGTGTGTGTGTGTGTGTGTGTGTGTGTGTGTGTGTGTGTGTGGATGGCAGCATGATCGTTGGTGACTGTCGGGGCCAATTCTGGATCTGCGGACCTGCGAGCAGTAGGAACACGGGCAGCTGGAATTCGGGCATTTGAGTAGTAGTTGAATCCTTCCTGCATCTCCTCTTCTCTTCAGCAGTCGCTCTTCTGGCTTCCTCAAAATTCTTCACTTTGCCATGGATCAGTGGCTGCCACTTGTTGACCTCCATATTTTCCTGAGAGAGCTGCTGTTTAATTTGGTCCTTGTACCTCCTGCGCGGGGCACCACGATCTCTCTTGCCCTGAGAGAGTTCTCCATAGAGTACTGCTTTCAGTAACCTGGAATTGTCCATGAGAGGCTCGTGGAGCTGGCTGAGCAGCAAAGTGGCTTCAGGGCCTGAAAATTGAGCATGTATAGCTATGCATGTCTGTCTGTTTCTATAAAATATTAAATAAGTTGTGTAGAAATAGAAATAAAATAAAGAGATTAGTGAGTCACTATCAATGGGTTCAATGTCCATTCGGAAACTGGATGGCAGAGGAGAAGTTGTTCTGAATCGTTGAGTGTGCGCCTTACTCCGTTCCTCGTGAACCAGACGGCGATGCAGCCAGTTACAATGCTCTGCAAGTTACACCTGTAGAAATATTCAAGTGATGTTGGAAACTCCTGATGAAATATAGCCACTGTTGTGCCTTCTCTGTAGTTGCATCGATATATTGGGTCCAGGTTAGATACTCGGAGATATTGACAGCCAGGAATTTGGAATCGCTCACTCTTTCCACATCAGATCCCTTTGTGAGGACTGGTGTGTCGTGTTCCCTCATCTTGTCTTTTCTGAAATCCACAATTAGTTCTAAGGATATATTTTCATCAACACAAGCGGGATACAGCACTCCATACAAGCATATGCAATTCTGATAAGTGGTACACATCACTGAAGGGAAATGAAAGCATATCTCATAAAAATGAAGAAACTAACATAATAGTGGAAAATGTTATCCAGTGGAAGAGTCTGACTCCCCATGGAATAATGGAAGACAACCAGACGATGTGAGCCAACTAAATGTCGAAAATGAAGCGTCGAGCCCCTGGCTCAGAGTTGGAGGCCTCTTCCCAGAAACAGAAGGAATCATTGTAGCAATACAGGACAAGGTCGTTGACACATGTAGTTATCAATATTACAGAATAAAAGACCAATAGCTTCAAGATGATAAATGCTGAAAATTACAAGAGAAACCAGAAACAATCCAACACTTTCCAGGATCCTGCAGTAGTTTAACTGAATCTCATTACTTGCACAAGCACAATCAAGTGGTGGACAACGTTCACAAAAATCTTGCTTAAACTACAACTGATGAAAAACAGCACAACTTACAATAAGTACAAGCCTGCTCCACTTTTAGAGTTAGAGTCCTTCATATCATACTGTGGCCGATCATCATTTCAGATAATCCATGATAAGCGTTCGGATATAATTTTACAAGATAAATGAGGAAAAACACCTTTTTTTTAACATATATATATATATATATAGCCTTTCCAAACACACATAACTTACAGAAATGAATTAGTAAAAACACCAGAAACATGCTGAATTAAAAGGGGAAAATTAAAGACTTTGGAACACGAACAGGGTATTCATTATCCCAGTCATAATATCGATAACTGGTATCATCCAAGTGGCTTTACACAATAGTATTAATAAATTAGGCCCACGCGGTAATACTTGTGTAAATCTTCATAAACCCACGATACTATACACCACGAGAATAGTCTGAAATCTCCTATCAATTGAGACATGAGTGTGCTTGGCTATGCCCGTACCTCAAATTTTACCAGTTTAGGCTAAGAAAATAATAATAATAATAATAATAATAATAATAATAATAATAATAATAATAATAATAATAATAATAATAATTATAATTATTATTATTATTATTATTATTATTATTATTATAATAATAATAATAAACAACTTATCTATAAAGCACCTTTCATCCAGACGATGCTGTTCGAATTGCATTACAGCGAGATAAAGTACAAACTAGAAAATAAAAGTTGTCATTCTTAATATACACCTCAGACGTCTGCACAGTACTGTAGTTTTAGGTGTTGAATTCTACACTTTGTGAACATAGTTCCTTAAAACAAAACACTGACCTCCCAATGAGCCTTTGACCTTCTACCTTATTGTCTGCCTGCACTGCATTTTCTCGGCAACTGAAACACTGTTTCCCTGAACTATTCTGTTCCGTTTTTCCTTGTACAACCTCATTGCACCGATGTGATGTAATGATCTATTTGGATCGCATGCAGAAAAGTTTTCTATTTCACCGTGGTACATTTGATAATAATAAACCAATTTACAAATGTACTGTTGTCAATAATACAGCGCTCCTTGGTTGCTTAAGATTGTTATACCTGGGGGTTGGTAGTGGGGATGAGCTGCCACAACCTATCAAATGCTCCCAGTGGCATGCGACTCAAATAGCCTCTGACAACCAAGTCCAGCTCCAGCCTTCACGTGTGGTTTAGCATGCAGAAATGTTTCTTCCAACAGGAGAAGGGGCAAAGGTGTTCTGGTGGCTTACAGCCAGTCGCTTTGAGCAGATGGAGCTCATCGGCCATGATTGGCAGCTCACCCAGGAGCAGGAAAACTCTGATCTCAAACCTCCACTGCCTTGTAACTGTACCCCTCATGGGGAAGAGTTTGGGTGTAAACCCAATGGGAAAATTCTAGACCTGGAGCCCCTAAAGCAGTCTTAAATGGTGTTCAACACAGTCTGACATATCCTGTGACACCTCTGGTGCCAAGCTGTGTCAGTCTCTGCCGTTCCTTTGTGTTCATCAGATGCATGGAAAGAGGGAGCTTGCTAAATCGGCAATAGCTTCCTCTCCATATCGTAGTGCCCTGGCTTGTGGCGGGGGTGGGGGGGGGGGCATCCACGGTCGACTCTGACAGACGGAGGCCTCATAAGACAGCGCCCCAAACCCCCACAGCAAGACTGATGAGTAGCAGTTGCCAAGACTTCACCACCCTCTCCCACAAACACGATGTACATCACTGAGACAGACGCTTGTGGCTTCTTCCATTAACAGAGATTTCATCTTTCCACCAATCCTCCATCAGAGCAATTGGAAACTACCCATTTTCTTTCTTGTAGTTCCAATGGGTTATCGATCCACAACTTCACAGTGATTCTCCCCAGATGCTGCCCGACGAGTATTTCCTGCATATTCTGCTCCTGTTGTGATGCAAGAGCAGTGGACACCTGTGACTCCCCAGTGTGCAGCTTTGCCAAAATGCAGAGTGTCCTGCTCTCCATATTTCCACAACAGATCAGCATTAACATTGTCTGTTAATGATGCAAACAATCCTTTAACCATAGTGAAATGTTGTTGTAACGGGAGTGCAGTCAGGATTGGAATAGGATATCAGGGGAATGTTCCTCTTCACAAATAACTAGTACCTGAATATGAGTATTGGACATTTTTCTGGGACATTCATCGCTGTTAAATCGGGTGTCAGTGAATGTACTTCCTGTCCTAATATCCATGGAAGCATTGAATTAATTCATGTAATCTCAAACACAGAATATTGGAATGCATTTAG
The DNA here is from genome assembly GCF_048418815.1 of Hemitrygon akajei. Classification (NCBI taxonomy): domain Eukaryota; kingdom Metazoa; phylum Chordata; class Chondrichthyes; order Myliobatiformes; family Dasyatidae; genus Hemitrygon; species Hemitrygon akajei. Next base: position 617,962 of record NW_027332008.1, on the reverse strand, counting down.
AAATTTATTTCTCCGTTGAACCATTTAACATTTTGACCATGTTCTCTGTTCCCATGGAAGATGTTCAACAGAAACACAAGGAGACTCTGCAGGCGCAAACTGAAACACTGAGAATGAACACGATCCGGATGAGGGAGAAGGTGAAGTTTTTCCAGCTGGTTGATCGATACGCTGAGCTCACGGTCATTTCTACTGTTCGAGATCGGAGACTGGTGGAACATGAGCTGCTGGCAAGAGGCAGAGACCACGAGGAGTGGAGAGAAAAACATCTCCGCAGGGAGCTGGAAAAAATCCGGACTGATCAGTTGTTCCAGAGCAGCTTTTCCCGGAGTAAATCCAAATCTGGGAGTTCGGCAGCAGTGGCCGGAATTCCGGGGATCGGAAAAACAACAATGGTACAAAAGATTGTTTATGACTGGGCGACAGGGAAAATATACCAACAGTTCCAGTTTGTCTTCAGTTTCAAATTCCGGGATTTAAACTCCATTAACTGCAGAATAAACCTGAAGGAACTGATTCTGGATCAGTATCCTTACTTTGGGAATATCCTGAGAGAGGTCTGGAAGAACCCAGAGGGATTGCTGTTTATATTCGATGGTTTGGATGAATTCAAACACAGAATCGATTTTGCTGACAGTCGGAGAGATACAGAACCTAAGCACCAGTGCCCAGATCCCGAGTGGTGGTGTGAAGTGTCTGACATTGTGTACAGTTTAATCCAGGGCAAGCTGCTCCCAGGGTGTTCAGTGCTGGTGACCACCCGCCCCACTGCATTACATTTATTGGAACAGGCAGAGATCAGTGTCTGGGCTGAAATCATGGGATTTGTTGGCGAGCAATGGCAGGAATATTTCAAAAAGCAGTTTGAAGATCAGACGGTGGCGGAAGCTGTTTTCAAACACGTGAAGGAGAACGAGATCCTGTACACCATGAGCTACAACCCCTCCTACTGCTGGATCCTCACTCTGGCACTGGGCCCCTTCTTCACACAAAGAGTCAGGGACCCACAGCGACTTCCCAAGACCATCACCCAACTGTACTCCTACTATATTTACAACATCCTGAAAAACCACGGCCGTGAGATTGAGAACCCCCGTGATGTGTTACTCAGTGTTGGTCAGATGGCCTTCAGAGGAGTGTTCGAGAAGAAGATTGTGTTTACAGATGGAGATTTGATCATGTACAATCTGCAGCCTTCCCAGTTCCTGTCCGGGTTCCTGATGGAGCTTTTGGAGAGAGAGGATTCTGCCCGGAGCGTGGTGTACACATTCCCACACCTCACCATCCAAGAGTTTGTAGCTGCAGTCGCACAATTCCTGAATCCACATCCCGGGGATATCCTGAAATTCCTCACTGAAGCCCACAACACGACAGATGGGCAATTTGAGGTATTTCTCCGTTTTGTTGCTGGTCTCTCCTCCCCAATGACAGCTCGGGGCCTGGTGGAGTTTCTGGGTCCATTTCCTAATGAAACAACCTGCCGGGTGATTGACTGGGTGAAAGAGGAGGTTAAACGCCAGAGTGGAAACACGGGGAGTGAAGCTGGTAAAAGGAGCCTCCTGAACACATTGCACTACCTGTTTGAGACTCAGAATCGTGGACTGGCTCAGGCCGCACTGGGATCTGTGGAAACACTTTCATTCAGTGGAATAACACTGACTCCGATTGACTGCGCGGTCCTGTCTCATGTCATCGGACTCTGTGATACAATAAAACACCTCTACCTGGGGAAATGTCACCTTCAGTGTGAAGGAATCCAGCGGCTGGGACCCGGGCTGCACAAGTGCCAGGAGTTGAGGTAACTTGACTTGTCTCTTCCTTTGAACTGTGAAACTGTTCCATTGTGTTGTTTCAATGTAAAGGGATTTGGGTTAAACTGTAGTAAATCAGATTGTGAGGAATTGTGACAAATGCCCAGTGGATCGGTCAGTAATTCCCCAAGGACAGGGGGGTTCTGTGGTTCCTTGTGAAGGGATGTTGGAGACTTCATCAGATCAGTGAACAAAGGCCATTGGTTTAATGGTAGTAAGTCACAGGAATGGCCGTGTTTCTCGCTGCCTGTGACACGTCCATTGACAATGTTCTTTCTCACTGTTACTGACACTCAGACCGCCACTGACTGCAGCAGGTGGGTCAGAGATTCACACCCCCTTCCTGGCGAGGGACAAGAGACCGTCAGCAGACTGTCTCAGTGAGAAGGAATGAAATGCCATTGTGAGATTGTCCTCCCCTGCCCTTCCCCGTGTGAGACTATCACCATCAGTCCACCTGTGTGACTGTGCTCACTACCAGATACGCAGACCCGATGGGTACATCTCCTCTCCCGACTGTGGGCCTCAGTTCAGACCCACGCCTCCCGTACAATCTATTTCTGGATCATCTCATCTTGTGAGAGGGAGAGAAATACCATTGTGAGATTGTCTTCCCACTGCCCTTCCCCGTGTGTGACTTTGCTCACTTCCAGATACGCAAAGAGCGAGGGCACATCCCCTCTGGGTCTCTGTTCAGACCCAACACACACGTAGAAAAAAAATCTGCATCCGCTCGTCTTGTAGGATTATCATTTACCCTTGGAATCCTCCTGTGGGACCTCTCATCCCAATCCCCCTTCCATTCTCGTCCCCATCCCCATTCCTCCTGTGGGCTCTCTATTACTCTTTCCTCATCCTCCTGTGCGATGTCTTTTCCACACAACCACACCCCCCCCCTTCCTGTCAGATCTCTCTTCCCTATCCCCCTTCCTCCTCTGGGATCTCTCTTCCCCATCCCCCTTCCTCCTGTGAGATCTCTCTTCCCCATCTCCCTTCCTCCTGTGGGATCTCTCCTCCACATCCCTCTTCCTCCTGTGAGATCTCTCCTCCCCATCCCTCTTCCTTCTGTGAGATCTCTCTTCCCCATCCCCCTTCTTTCTATGGATTTCTCTTTCCCATCCCTTCTTGCTGTTGGAACTCTCTTCCCCATACCCTTTCCTCCTCTGGGATCTCTCTCCCCCATCGACTTCTTCCTGTCAGATCTCTCTTTGGCATGCCCCATTGTCCTGTGGAATTTCTCTTCCCCAGCCCCCTTCCTCCTGTGAGATTTCTCTTCCCAATCCCACATCCTCCTGTGGGAACTCTCTTCCACATCCCTCCTCCTCCTGGCCAATCTCTCAACCACTTCCCCCTTCATCCTGTTTAATCTCTCTCTATATCCCCCTTCCTCCTGTGGGATCTCTTTTCCCCATGCCTCATCCTGCTGTGGGATCTCTCTTCCACACTCCCATGCCACCTGTGGGATCTCCCTTCCCTATCCCCTTCTTCCTGTGGGATCCCTTCCTCCTGTGGGTTCTCTCTTACCCATCCCCCTTCCTCCTGTGGGATCTCGCTTCCACATCCCCTTCCTCCTTTGGGATCTCTCTTCCCCATCCCCATCCCCCTTTCGCCTGTGGGAACTCTCCTCCCCATAGAATCATAAAATCATAGAACACTACAGCACAGAAAACAAGCCATTCGGTCCTTCTAGTCTGTACCAAAACCTTATTCCGCTCGTCCCATTGACCTGCACCCAGTCCATAACCCTCCAGTCCTCTCCCATCCATGTATCTATCCAATTTATTCTTAAAGCTTAAGAGTGAGTCCACGTTTTCCACATCAGATGGCAGCTCGTTCCACACTCTCACCACCCTCTGAGTGAAGAAGTTCCTCCTAATGCTCCCCCTAAACCTTTCCCCTTTCACACTGAAGCCATGTCTTCTCATTTGTATCTCTCCTAATCTATGTGGAAAGAGCCTATTTGCATTTACCCTGTCTATACCATCATAATTTTGTAAACCTCTATCAAATCTCCCCTCATTCTTCTATGCTCCAAAGAATAAAGTCCTAACCTGTTCAATCTTTCCCTGTAACTCAACTCCTGAAGAGCCGGCAACATCCTAGTAAATCTTCTCTGCACTCTTTCAATCTTACTGATATCCTTCCTATAGTTAGGTGATCAGAACTGCACACAATACTCCACATTTGGCCTCACCAATGTCTTATACAACCTCACCATAATATTCCAACTCCTATACTCAGTACTTTGAATTATGAATGCCAGGATGCCAAAAGCCTTCTTTACAACCCTGTCTACCTGTGACGCCACTTTCAGGGACTTATGTATCTGAACCCCCAGATCCCTCTGTTCCTCCGCACACTTCAGTGCCCTACCGTTATTGTGTATGTCGTACCTTGATTTGTCCTTCCAAAATGCAACACCTCACACTAGTCCGCATTAAATTCCATCTCCCATTTTCTGGCCCATTCTTCCAGTTGGTCCAGATCAATCTGCAAGCTTTGAAAGCTTTCCTCGCTGTCCACAACACCTCTATCTTAGTATCATCCACAAACCTGCTGATCCAATTTATCACATTATCATCTAGATCATTGATATAGACAACAAACAACAATGGTCCCAGCACAGATCCCTGAGACACACCACTAGTCACAGGCCTCCAGTCTGAGAAGCAATCATCCACTACCAGTCTCTGTCTTCTCCCACACAGCCAATTCGAATCCAGTTTACAACCTCTCCATGGATAACTAGTGTCTGAACCTTCTGAACTAACCTCTTACGTGGGACCTTGTCAAAGGCCTTACTAAAGTTCATGCAGACAACATCCACAGCCTTTCCTTCATATGCATTCTTGGTAACCTCCTCGAAAAACACTACAAGATTCATTAAACATGATCTACCACACACAAAGCCATGTTGACTATCTTTAATCAGCCATTGGTTGTCCAAATCCTTGTATATCCGATCTGTCAGAACACCTTCCGATAATTTACCTACTACTGATGTCAGGCTTACTGGCCTGTAATTACCTGGTGTACTTTTGGAGCCTTTTTCAAACAACGGAACTACATGAACTACCCTCCAATCCTCCGGCACCGCACCCGTGGCTGAGGACATTTTAAATATTTCTGCCAGGGCCCCTGCAATTTCTACACTAGTCTCTCTCAAGGTCCGAGAAAAAATCATGTCAGGCCCGGGGGATTTATCTACCTGTATTCACTGTAAGGCAGCAAGCAGCTCCTCCTCTTTAATCTCTATATGATCCATGACACTACTGTTTGTTTGCCTTAATTCCATATCCGCTATGCCAGTTTCCTGAGTAAACACTGACGCAAAAAACCTGTTTAAGATCTCCCCCATATCATGAGGCTCCACACATAGACGACCTATCTGATCTTCTAGGGGACCAATTTTGTCCTTTACTATCCTTTTACTCTCAATATACTTGTAGAAACCCTTTGGGTTTACCTTCACATTATCTGCCAAAGCAACCTGATGTCTTCTTTTTGCCTTCCTGATTTCCTTCTTTGGTATTCGCTTACATTTTCTATACTCTTCAAGTACCTCAATTGTTCCTTGTTGCCTATTCCTGCTAAACACCTACTTAACCAGATCGCCAATATCCCTTGAAAACCAAGGTTCGCTATGCCTGTTAACTTTGCCTTTAATCCTGGCAGGAACATGCAAACTCTGCACTCTCAAAATTTCACCCTTGAAGGCGTTCCACTTACTAAACACATCCTTGCCAGAAAACAACTTAACCCAGTCCACACTTCCCATATCCTCCCTCTTTTCCACAAAATTGGTCCTTCTCCAATTCAGAACCTTAAATGGTGGATGAGTCCTATCCTTATCCATAATTATCTTGAAACTAATGACATCACGGTCACTGGACCCAAAATGTTTGCTTACATATACTTCTGTCACCTGACCTGTCTGGTTCCCTAATAGGGGATCAGGTACTGCACCCTCTCTCGTTGGTACCTCAATATATTGATTTAGAAAACTTTCCTGAACACATTTGACAAACTCCACGCCATCTAACCCTTTCTCAGAGTGGGCGTCCCCGTCAATATGTGGAAATTTAAAATCCTCTACGATTACAACTTTCTGTTTCTTACATTGGTCTGCTAACTCTCTACAGATTTGCTCCTCCGATTCTCTCTGACTATTGGGCGGTCTATAATACAACCCTATTCGTGTGGTCGCACCGTTCCCGTTCCTCAGCTCCACCCATATGGCCTCTATAGACGAGTCCTCCGGGCTGTCCCATCTACGCACAGCTGTGATATTCTCCCTGACTGGTAATGCCACTTCTCCCCCATTCATCCCTCCACCCTATCACCTCTGAAACAACGGAAACCCAGAACATGAAGCTGCCAGCCCTGCCCCTCCTGCAAACCAAGTCTTACTAATAGCAATAATGTCGATATCATTATCGTGCCAATCCACGCACTAAACTCATCTGCCTTACCTACAATACTCCTTGCATCAAAATAGATGCACCTGAGAACATTTCTATCATGGACAAACCATTGATATCTGTCTATACAAGCAGTCCTCGCATGACCCTTATCCTCCTCCAGCTCACTATCTGCTCAAACACTCTGCCCCCTCCCCCTGCAAACTAGTTTAAAACCCCCGGAGCAGAACTTACTAACCTACCGGCAAGGATGTTAGTCCCCTCCAGTTCAGGTGCAAACTGCCCAATTTAAACTGGTCCCACCTCCCCTGGAAGAAAGCCCAATTGTCCAGAAACATGAACCCCACCCTCATGCACCATCCCCTCAGCAACGTATTTAGCTGCATTATCTTCCCATTTCTAGCCTCACTAGCACGTGGCACGGGTAGCAATCCACCTGTGGGATCTCACTTTCCCATCCCCCTTTCATCCTCTGGGCTCTCTGTTCCCACTCCCCCTTCCTTCCAACTGTTGGATCTCTCCTCAGCATCCACCTTCCTCCTGTGGGATCTCTCATCCCCATTCCCATTCCTTCTGTGGGATCACTCTCCCCCATCCCCATTCCTCCTGTGGGTTCTCTCTCCCCCATCCCCCTTCCTCCTGTGGCATCTCTCTTCCCCATCCCCCTTCCTTCTGTGGGATCTCCCTTCCCCATTCCGTCCTGCTGTGGGATCTCTCATCCCCATCCCCCTTCCTGCCGTGGGATCTCTCTTCTCCATACACCTTCCTCCTGTGGGATCTCTCTCCCCCATCGACTTCTTCCTGTCCGATCTCTCTTCCCCATCCCCCTTCCTTCTGTGGGATCTCCCTTCCCCATTCCATCCTGCTGTGGGATCTCTCATCCCCATCCCCCTTCCTCCTGTGGGATCTCTCTTTGGCATGCCCCATTGTCCTGTGGAATTTCACTTCCCCAACCCCCTTCCTCCTGTGAGATTTCTCTTCCCAATCCCCCTTCCTCCTGTGGGATCTCTCTTCCCCATCCCCCTTCCTCCTGTGGGATCTCTCTACCCCATCCCCCTTCCTCCTGTGGGATCTCTCTTCCCCATCCCCCTTCCTGCTGTGAGATCTCTCGACCCATCTCCCTTCCTCCTGTGGGCTCTCTGTTCCCTATACACCTTCCTCCTGTGGGATCTCTCATCACCAGCTCCCTTCCTCCTGATGAATCTCTCTTCCCCATCCCCATTCCTACAGTGGAATCTCTCTCCTCCACCCCCCATGCTCCTGTGGGATCTCTCTTCCACATCCCCTTTCACCCTCTGGGGCCTCTGTTCCCATCCCACTTCCATCTGTTGGATCTGTCTTCCCCAACTCCCTTCCTCCTGTGGGATTTAAACTCCCCACCCCTTTCTTCCTGTGGGATCTCTCTTCAATATCCCATTTCCTACTGTGGGATCTCTCTTCCCCATCCACCTGACCCCCGTGGGGGCTCTGTTTCCATCCCTCCACTTCTTACGGGATCTTGCTTCGCCATTTCCCTTCCTCCTATACATCTCTCTTCCCCATCCCCCTTCGTTCTGTGGGATCTCTCTTCCCAATCCCCTACATCGGATGGGATTTCTCTTCCCCGTCCCCCTTCCTCCCGTGGCATTTATTTTCCCCATCACTCTTCCTCCTATGGGATCTCTCCTACTCATCCCCCAACCTCCTGTATGATCTCGCTTCCCCACCCACTTCCTCCTGTCTCATCTCTCGCCCCCATGCCTGATCATCCTATGGGATCTGTATTCCCCATTCCCATTCCTTCTGTGGGATCTATTGTCACCACCTCCCTTCCTTCCGAGGGATTGCTCTACCCCATCCCACTTCCTCCTGTGGGTCATCATAATGCCCCCTCTTCCTGTGGGATCTGTCTTGTCCCTTCACATGTATCTCTCTTCCCCATCCCACATCCTCCTGTCAGATCTCTCTTCCCCATTCTCCTTCCAACTGTGGGATATCTCCTCCCCACCATCTTTCTTCCTAGGGATATATCTTCCCCAATCCCCTTACTTCTGTGGGATATCTATTCCCCATCCCCTTCCACCTGTGCACTCTCTGCTCCCCATCAACATCCTGCTGTGGGATCTCTCTTCCCCATCACCCATCCTCCTGTGGGATCTTCCTTCCTCATCCCCCTTCCTACTGTGGGATCTCTTTTCCCCATCCCCCTTCCTCCTCTGGGATCTCTTTTCCCCATCCCCCTTCCTCCTGTGGGATCTCTCATCACCAGCTCCCTTCCTCCTGATGAATCTCTCTTCCCCATCCCCATTCCTACAGTGGAATCTCTCTTCTCCACCCCCATGCTCCTGTGGGATCTCTCTTCCGCATCCCCTTTCACCCTCTGGGGCCTCTGTTCCCATCCCACTTCCATCTGTTGGATCGCTCTTCCCCATCCCCCTTCCTCTTGTGGGATCTCTCTTCCCCATCCCCCTTCCTCTGGTGGGATCGCTCTTCCCCATTCCCCCTTCCTCCTGTCATATCTCTCTTCCCCATCCCACATCCTCTGGTGGGATCTTTCTTCCCCATCCCGCTTCCTCTGGTGGGATCGCTCTTCCCCATTCCCCCTTCCTCCTATGGGATCTCTCTTCCCCATCCCCCTTCCTCTGGTGGGATCGCTCTTCCCCATTCCCCCTTCCTCCTGTGGGATCTCTCTTCCCCATCCCCCTTCCTCTGGTGGGATCGCTCTTCCCCATTCCCCCTTCCTCCTGTCATATCTCTCTTCACCATCCCACATCCTCTGGTGGGATCGCTCTTCCCCATCCCCCTTCCTCCTGTGGGATCGCTCTTCCCCATCCCCCTTCCTCCTGTGGGATCTCTCTTCCCCATCCCCCTTCCTCTGGTGGGATCGCTCTTCCCCATTCCCCCTTCCTCCTGTCATATCTCTCTTCACCATCCCACATCCTCTGGTGGGATCTCTCTTCCCCATCCCCCTTCCTCTGGTGGGATCGCTCTTCCCCATCCCCCTTCCTCCTGTGGGCTCTCTCTTCCACATTCCCCTTCCTCCTGTGAGATCTCTGTTCCCCATCCCCCTTCCTCTGGTGGGATCGCTCTTCCCCATCCCCCTTCCTCTTGTGGGATCTCTCTTCCCCATCCCCCTTCCTCCTGTGGGATCGCTCTTCCCCATTCCCCCTTCCTCCTGTGGGATCTCTCTTCCCCATCCCCCATCCACCTGGGATCTTCCTTCCTCATCCCCCTTCCTCCTGTGAGATCTCTTTTCCCCATCCCCCTTCCTCCTCTGGGAACTCTCTTCCCCATCGCCTTCCTCCTGTGGGATCGCTTTTCCCCATCCCCCTTCCTCCTGTGGGTTTTCTCTGCCCCATCCCCCTTCCTCCTGTGGGATCTCATTTCCCAATCCCCCTTCCTCCTGTGGGATCTCTTTTCCCAATCCCCCTTCCTCCTGTGGGATCTCTTTTCCCCATCCCCCTTCCTCCTGTGGGATCTCTTTTCCCCATCCCCCTTCCTCCTGTGGGATCTCTTTTCCCCATCCCCCTTCCTCCTGTGGGATTTCTCTGCCCCATCCCCCTTCCTCCTGTGGGATCTCTTTTCCCCATCCCCCTTCCTCCTGTGGGTTTTCTCTGCCCCATCCCCCTTCCTCCTGTGGGATCTCTTTTCCCCATCCCCCTTCCTCCTGTGGGATCTCTTTTCCCCATCCCCCTTCCTCCTGTGGGATCTCTTTTCCCCATCCCACTTCGTCCTGTGGGATCTCTTTTCCCCATTCCCTTACTCCTGTAGGGCCTTGTTTCGAATACCTGCCACTTCCTGTCGGATCTCTCTTTGGCATGCCCCATTGTCATGTGGAATTTCTCTTCCCCAACCTCCTTCCTATTGTGAGATTTCTCTTCCCAATCCCACATCCTCCTGTGGGAACTGTCTTCCACATCCCTCCTCCTCCTGTGGGATCTCTCAACCCCATCCCCCTTCATCCTGGTTAATCCCTCTCTCTCCTTCCCCCTTCCTCCCATGGGATCTCTCTTCCCCATCCCCCTTCCTCCTGTGGGATCTCTCTTCCCCTTTCCCCTTCCTCCTGTGGGATCTCTCTTCCCCATCCCCCTTCCTCCTGTGGTTTCCCTAATCCCCAGCCCCCTTCATCCTGTGGGATCTCTCTTTCACACCCCCCTCCTCCTGCGCGACATCTCTTCCACATCCCTCCTCCTGGCCGTTCTCTCAACCCCTTCCCCCTTCATCCTGTTTAATCCCTCTCTCTTCTCTCCCCTTCCTCCCATGGGACCTCCCTTCCCCATCCCCTTCTTCCTGTGGTATCCCTTCCCATCCCCCTTCCTCCTGTGGGATCACTCTTCCCTTCCCACATCCTCCTGCGGGATCTCTCTACCCCATCCCCCTTCCCCCTGCAAGTTCTCCCTACTCCATCCCCCTTCACCCTGCAAGTTCTCTCATCCCCTTCCACATCCTCCTGTGGGATCTCTCTACCCCATCCCCCTTCCCCCTGCGAGTTCTCTCTACCCCATCCCCCTTCACCCTGCGAGTTCTCTCTTCCCCTTCCCACATCCTCCTGTGGGACATCCCTGCCCCATCTCCCTCCTGTGGGATCTCTCTCCCCCATCCCCCTTCCTCCTGTGGGATCTCTCTTCTCCATCCCCCTTCCTCCTGTGCGGTCTCTCTTCCCCATCCCCTTTCCTCCTGTGGGATCTCTCTTCCCCTTCCCCCTTCCTCCTGTGGGATCTCTCTTCCCCATCCCCCTTCCTCCTGTGGGATCGATTTTCCCCATCCCCCTTCCTCCTGTGGGATCTCTCTTCCCCATCCCCCTTCCTCCGGTGGGATCTCTCTTCCCCATCCCCCTTCCTCCAGTGGGATCGCTTTTCCCCATCCCCCTTCTTCCGGTGGGATCGCTTTTCCCCATCCCCCTTCTTCCAGTGGGATCTCTCTTCCCCATCCCCCTTCCTCTGGTGGGATCTCTCTTCCCCATCCCACTTCCTCCTGTGGGATCTCTCTTCCCCATCCCCCTTCCTCCGGTGGGATCGCTTTTCCCCATCCCCCTTCCTCCGGTGGGATCTCTCTTCCCCATCCCCCTTCTTCCGGTGGGATCGCTTTTCCCCATCCCCCTTCTTCCAGTGGGATCTCTCTTCCCCATCCCCCTTCCTCTGGTGGGATCTCTCTTCCCCATCCCCCTTCTCCTAGTGGGATCTCTCTTCCCCACTCCTCTTCCTCCTGTGGTTCCTCTGTTCCATGTCCCCACTTCCTGAGGTATCTCTCCTACTCATCCGCCATCCTCCTGTATGATCTCTCTTCCACGTCCCCCCCCCCTTCCTATCAGATCTCTCTTGCCCATGCTCCTTCCTCCTGTGGGATTTATCTTCCCCACTCCCTTTCTTCCTGTGGGATCTCTATTCACCATCCCTTTAGCTCGGTTGGGTCTATTTCACTGTGTCCCATTGACATTTCTTCATTTCTGTCAGGAACATTTTGTTTAGCCATCTGGAAATGAGAGAGAATATGTGGAGTTTACAGGGTCACACCGACAGACTAAATTACCGACATTTGGTGAATATGCTGGAGCTGGTCAGTGAGGGACATTGATAGTGATGGGAACTGCGATCAGTGATTTACTGAAGAGTTTAATGTTTCCTGAAATATCCAAGTGAGAGAAATTCCCCCAAACCCACAGTTTGAATCACTTTGTTCATCAATCTGTCTGTTTGTGTTTAGACTTGGGGAGAATGACCTGGGAGATTCAGGAGTGAAACTGGTGTCTGTGGCTCTGAGGAACCCGGAGTGTAAAATACAGAAACTGTGGTAAGTACCAGACTGAGGGAGATTGTGTTTACAGTCACTGGGTGTCTGACACTGAACATTAATGTGATCAGTAGAAACAAAGAAACATAGAAAACATACAGGACAATACAGGCCCTTCAGCCTACAAAGTTGTGCTGAACATGTTTCTACCTTAGAATTACCTGGGTTTTACCCATATCCCTCCATGTTTCTAAGCTCCATGTAGCCTTCCTGGAGTTTAAAGATCCGATCGTTTCCGCCTCCACCGCCGCCGCCAGCAGCCCATTCCACGCACTCACCACTCTCTGTGAAAAAAAACTTACCCCTGACCTCTCCTCTGTACCTACTTCCAAGCACCTTAAAACTATGCCCTCTCGTGCTAGCCAGTTCAGCCCTGGGGAAAAGCCTCTGACTATCTACATGATCAATGCCTCTCATTATCATGTACATCTCTACCAAGTCACCTCTCATCCTCCGTCACTCCAAGACAAAAGGCCGAGTTCACTCAACCTATTCTCATAAGGCATGCACCACAATCCAGGCAACATCCTTGTAAATCTCCTCTGCACCCTTTCTATGGTTTCCAGGTCCTTCCTATAGTGAGGCGACCAGAATTGAGCACAGTATTCCAAGTAGGGTCTACCAGGGTCCTGTATAGCTGCAACATATAACCATATAACAATTACAGCACGGAAACAGGCCATCTCGGCCCTTCTAATCTGTGCCGAACGCTTACTCTCACCTAGTCCCACTGGCCCGCACTCAGCCCATAATCCTCCTTTCCTTTCCTGTCCATATACCTATCCAATTTTACTTTAAATGACAATACCGAACCTGCCTCTACCACTTCTACTGGAAGCTCGCTCCACACAGCTACCACTCTCTGAGTAAAGAAATTCCCCCTCGTGTTACCCTTAAACTTTTGCCCCCTAACTCTCAAATCATGTCCTTTTGTTTGAATCTCCCCTACTCTCAATGGAAAAAGTCTATCCACGTCAACTCGATCTATCCCCCCTCATAATCTCTCAACTGTTAAACATTACCTCTCGATTCTTAAACTCAATCCCACGACTGATGAAGGCCAATACACTGTACGCCCTTTTAACTACAGAGTCAACCTGCATAGCATCTTTGAGTGTCCTATGTACTCAGACCCCAAGATCCCTCTGATCCTCCACACTGCTAAGAGTCTTATCATTAATACTATATTCTGCCATCATATTTGACCTACCAAAGTAAACCACTTCACACTTATTTGGGTTGAACTCCATCTGCCACTTCTCAGCCCAGTTTTGCATCCTATCAATGTCCCATTGTAAACTCTGACAGTCCTCCACACTATTCACAACACCCCCAAGCTTTGTGTCATCATCATATTTACTAACCCATCCCTCCACTTCCTCATCCAGGTCATTTATAGAAGTCACAAAGACTTGGGGTCCCAGAACAGATCCCTGAGGCACTCCACTGGTCACCGGCCTCCATGCAGAATATGACCCGTCTACAACCACTCTTTGCCTTCTGTGGGCAAGTCTGTTCTGGATCCACAAAGCAATGTCCCCTTGGATCCCATGCCTCCTTACATTCTCAATAAGTCTTGCATGGTGTACCTTATCATGGTGTGCCTTGCTGAAATCAATATACACTGCATCTTCTTCCTTCCTTCATCAATGTGTTTAGTCACATCCTCAACAAAATCATTCAGACTCGTAAGGCACAACCTGCCTTTGACAAAGCCATGCTGACTATTCCTAATCATATTTTGCCTCTCCAGATGTTCATAAATCCTACCTCTCAGGATCTTCTCCATCAACTTACCAACCACTGAAGTAAGACTCACTGGTCTATAATTTCCTGGGCTAACCCTACTCCCTTTCTTGAATAAGTGAACGAGATTCGCAACCCTCCAATCCTCCGGAACCTCTCATGTCCTCATTGATGATGCAAAGATCATCGCCAGAGGCTCAGCAATCTCTTCCCTCGCTTCCAACAGTCGCCTGGTGTACACCTTTTCCGGTCGCGGTGACTTATCCAACTTGATGCTTTCCAAAAGCTCCACCACATATTTCTTAATATCTACATTCTCAAGCTTTTCAGTCCACTGCAAGTCATCCCTACAATTGCCAAGATCCTTTTCCGTCATGAATACTGAAGCAAATGGTTCATTAAATATCTCCGCTATTTCCTCCGGTTCAATACGCTCTTTTCCATTGTCACACTTGATTCGTCCTATTCTGTCACGTCTTATCCTCTTGCTCTTCACGTACTTGCAGAATGCTTTAGGGTTTTCCTTAATCCTGTCCACCAAGGCCTTCTCATGGCCCCTTCCAGCTCTCCTGATTTCATTCTTAAGCTCCTTCCTGCTAGCCTTATAATCTTCCAGATTCATATCACTACCTCATTTTTGAACCTTTTGTAAGCTCTTCTTTTCTTCTTGACTAGATTCACAACAGCCTTTGTACATCACAGATCTTGTCCCCTACCATCCTTTCCCTGTCTCATTGGAACGCACCTTCTCAGAACCCCATGTAAATATCCCTTGAACATTTTCTACATTGCTTCGGTACTATTCTCTGACAACATCTGTTTCCAATTCATGCTTACAAGTTCCAACCTGATAGTCCCATAGTTCCCCTTACTCCAATTAAATGTTTCCCTAACTTAACTGACCCATACCTCTCTAAAGGTGTGGTAAAAGAGACAAAATTGTGATCACTATCTCCAAAATGCTCTCCCACTGAGAGACCTGACACCTGGCCAGGTTCATTTCCCAATAGCAGATCAAGTACAACCTCTCCTCTTGTAGGCTTATCTACATATTGTGTCAGAAATCCTTCCTGAACAGACCTAACAAACTCCACTCCATCTAAACCCCTCACTCCAGGGAGATACCAATCAATATTTGGGAAATTAAAATCTCACACCTCAACAACCCTGTTATTAAAACTCCTTTCCAGAATCTGTCTCCCTATCTGCTCCTCGATGTCCCTGTTACTGTTGGGTGATCTATACAAAACACCCAGTAGAGTTATTGACCCCTTCCTGTTCTTAACTTCCACCCAGAGATGCCGTAGTGTCCTCCTTTTCTGTAGCCATGACACTATCTCTGATCAACAGTGCCAGGTCCCCACCTCTTTTGCCTCCCTCCCTGTCCTTTCTGAAACAATTAAATCCTGACACTTGAAGTAGCCATTCCTGCCCCTGCACCACCCTAGTCTCTGTAATGGCCACAACATCATATCTCCGAGAGCTGATCCACGCTCTAAGCTCATCCGTTTTATTCATCATACTCCTTGCATTAAACTAGACACATCTCAAACCATCGGACTGAGTGCCTCCCTTCTCTATCACCTGTGTATCCTCCCTTTCACACTCTCCAAATTCTCTCTATTTGTGAGCCAACCTCCCTCTCCTCCATCACATCAATTTGGTTCCCTCCCCCCAGCAATTCTAGTTTAAACTCTCCCCATTAGCCTTAGCAAACATTCCTGCCAGGATATTGGTCCTCCAGGGATTCAAGTGCAACCCATCCTTTTTGTACAGGTCACTCCTGCCCCAGAAGAGGTCCCAATGATCCAGAAATCTGAATCCCTGCCTCCTGCTCCAATCCCTCAGTCAATGCGTTTATCCTCCACCTCATCCTAATCTTATTCTCACTGTCACGTGGCACAGGCAGTAATTCCAAGATTACTACCTCTGAGGTCCTGCTTCTCAACTTCCTTCCTAACTCCCTGTAGTCTACTTTCAGGACCTCTTCCCTTTTCCTACCTATGTCACTGGTACCAATATGTACCACGACCTCTGGCTGTTCTCCCTCCCACTGCACGATATCTTGGACGTGATCAGAAACATCCCAGACCTTGGCACCTATGAGGCAAACTACCATCTGAGTTTCCTTCCTGCCACCACAGAATCATCTGCCTGACCCCCTGACTATAGTCCCCTATCTCTGCTGCCTTCCTCTTCCTTTTCCTGCCCTCCTGAGCCACAGGGCCAGACTCTGTGCCAGAGGCACTGACACTGATGCTCCCCAACCCATAGGCAACCCCCCTCCGGCAGTACTCGAACAGGAGTATTTATTGTCAAGGGGAATAGCCACAGGGGTATTCTCTAGTATCTGCTTATTGCCCGTCCCTCTCCTGACTGTGACCCACTTCTTCAGTCTCCCGTGGCCCGGGTGTGACCACCTGCCTGTAACTCCTCTCTATCACCTCCTCGTTCTCCCTGACCAGACGAAGGTCATCGAGCTGCATCTCCAGTTCCCTAACTCGGTCCCTAAGGAGCTGCAACTCGACACACCGGGTGCAGATGTTGCCGTCCAGGAGGCTGGAAGTCTCCAGGACCTCCCACATCTGACACTAAGCAGAGACAACCAGCCTCACACACATACTCTCTGTCTGTATTGTAAACAGATAACCTACCTCGCCTCGACCCTTTATCGCCGAAGCCCCGTCGAGCCAAAGCCTTCCTACTCTGTCTCCCGCTCCTCTGACGCTCGCTCTGTAAATCTGTCTTCCTTTTAAACTCTTCTCGCTGTTCTCACTGGCCGACTTGTGCAGTCGTGCTGAAGAAAAACATCAGTAATTGTGTTACTGATAAACACTGGGGATTTGTACCGTCTCCTGTCTCTCCGTGTCCTTCACCCTCACTCTCTCTCATCTCCAGGGTATACAATGTCGGTCTCACAGATTCTGGTGTCGAGGATCTCGCCCTCCGCTCTCAGTACAAATCGATCACTGACGGAGCTGATCCTGAGTTTGAATACACTGGGAGATTCAGGAGTGAAACTGGTGTCTGCGGCTCTGAGGAACCCGGAGTGTAAAATACAGAAACTGGGGTAAGTATCAGTCTGTTGGAGATTGTGTTTACAGTCACTGGGTGTCTGACACTGAACATTAATGTGATCAGTAATTGTGTTGCTGATAAACACTGGGGATTTGTACCATCTCCTGTCTCTCTCTGTGTCCTTCACCCTCACTCTCTCTCTCATCTCCAGGCTGAGGGGGTGTCGGTCTCACAGATTCTGGTGCCGAGGATCTCGTCTCCGCTCTCAGTACAAACCCATCACTGACGGAGCTGAACCTGAGTGATAATAAACTGGGAGATTCAGGAGTGAAACTGGTGTCTGCGGCTCTGAGGAACCCGGAGTGTAAAATACAGACACTGGAGTAAGTACCAGACTGTGGGAGATTGTGTTTACAGTCACTGGGTGTCTGACACTGAACATTAATGTGATCAGTGATTGTGTTACTGATAAACACTGGGGATTTGTACCGTCTCCTGTCTCTCTCTGTGTCCTTCACCCTCACTCTCTCTCATCTCCAGGCTGGACAATGTCGGTCTCACAGATTCTGGTGCCGAGGATCTCGTCTCCGCTCTCAGTACAAACCCATCACTGACGGTGCTGGACCTCAGTGATAATAAACTGGGAGATTCAGGAGTGAAACTGGTGTCTGCGGCTCTGAGGAACCCGGAGTGTAAAATACAGAGACTGCGGTAAGTACCAGACTGTGGGAGATTGTGTTTACAGTCACTGGGTGTCTGACACTGAACATTCATGTGATCAGTAATTGTGTTACTGATAAACACTGGGGATTTGTACCGTCTCCTGTCTCTCTGTGTCCTTCACCCTCACTCTCTCTCATCTCCAGGCTGAACAAGGTCGGTCTCACAGATTCTGGTGCCGAGGATCTCGTCTCCGCTCTCAGTACAAACTCATCACTGACGGGGCTGGACCTGAGATACAACTCTCTGACAGACCGATCTGTCCCCGCTCTCCGCCGCCTCATACTGACCCTCCCGAGTCTGGAGTGGATCTGGTGAGTGTTTGTGTGAATGTTCAATGTGATAAAATATCAGCGGATCCGCGGGTTTTCTGGTGATATTTGTCTGTGAGTGTTGTTGAAACATTAACCCCGGTCCCCTGTTACTGACACTGTTGTGTAATCTGTTTATTTCATCTTTATTCTCCCATCTGTTTCAGGCTGGGGTGGAATCAGTTCAGTGAGACCGGGGAGAAGGAACTGAGACCTCTGCGGGGACTCAGACCCGGACTGAGAGTGGAGATCTGAACATCTAATGTGTGAACATCCCCGCCCGCGGGATGGGGACATTTGGCCGACTCCCCGCCCTCCCCTTTAACTCCCGCCCTTACCTTTAACGGCCGCGCGCCGGGGCTGATTCCCAACGGTTTTAACGGAACCGGCTCGGGCCCCGCGCTGTGTGCGTCGCTCGCAGCGGTCCCGCAGTGACGTGTTTCCGCCTGTTGTCCAGCGGGGCAGCTTCCGCCGGATGTGCGTGTTCGAGACTCCCCACGTGACTCCCCGGGGAATTACCCGGACAGGAAGAGCCCGGGGGCCTGGGGCTCAGTCTGGGACACCGTGTCCCGGGGTGGGGATGATCCCGGGAGAGAATCCTTTTGCTCCCTTTGCTGAGGACGGTGCATTCGGTTGTCTGGCCGATATAATGATGTTAAATTGACAAAGAGAGAGAGAGAGAGAGAGGCAGGGGAGGAGACAGAGGGGTGGAGGGAGAGTGGGAAGAAGAGAGAGAGAGAGAAGGGCGAAGGAGAGAAAAAGAGGCTGGGCCGGGGGGGGAGGGATACGGAGGCAGGGAACTGCAAACTCACCGTGGATTTGTTTGGGATACTTGTGAACAGCCTTGATTAACATCCCGGCCACAGTGGACTGAAGTGTGATTTTATAATCATAGGTTCCCCGATGCAGAGTGACGGTGAGAAACGGGACTGATTATTCAACCGGTCACTCCTTGTCGCCGGTCAGTTAATTGTGTGTGACTGTGAGTGAGTCGGGAGCAGCTTATTTATTCCCGCACGTCAGCAGCTCACACGTTGTTTAATTTACATTTGTAAATTTACTCACACCCAGGACCTGACACAGAGTGAATCTCCCTCCACACCCGTCCCATCACACACTCCCTGGGTCAGACACAGTGAATCTCCCTCCACACCGTCCCATCACACATTCCCGGGGTCAGACACAGAGTGAATTTCCCTCCACATCGTCCCATCACACACTCCCGGGGTCAGACACAGAGTGAATTTCCCTCCACACCGTCCCATCACACACTCCCGGGGTCAGACACAGAGTGAATCTCCCTCCACACCGTCCCATCACACACTCCCTGGGTCAGACACAGTGAATCTCCCTCCACACCGTCCCATCACACATTCCCGGGGTCAGACACAGAGTGAATTTCCCTCCACATCGTCCCATCACCACACTCCCGGGGTCAGACACAGAGTGAATCTCTCTCCACACCGTCCCATCACACACTTGCAATGCCAAACACACAGTGAAGCTCCGTCTGCACCATTCCATCACTCAATTAATCCCACCCTGCAAAATCTCATTTCAGGGAAGCAGGCACCATCAATTTGCGGGAGACTCCCGGAACTCTCGGGAGAGGTGGGATGTCTGCAATAGAATAGCTCCTTAGCGGCCAGCCAGCTAGTTTAAGTAGCGTTAGCTATGCTAATGAACGAATGACACCCGTTAAACTCACCTCAACAGTGATTTAACCCCCCCCCCCCCCCCCCATGGGCAATAGAAAACACAATGTTGCAGACAGTGCAGCGAGCAACACTGTCATTATTCCTGACCCCTATTAGGCAGGGGAACACTTTAGTGTAGTCTGGGGTGAAGTACGTTTTATATTTTTTTTACTCTGCCATGAAGAGTATTCAATTCTCTCTCTCTCTCGTTCTCAAAAAAAAAACCGATTTGCGGGATCTTGTATATAATTCGCGGGCGTCAGGGAGCCGCTATCAATATCCGGGAGAGGTGGGATGTCCGACGCTTCACTTGAAATGGCCGCTGGGGAGGGAGTGACGGCTTTGTAGAAGTGAGCACAAGAGAGGGAGGGACGCGCTGATTTAAAATGGGCGAATCCTTAGTTAATGTGGCCGCCAGGGATGGAGTGAGACACTGACTTACAATGACCACTGTCACACACAGAATCGATGGCGAAGGAACATGCGGTGCCCATGGATACAATCCCGGGATCGAGTGTGTTATTGATTGTTATAACAGTATTTTAATTTGTGTTTTATATCGTCTTCCATATTGTATATATGTTCTAATTCTAATAATGTTGTCATTGAATAAACTAATGTATATATCTCAGATATTCGCACATACACATATACATGTGGGTTTTGGGGAGGAGGGGTGAGGGATTTGGGAGGAAGAGGAGTGACGGGACGAGGAGTGGACTGAGGAGATGGTGAGCGTGGCGAAGTCACTGACTCAATAGGGGACGGAGAGGGGAGGGGCGAAAGTCCCTGTCACAAACTGGTGGCCGACATGGAGAAGACAACAACGGGGTGAGGAGGAGTGAATCGACTGGAAGGGAGCGGGAGTGATGGGACGGGGAGAGAGGGGAAGTGATGGGACGGGAGGGAGTGGTCTGATTGGACAGGATGTGGGGTGTGGGGGAGTGACGTTTTCAATAGTGGGGGATGAATGGGTGGTGACATTTCCTTCACAAATAAGACGAGCAGCAAAAAAGTGGGGCGTCGGAAGGAGAAAGGGGGAGCGGGGGGTCGGGGACGCGGTCAGGGCTGATGGATCGGGGAGATCATTGTCTCAACGAGGGAGAGGGGAGTGACTCACTCAACGGACGGGGGAGAAGGGATTGGGTGGGGGAGCGAAATTTCCCATCAGAAAATGTTCACCAAAATGTGGTGGATGGCGGGAGAAAGGGCAAGGGGCCAGAGAGGGGAAAGGGTGTCAGGAGTGACGGGGTGAGTACGGGAGTGACTCACTGGGTAACAGAGAGAGAGAAAGAGGTCGATGAGGAGAGGTGAAGATTGGCATCGCAACATGGCAGCCTCAACCAGCATACGATGCAGAGCGTCGAGATGGCGGGGAGAGGAGAGCGAGGGGAGGGAGGGAAGGGGTTTGCGAGTGATGGGATGGGAAGGAGGGTGACAAGATGGTGAGTGGGAAGGAGGGTCTGACTGTCACACAATGGCAGTCGGCAGAAGGTTAAATGGAGAGATGTGAGAGCGGGCACCGAGGGGAAGGAGAGGAGGGATGAGGAGTTAAGATTGAATAAAAAGGGAGGGAAGTGAGTGAAAGGTGAGGAAAAGGGTTTGCCCCATTCTATGATGCGGGGAGAGCGGTTGTCAATGGTAACCATCACAAAATGGCCGCCAGCCATGGTGAAATGGGCGGTGATAGAGGGGAGAGCGAGGGGACAGAGAGCGGAGTGTTTCAGGAGTGACGGGAGCCGAGGGTGGGAGAGGGCGGCTCGTAACAAGGGAGATGGAACTGCGGGGTTCCCACGGGGGAGGAATGTGACTACGGGAAGAGGCTAGCACCGTTACCCTCCCCTCCCCTCCTCAGTCTCGAAAGTCCTGCTTTGACTTTTCTTTTGGGCTGAGCCTCAGATCGTTCGGCCCGAATCCTTCAGGCTGTCCCGTGGAGTACGTGGACGTGTCGTCACTGGGGCCCGTCAAAGGCAGGAGTGGGCGCCGGCTTGCCGGAGAAGATGGAGGCGAGGTCTGGCGGTGCGGGCTGGTTGGCGTGGATCACCACCATTTTCTGCAGCGTGGGGGAGAGGCAGGGGTCAGATCGATGAGGGGAGGGAAGAAAGATAAGGTGAGGAGAGGAGATGAGACCCTCTCTCGATGTCCCCTCTTCTCTCTCCATCTCTTCCCCCCACCTCTCTCTCCTCACCCTATCCTCCTCTCCCCACCCTATCCTCTCTCCACCCCCTCCACCCTATCCTCCTCCCCTCTCCCCACCCTATCCTCCTCTCTCCACCCCCTCCACCCTATCCTCCTCTCTCCACCCATCATCCTCTCCACCCCTCTCCACCCTATACTCCTCTCCCCACCCCCATCAATCCTCTCTCCACCCTATCCTCCTCTCCCCACCCCATCATCCTCGCTCCACCCTATCCTCCTCTTCCCACCCCATCTTCCTCTCCACCCCTCTCCACCCTATCCTCCTCTCCCCACCCATCATCCTCTCCACCCCCTCCACCCTATCCTCCTCTCTCCACCCCTCTTCCCACCCTATCCTCCTCTCTCCACCCCATCATCCTCTCCACCCCTCTCCACCCTATCCTCCTCTCCCCACCCCATCATCCTCTCTCCACCCTATCCTCCTCTCCCCACCCTATCCTCCTCTCTCCACCCCTCTCCACTCTATCCTCCTTTCTCCACCCCTCTTCCCACCCTATCCTCCTCTCTCCACCCCTCTTCCCACCCTATCCTCCTCTCTCCACCCCTCTCCACCCTATCCTCCTCTCCCCACCCCATCATCCTCTCCCCACCCTATCCTCTCTCCACCCCTCTCCCCACCCTATCCTCCTCTCTCCACCCCCTCCACCCTATCCTCCTCTCTCCACCCCTCTTCCCACCCCATCATCCTCTCCACCCCTCTCCACCCTATCCTCCTCTCCCCACCCCATCATCCTCTCTCCACCCCTCTCCACCCCATCCTCCTTTCTCCAACCCTCTTCCCACCCTATCCTCCTCTCTCCACCCCTATCCTCCTCTCCCCACCCCATCATCCTCTCTCCACCCCTCTCCACCCTATCCTCCTCTCTCCACCCCTCTCCACTCTATCCTCCTCTCCCCACCCCATCATCCTCTCCCCACCCCTCTCCATCCTATCCTCCTCTCCCCACCCTATCCTCCTCTCTCCACCCCTCTTCCCACCCTATCCTCCTCTCTCCACCCCTCCACCCTATCCTCCTCTCCCCACCCCATCATCCTCTCTCCACCCTATCCTCCTCTCTCCACCCCCTCCACCCTATCCTCTCTCCACCCCTCTCCCCACCCTTTTATTCCTTTTCTGCCCCCATCTCTCTCTACCCCTCCCGCTCTCCTGCTCCCTCCCCACGGTGTTCACCTCCTCCATCTCTGGTACCCATACCCCATCCCTCGCCGCCCACCCCCCCCCCCGTGCACAGGAAGATCCCACTCACCACCGGAGGCTGTGCGACGCAGCACTCGAGGTCCCTGCAGTTGGCGATGGCCGTGAGGACCGACATCACCAGCGAGACCAGGCAGTTGACCAGCAAGATCACCGTGATCCCGCTAACAAACCTCTGCGAGATTCGGTGTTTGGCGGAGGGAGCATGGGAGGGGGGAGAGAGTCAGACGGAAAGAGAGGAGTGGAGGGAGGGGGGTGGGGAGACAAAGAGAAATGGGGTGAGAGACAGAGAGGAGAGAGAGAGAGGGAGGGAGGGGCATGGGTGGAAATGGCCGGGGATGGGAGAGGGGTGAGGGAGAGTGGGTATTGGGGTAGGCGGAGGTGGGGAGACCAAAACGGGGAGGGAGAGAATGGGGGCAATGGGTGAGGAAGAGGGGGGTGGGTGGGAGAGAGATGGGGGTAGGGAAGGGGGAGAATGAAGAGAGGTGGCAGAGGACAGTTGATCGAGGGAGAGACATGAGAGTCAGATGGGGGAGAGAGAGGTGTGAGGCAGGAGATGAGAGAGGTCGGACAGAGAAGGCAGAGAAGGGTGGAAAACAGAGAGGGGCAGAGACAGAGAGAGTGAGACATGGACAGGGTGAGAGGTGGAGAGGGGTGAAAGAGGGAGAGGGGTGAGAGACGGAGAACTTTAGCCTTCGATTAATGGAACACGCCAAGTTTTGGTTTATAACCATATAACAATTAATGCATGGAAACAGGCCATCTCGGCTCTTCTAGTCCGTGCCGAACGCTTACTCTCACCTAGTCCCACCGACCTACACTCAATCCATAACCCTCTATTCCTTTCCTGTCCATTTTTTTAATGACAAAATCGAACCTGCCTCTACCACTTTTACTGGAAGCTGCTACCACTCTCTGAGTAAAGAAATTCCATCTCGTGTTGCCCCTAAACTTTTGCCCCCTAACTCTCAACTCATGCCCTCTTGTCTGAATCTCCCCTACTCTCAATGGAAAAAGCCAATCCACGTCAACTCTACCCCCCTATAATTTTAAATATCTCTATCAAGTCCCCCCTCAACCTTCTACGCTCCAAAGAATAGAGACCTAACTTGTTCAGCCTTTCCCTGTAACTTAGGTGATGAAACCCAGGTAACATACTAGTAAATCTCCTCTGTACTCTCTCTATTTTGTTGACATCTTTCCAATAATTCGGTGACCGGAACTGTACACAATACTGCCGGAGGAAGTGGTCGAGTCAGGTACATTAACGACACTCGGACAGGGACACGGATAGGAAAGGTTTAGAGGGATACGGGTGGTCCGTCTGTGGAAGGAGCTGCCGGAGGAAGTGGTCGAGGCAGGTACATTAACGACACTCGAACAGGGACACGGATAGGAAAGGTTTAGAGGGAACGGGTGGACCGTCTGTGGAAGGAGCTGCCGGAGGAAGTGGTCGAGGCAGGTACATTAACGACACTCGGACAGGGACACGGATAGGAAAGGTTTAGAGGGATACGGGTGGGTCCGTCTGTGGAAGAGGTTGCCGGAGGAAGTGGTCCAGGCAGGTACATTAACGCACTCGGACAGGGACACGGATAGGAAAGGTTTAGAGGGATACGTGTGGTCCGTCTGTGGAAGGAGCTGCAGGAGGAAGTGGTCGAGGCAGGTACATTAACGACACTGGGACAGGGACACGGATAGGAAAGGTTTAGAAGGATACGGGTGGACCGTCTGTGGAAGGAGCTGCCGGAGGAAGTGGTCGAGGCAGGTACATTAACGACACTCGGACAGGGACACGGATAGGAAAGGTATAGAGGGATACGGGTGGTCCGTCTGTGGAAGGAGCTGCCGGAGGAAGTGGTCGAGGCAGGTACATTAACGACACTCGGACAGGGACACGGATAGGAAAGGTTTAGAGGGATACGGGTGGGTCCGTCTGTTGAAGGAGCTGCAGGAGGAAGTGGTCGAGGCAGGTACATTAACGACACTCGGACAGGGACACGGATAGGAAAGGTTTAGAGGGATACGGGTGGTCCGTCTGTGGAAGGAGCTGCCGGAGGAAGTGGTCGAGGCAGGTACATTAAGGACACTCGGACAGGGACACGGATAGGAAAGGTTTAGAGGGATACGGGTGGTCCGTCTGTGGAAGGAGCTGCCGGAGGAAGTGGTCGAGGCAGGTACATTAACGACACTCGGACAGGGACACGGATAGGAAAGGTTTAGAGGGATACGGGTGGTCCGTCTGTGGAAGGAGCTGCCGGAGGAAGTGGTCGAGGCAGGTACATTAAGGACACTCGGACAGGGACACGGATAGGAAAGGTTTAGAGGGATACGGGTGGTCCGTCTGTGGAAGGAGCTGCCGGAGGAAGTGGTCGAGGGAGGGAGGGGGGGAGGAGAGGAGAGAGGGGCCGCTACAACAGGAGGGGAGGGAGGGTTCGGAGGAGGCTTTTGCGTGGAGTGAGGAAGCGCTACCGCGAGGGGAGCAAGGTGGCGCCGCGGGAGAGGGGGAAGGCCGTGGGTGCGAGGTGGGGGTGTGTGGATGAGGGCTGGCTCTCCAGTGTGTGTGTGTGTGTGTGTGTGTGTGTGTGTGTGTCTGTGTGTGTGTGTGTGTGTGTGTGTGTGTGTGTGTGTGTGTGTGTGTGTGTGTCTGTCTGTGTGTGTGTGTGTGTGTGTGTGTGTGTGTGTGTGTGTGTGTCTGTGTGTGTGTGTGTGTGTGTGTGTGTGTGTGTGTGTATGTGTGTGTGTGTGTGTGTGTTGGGGGGGCGGACGGAACACTCACCATCCGGCATCCGGTGTAGCAGTAACCGATGCAGGGGAAGATGCGGACGTTCAGCGAGTACAGGATGACGGCGGGAGTGCAGGCGAGGGCGCAGATCACATTCGCAACCAGGCAGGCGATCGTCTGCCGTAGAGAGAGAGAGAAAGAGAGAGAGTGAGTGTGGGAGGAAATAGCAAAGGATAAATTGAGAAGAGGCAGAGGAGGGGGGAGGAGGAGAGAGAGAGAAAGGGAGAGAGAGAGAGGGAGTGTGGGAGGAAAGAGCAAAGGATAAATTGAGAAGAGGCAGAGGAGGGGAGAGGAGGAGAGAGAGAGAGAAAGGGAGAGAGAGATAAGTTTGAAAGGGACAGTGGAAGTGACGGGAGGGGGAGACCAACTGAACAGGGAAAGCAGCGAGAGGGGGGAGAGAGAGAGTGTGTGTGTGTGGAAACGGTGCGGGAGGAGGGACACAGAGAGAGAGTGGGAGAGGAATTGAAAAGGGAGGAGAGAGGGTGGATCGAGAGCGGGTGAGAGGGATGCAGAAAGAGAGTGGGGGAGAGAGATAAGATACGGGGCGATGGAGAGAGAGAGGGAAGGAGGGGGAGAGAGAGAGAGCCAGAAAGTAGAAAGGAAGTGGAGATCGGAACAGGGAGAGAGAGAGAAATTGGAAGGGAGGTGGGGGGTGAGAAAGACTTGTTTACTATGGTGTGGGAGGTGGAGATATCTGATGGACAATGAATGATTTTCCCTGCGGCTTGTTTTGAATAGAACACTACAGCACAGTACAGGGCCCTTCAGCCCTCCATGTTGTGCCGACCCGTATAAACCTTAAAAAATAGTACTAAACCCACACTAACCCGTTACCCTCCATTTTGGACTGTGACGCCTGCCAACTGAGCTTGAATGAGTTTGAGAACTTTATTTTTACCTCTATATAGGCATAATCTTGCTAACTCTTGGTTTACTTTCTTACTATATTTGGAAGTTACGATTAAAATAGTGAGAGAGAGAGAGAAGGTGGAAACAGAACGGGAGGGAGAGGGGGTGGAAAAAGAGAAGCGGGAGAGGCTGAAAGAGAGAGAGGTGGAAAGGAAGAAGGGAGAGATAGAGAGGGAGGGGAGCGAGGGAGGTGGAATGGGAGAAGGGGCAGACAGAGAGCTAGAGAGAGGAAGAAAGAAAACAGGAGAGAGAGAGAGAGAGAGAGAGAGAGAGAGAGAGAGAGAGAGAGAGAGAGAGAGAGAGAGAGAGAGAGAGAGAGAGAGAGAAGAGAGAGAGAGAAGCGAGGAGATGGACAGAGGGACAGTGGTAAGGGAGAAAGGGGAACGGGTTGGTAGTCCCAGAGATGGAAGGAAAGTGGAAAAGAGATGGGGGAGTGACACGGAGTGAAAATGTAGGAGAGGCGGGAAGGATCAGAGGGAGAGAAGGGGAGCGTGAGAGGGCGAAGAGAGAAGAGTGGACAGAGGGAGATGGTGTAGAGAAGAGATGAAGAAATCGGGAGAGGGAGCGCAGGGAAAAGGGAGGGGAAAGAGAGAGAGAGGGTGAGAGAGAGAGGGAGGAAGAGAAATGTGAGAGACACCGCGATGGGGGATAAAGAAAGGGAGAAGAAAGAGGGGAAGTGAGAGAGAGGGTGGGGGAAGGAGAGAAAGAGGTGGGAAGAGAGAGAAGAGGGAAGGAGAGAGAGGGGAGAGAGGGAGAAGGGGAGAGAGGGGAGGGAGAGGGGGAGGAGACAGAGAGAAGGAGGAGGAGAGAGAGAGCGAAG